>NC_132843.1:36998107-37301137 GCF_048164855.1 Canis lupus baileyi | reverse complement strand
CAAAAAAAGCTCTCCTGATCCTGGACTTTACTTTGTTGAGGAGTTTTTGATGACTCTTTACTGGTCTCTTCAGGTTTTTCCATTTTTTTCATGATTCAGGCTTGGCAGGTTGCATGTTTCTGGGAGCTCATCCATATCTTCTCAGTCATCCGACTCGTTGCTGTAGAACTGTTTACTTTGTCTCTTACAATCCTTTGTGTTGCTGTGGCATCGATGGTAATATCTCCTCCTTTGTTTCTGATTCTATTTATTTGAGAGTTTTTTTCCACTTAGATGCACTAAAGCTCTGTCGATTTTGTTTACCTTTAAAAAAAAGAAATCACCTCTTAGTTTTGCTGATCTTTTCTACTGTCTTTCTGATCTCTATTCCATTTATTTCTGTTCTAATCTTTGTCATTTCCTTCCTCTGTTCACTCTGGGTCTGGTATATTCTTCTTCTTCTATTGGTTCTTATTAGTTCCAGAAGATTTTTCATAAATTCTTTGAGGTTCTCTACATAGACAGTCATGTCATTAGATCACCAGTTTATTATATTTTAATAAGGCTGTATCATCTCAGGACCAGCCAGACGGAAGAGACGCACAGGACAAGGTGTGTAGAAGGGGCGGGGCTTCCACGGGCCTCCAGGTGCACAGACCCGGCCCCCCTACCGGCTCACCAGCCCTGAAGCTCCTCAGAGCTGTGCTTTCCCTTTTTCCCTTTTCACTTGTTACACTCTCCCATCAGAATTTTTTTTACAGCAATGTATTACTTGTTAAAATACACTTATAGAAAGAGCCCAAATCCAGACTGGACTGTAAGCCACTCTGAGGGTCTGTGTTGTGTGTCTCTTCTGTTTCTGTGTCCTCACCATCTGGAACA
Source organism: Canis lupus baileyi (assembly GCF_048164855.1). Classification (NCBI taxonomy): domain Eukaryota; kingdom Metazoa; phylum Chordata; class Mammalia; order Carnivora; family Canidae; genus Canis; species Canis lupus. The sequence continues at coordinate 37,300,276 of NC_132843.1, read as the reverse complement.
TTCCCTGGGCAGCAGAGATGCCCAATCAAGAGTTGCCGAGTATGGAATAAAGATGGTGCTGTTGTAAGCTGGAAACTAAGGGTGGAAAATAATCTTAGAGTGAAGGGTGGTAGTGGGAAGATGACCATAACAGCTTCAACAAGGAACCAGACTGGGGAGGGGGGTGGTGAATAACTATGTATGATGACAGATGTTAACTCGACATATCATGGTGATCATTTTGCAATATATACAAATATTGAATCATTATGTTGTACACCTGAAACTAATATAATTTGGTATGTCAATTATATCTCAATTAAAATAAAATTTGATAGGGAGGCTGAAGGAGGATTTTAAAATTCGAAGTCACTTTTGAACTTTTATAAACAGTTTAACCAAACATCCTTAACCTAAAGAAAATTAAAAATTGAGACAAATATACTTTAAAAAAAAAAGATGAAGAAGAAGCAACTATAAAATATTTAAAGAAGCAGAAAGGCTGGGAGTAAATGGTCAAGGCTCGAGGGAAAATGTTAGCCATCAGCAAGCATTTTTTGAGGAGGGAAAAAAGGAAGGGAGGGAAGGAGGAAGGGAGGGAGAAAGGCAGGGAGAAAGGGAGGGAGGGAGGAAAGAATGACGTGAGCCAAGGCAGGAAGGCAGAGAGGGGAAACAGTGACTGCCAGTGAATGCAAGAGTATAGAGATAAAACGAGGGAGGCAGCATGGAGCCCATTTATGGAAGATGTTGACTCTGGCCTAAAGGCTTGAAGGACACACCCCGTCTGTGCTCCAGGCAGGTCCGGGCACTGCAGAGCCAGGCAACCAGTCTGGTGCAGCCTGGCCACAGACTCCTTCACCACACTCTCCTGCCCCAAGCCAGCAGCTCCCAACCCCAAATGGTATGGAGCCCACAGCCTCTGAATCCCCAAAGAGGAGGAGAGAAGACAGTGAATGCAGGATCGAGCCCCTGCTCCCTGAGGTTCTGATTGCACAAGGAGTACCCAGGCCCCAAAGGGCCAGGAGAAAGTTGGGTTTGGGGACCATTGACCTAAACCATCTCATTGTTTACAAGTCCCGAGAAAACAATTTCCACAGAATCTTTCAGACTTAAAATAACTCCCAGCCACTTTGCCCTTGCTTGCTTCCCACTCCAGCATCTACAAAAAAGACATTTACTGGGTCTACGTGTCCATTCAGCTGCTAGAACAAAATACCAGGGGCTCAACCAACAGAGATTTATTATCTCACAGTTCTGGAAGCTAAACGTCCATGGTCAGGGTGCCAGCATGGCGGGTTTCTGGTGAGAGCCTTCTCTATGGTTTGCTGTGTCCTCAAAAGGCAGTGAGTTCTGGTCTCTCTTCCTCTTCTTGTGAGGGCCCTAATCCCATCATAGGGGCCCCACCCTCATGACCTCATCTAAATTTAATTATCTACAATAAGCGCCATGGTTTCATACCATCATATTTGGGAGTTAGGGTTCTAACATATGAATTGGGGGCATGGAGGGGCACACAAACATTCAGCCCTTAACACTGGGGGGGAAAATACAAGCTACCTTTCCCAGACTTTATTGCAGCAATGAGTGATAGTGTGACCCACAATGAAATATAAAAAGAAGTCTGAGAGATTTTTGGAAAAGACATTTTTTTTGCCATGGAAGGGAAGAAAACACCGCCCTTTTGTCAACCCCATACTCCCAACCACTTCTTGCCCCATATCTTTGAATATTGTTATGATACCTGGAGCTGCTACATCCCACCTGGGACCATAAGGCAACACACCAAAGGACAGAAAGACAAACTTCTAAGGATGGTGTCACTGGAAGGATGGCTTTGATAGTGGTGCTGAGCTCAGATGTGGCCTAGATGACCCACCTCTGGACCTCTACTCAGAACCTTCTACCTCTGGACCTGAAGATGACTGAAGGGGGGTATGTAAGTCCCTGTGGGCCAGAGTCCTTGTTCCTTGCAGCCGGGGGCATCTCACTACCCACTCATAGGGCTTCAGAATGAGGAAGCCTGGACCCAAAGCCCTTCAGATCATCGTGGTGGATGCAGCAGTGTGAGTGGGCATTCTTGCACAAAAGCTGTAGAGAATCACTGCTGAAACCAACCTATTTTCACCTTTACCCATTAAATAATCCTAGTTCCCTCCTTTACATTTTCCTAAAGGAAAGAGACAAGATGTAACAGGCACACATGCTTGGGCTCCGCCTGACGTTCAAGATCCCATCTCACCTGGTTTCACAAAGGAGCTTTGATAGAGGACAGAGCAGGGGCGGCCTAACTTTCCAGGCTTGGGGCAACAACAAAACTCTTTGTCTACTCACTGCTTCCCTTTAAGTCCTGCTGAAACCTAGAGAATATAGGCTTTCTTCTTTCCTGGGATAAGAACATCAACAGTGGGATGGTTGAAAGCCATTAACCTGAGAGGTGAGATGGGTCCAAGTCGGAAGGCTCCCGCTCTGGCTTCCAAGCCATAGATATTTACACTTCCCTCACAGACCCTCACCTTTATGATTTCTAAGGAAAGGACAGTGCCATATTATTAAATCCAGTGGGTTGTGGTGAGAATTAAGTGAGGTCACACAGTAGAGAAAGTTGCAAGAAGACTTCAAAATGTATATATGATGTTTCTGGAAACTTGTTTTAAAAATAAAGAAAGATCTGAAACCAATATGAGCAAAGGCTAACGTGTTAATTCTGAGCAGGTTTAAAGAGTTTATCCTCTCCATACTTTTCTGTACTTTTGAAATATTCCATAACTTCTATATTAAAAAAAAAAAAGTCTGGCATAGTGAATGACCTGGAGCAGGTAGCTCATTTGTGGTCACCCCCAAAAGAGATCTGTTTGGAGGTACAGGTGAGTGAAAAGAGGGACCCAGCAATTCCCACTGATGCCAAGATACGCACGGTTGGCCTGCAGCCTGGGTTACCTGCAGGCACAGCCCTCCCGGACTCCTGGAAACAGGGGACAGACAACCTCAGAGGACATGCTGCAGGCTCTGGACAAGAAATAGTAGCACCGTTTTATCAAAACTGTTTCATCGTAACACAGATTTGGGGCACTTAACTGGCACCCAGTAAATCCCTGCCATGAGGCAGATGGACCGAGATAGGACCCAGCCCAGCGTAAATTCCCAAGGAACAAGTGGTGCATATCCCATATCTTTGGTGTCACCTTTGGTGTCTGACTCTGCCCACAATAGCCTCATTTCTTGGTATGGCTGTGAACTTCATACTCTTTCCCATACTCATAGGAAAAGGACAGTTGGGATGCCTGGGTGGCTCAGAGCTGGTCCTGGGATTGAATCCCCCATCGGTCTCCCCGCAGGGAGCCTGTCTCTCCCTCTGCCTGTGTCTCTGCCTCTCTCTCTATGCCTCTCATGAATAAATAAAATAAATAAAATAAAATAAAATAAAATAAAATAAAATAAAATAAGGAAAGGAAAGTCACTTCCCCAATCCTGCACTCACCCCTTCCGTCACAGAAAGTGGAGTCTATAAAACACGAGGCTCCTTGGGGTGCAGACCCAGTGTGATTCTGAACCCCACTCAGGAGCTTTTGAGCAAAACAAACAGGAAAAACATTACATTTTCACCAGTTTGATTCCAAATAATGCCAGTCCTAGGACTTGAAAGATCCAGGCCCTGGTGAAAGCCTGGCTTAATGACACCAATGGGCTTCCAGAAGGAGTAAGGAAGCAGTAAACACTGCCAAAGCTTCCTCTCCTCCTGGGCCCTGGTTCATTTTGGTGAGGTTCCTATGTCCATTTTTGCAGAGCCCACCTTTGGCAAAATTGCGGTGCCCCAAAGCTTGGGCTTCAGTATTCACTTTGGCCTTTATGAACCTCTCCTTGTCCCCCAGCCCAGCCCCTGCCCCATGGACCCAACACATTCCTCCTGCCCCAGGCTCCCCTGCAGTATGGCAGTGATCACACAGCTAATAATTGTGTGGTAATTGCCCTGTGTGGAATGTTGGCAAGTTGTGAGGAGTAAAATATTTTTACTTAGTCGGCTAGGCAGTGGGAGAGTAGAGCCAGAAAGGCCTGGGCTTGAGTATAATCCTCTTCCAAGTTCTCTACAAATGAAAAAAGGTAAGATTATCTGGTGGGAAGAGGAAAATGCTAATCCACTTAAATGTATCACAATTGACAGAATTTCAAAAGTGAAATCCTTGAGGCAGCTCAAGGGAAACTGAGGAAACACAGTCCCTTAAATTAGAGCAGTTTTTGAAAATTTGGCTGACATTTGTTTCATGCCTACAAGTGTCTGGGCGCCCAGGCAGGCATTTCATAGGCTTTGTTTCACAGGCTTTGGATCCTAAAAGATCGGATTCTCTTCCACTGTTTTACAGAAGAATAAACTGAGACTCAAAATGGTTCAAGGTCACAGGGTAGCAAGTGACAGGACAGACCTGGGATTTGTAACCATCGAACTCCAGCAGCTCTGATGTTCCCTCTGGTGGCCCTCATTGCTCTGGGGACCTACTGTGACTGGCACCCATACAACCAGTCTGGGCTTCTGCCCCAGGCCCTGGCCAGAGGGCAGCTTTCATGAGGTAGCAAAACCAAGGTCAGTGGGAAGTTGCCAGCCTGGCAACAAGCTTGGCCTGGGGTGGAGGTCTCCTTGAGACTAAACAGCTCTGTGATCTAAGCAAGTTATTCACCTCCCGGTTCTTCCTTTTCCATAAAATTAGGACTAGAGCAGTGACAGCAAGTTGTCTGGAGCAGCAGAACCTTTTATTTTTTTCCAAATGAAATCATACACGAATCACAATAAAACAAGTTCAAATGAGATTGCCCTGGTCAGCACCGGCTTAGAAGTTGGGGAATGCAAAGATCCAGATGCTGCAGACAGGTTGTTTAATCCTTTTTTTTTTTTAAAGATTGTATTTATTTATTCATGAGAGACACAGAGAGAGAGGCAGAGACACAGGCAGTGGGAGAAGCAGGCTCCATGCAGGAAGCCCAATGTGGGACTTGATCCTGGACTCCAAGATCACACCCTGGGCTGAAGGTGGTGCTAAGCCACCTGGGGATCCCTAATCTGTATTTTTAAATTGCATGTTACAGTTGAGGAAACAGGAGTCTGGAGAGCTGAGCACATTGGGAAAGTTTCCATAGCTGCTCAGAGGCAGAACTGGGACTCTCAAGCCAGGCGAGCTCACTCAAAGCCTGTCCCCCCCTGTCGCACCCTTCCCTCCTCCTGGTAGGAGCCAGGCTAACGCTCGTTTGAGGTGGCACATTGACAACAAGCCATCAGACACAGAAGTTAAGGTTCATAATGGCAGTAATCTCCCACATTGGCCCATGCTGAATGGGAGGCTGCTAGGTAGGCAGATATAAATATAGACTTTATTATAACACATCACGAGGCAGGGGGGTTAATGTCATTGGCAGAACATTCATTTCCACATTTCCTTACTTTTGCACGTCTTAATTTGCAACTTAATGTGGCATTATCATAATTTTTTTTGCATTATGTAATGATCAAAGGGAGGTGTATCATATTTATTGATTTATTTGATTTATTTAAAATGTAACCATGGCCCCAGGGCGGGTGCATGTACAAAATACAAATGCAACAGTTAAATTGAATCCGGCAGATAAATTCCCCATTAAGAAAAGACATTTCAGGACTGTCAAGACCATGAGAAATGTCTTCCCAGAATCGTTAGGAGAGAAGGAATCTTGAGAGGTCATCTGGTCCAACCCTCTGCCTCGGGCAGAATTGCTCCTATCCCCCAAAACTGAGCGCCAACTGAGCTTTCAGACAATCTCCAGGCAGGGCCACAGTCTACCATATTGTCCCACCTCTGTCCTCAACCCCAAAGCCAGAATCTATCCCCTGGGTCAGTCAACCAGCCATTCTGCCCCTGGAATCCATGTCCTCACCTCTGACTCCTTTGGTTTATAATCATGCATTTTTAAAAACCATTTCTCATTCCATTTCTTGCCTATTTATTTCCCATTCCACACCTCTGCCTCCCAAAAGACCCACGTTAGGACGTCAGGTCCCTTTTGTAGAATTTCAGAGTCTCCCAGTGAGAAAGAGAACAGATCCAGCACTCTACCCAGAGCAGAAACTTCTTAGACACAGGCTCGACTGCTGGACATCCAGTTTTTCTATAGCTTTCCAAAACTGAGGGGCCCATTATTGACCGAGAGACACTAATCCTGAGTCTGAGCCTATGGGGACACTCACTCTCTGTTACTTTCTTCCAGCCCAACTCAGCCCAGGATCCCATTCATTTTCTATGTTGTTTTTTGTTTTGTTTTGTTTTGTTTTGTTTTTTAGGATTTGGAATCTTGGGTTGAATTACACTGAGCTTGTGTTTCAAAGCACTCCCTTCTTTCAAGATCCCAAACAACCCAAATCCCCTGGATAACAAAAATCCCATTCATCCACTTCAACTCTCCCAGGTCTCACGACTCTTTCCATGTACTTCTCCAGGAGGCCCCTGAGCATGGTCCTGATCAACACCTATGCTTCAGTTGCTACCCTACAAAGTTGTCGTCCCTTGTTTGAATAGCAGGAAGATTATTCTCATTCATAGTAGGATTAGCGCTCTTTTTTTTTTAAAGATTTTATTTATTTATTCATGAGAGACAGACAGAGAGAGAGAGAGAGAGAGAGGCAGAGACACAGGCAGAAGCAGAAGCAGACTCCGTGTAGGGAGCCTGATGTGGGACTTGATCCTGGGACTCCAAGATCATGCCCTGGACCAAAGGCAGGCACTAAACTGCTGAGCCACCCAGGGATCCCCAGGATTAGCGCTCTTAAAGATGACATTTATAGAAGGGGAATCAGTTCTAGTCCTGTCAACTAACAACTTTTCTGGTCTTTCCTAAATCCACTTTGCATTTCCAGAATGGATGGCTTAGACTGCAGCAGAGCATCTCAAGCTTTTACTTTAGGCCATAGAACCCTTTCTTTAAATGAAAGCTGTCTTAGGCTGCTCTAGCTGCCCTAACAAAACTGCAATGACTGTGGTGCTTACACAACAGACATTTGTTTTCTTACAGTTCTGGAGGGCAGAAAGTCCAAGATCAGGGCTCTGAGAGTGTTCAGTTTTGGGTGACAGCTCTCTTCTTGGCTTGTAGAAGGCTACTCTGTCCTCATGTGGTCTTTCTTTTGAGCAGGTACAGTGAGAGATAAGTACACACAAAGAGATACACAGAGAGAAAACCCTCTAGTGTCGCTTCTTATGAAGACACTACTCCTACAGAACTGGGACCCCACTCTTATGATCCCATTTCCTTCATTTCTTCCTTAGAGGCCCCATGTCCTAAAACTGTAATACACTCAGGTTAAAGCTCTAATATATGAATTGGAAGGATGGGGGAGTGGGCTGTACAAACATTCAGCTTTTGACAGAGGCCACTGATCTTTGGTGTTCCTAGACTTGCAACTACATCACTCCAATCTCTGTCTCTGTCATGACATGAACTGCTTCTCCCGGTGTATCTCTCTGTTCACAGGGTGTTGAAGACTGGCAGGCATCAGGGCAGCCCTTCTTGCTTAAGGAGGTAGTTTCAGTTTCCATCACAGGACGTTTTGCCCACTGGGTCTTTGGCCTGAGTGAAGAGATAAGCTGGAAAGAAGAACTTTATCAATTAGAAAGTACAGCCTGAGGCCAGAATGGAGGTAGTTGACATTCTCTTTCAAAGGGAATGATAGGGGGGCACCTGGGTGGCTCAGTAGTTGAGTGTCTGCCTTCAGCTCAGGTCGTGATCCCGGAGTCCTGGAATCAAGTTCCACTTTGGGCTCCTTAGATGGAGCCTGCTTCTCCTCCCACTGCCTATGTCTCTGCCTCTTTCTTTGTCTCATGAATAAATAAATAAATAATCTTTAAAAAGGGTGGGGGATGATAGAGACCAAATCAAGGTTATTGCTATAAAACTAGGAGGTAGATTCACAAGCAGTAGGAGTGATTAGAAGACTGAGAAAGGCCAACAAAAGGACGTGTGAAGAAGGAGGACTTTTTTTTTAAGGAGGTGCATCCCCACACCAGAGGTGCACCACACACCAGAGACCTAGGTGGGGGTCACACCCCTTCGATGGCATAAAGCATTGCAGCAACTGGACCTGCTACCTACAAACCACCCTGCTTGCTCCAGAAATACCTCCTCTCCCAAGCCTCTGTAGCCAAGGACTGTCATCCTGGGACTGGGAAGGCAGGTATGTGGAAAAGCAGGACATGTCATTACAGACTCTTGGTAGACTCCTTGGTGGTGATGAGCACTTTTCTGGCATCTGCAGAGCTAGAGTCAAGATGGCTTTCCAGCCCTCCTTCCCATGCCCAGATGTGCTAGTGGAACAAGCAAGAAAGGAGTTTGACCATTGGGATGAGTACCTAATGCTCTTCTTATGCTGAGCCTGTGCTGCTTCTGGTAAAGAAGTGTCACCAAGAACAAAGCACTGGTTAACAAACTGAAGGAGCTTTAAAAAAAGCACTAATTTCTTGATGGGAGGGTCCCTCGTGCTGCTTACAATCCAGCTGGAAAGTGATCTTGTTAGGCTTTCTCCTGGAGAGTGGGGGGAAGACATAACTGGATAAATAACATAGGTTCCTTTAGGACAGCTTTCCTTCTTTTCATCCTGCCTCCCTCTTTCCCTTCTTCCTCTCTTCTTTCCCTTCCATTTGAATGAGGACACACTAGGAGTCAAGCACTTTGCTACACCCTGGGGATGAGGCAGTGAAGGAAAGAGATAGTCATGCCACAAGCCCTTGTGGGGCTGAGAGTCTAGGATGAGAATCAGAAACCAAACACATCACTCAATAAATTGCAGACAGACAGTTGTGATAAGGAACAAAAGGAGACGTACAGAGTGCAATAAAAACATGGAGCAGGGAGCCTTCACCTGATTGGAGGTGCAGGGAAAATCTTCTGGAGGAAGGGACATTTGCACTGAGTTCTAAAGTATAAGCAGGAATTACCTTAGCCTTAAAGGTCAGGCTGGCCTCAGGCCAAAATCTTCAAGATGAAATTAAGCAATGATGAATGTCAAGTATTTCTATTAAGCTAAAAAACAATGACAGGTGCACCGCAGGCCAACTGGGAAAGATGGCAGCTGTTATGGACTAGAGGTTTGTGTGCCCCCAAAATCCACATGCTAGAAGCGTAATCTGTAATGTGATGGTATTTGGAGGTGAGTCTTTGGAAGATGATCAGGTCATGAGGGCAGAGCCCTCCTGAATGGATTAATGCATAATGAAAGAGGCCACACCGAGCTCTCTCACCCCTTCCACCATGCAAGGAGATGACAGCAAAACCACAGCCATCTATGAACCAAGAATCCAGTCTCGCCAGACTTCAAAATTGCTGGTGTCTTGATCCTGGACTTCCCAGACTCCAAAGGTGTGAGAAGTAAATAGTTGTGTAAGCCATCCAATCTCTGGTAGTTCATTGTGGCAGCCTGAACAATGACAGCACTTTATATTGAGATGATAAGGGTGTGGGCTGGTTTTTCAGCTCACCATACATTCAGTGTGAATTAACAATGTAATAGAGTTGCTAGAAAAATCAAGCAAATTAAAATCCTGATGTGGATTTAAATTCCATATCAAGGAAGATGAAGATGCCCCTGTGCTGTCTTAGACAGACCATATCTGCAGTTCTAGTTCCTTCTTCTGGCCTCCAGATTTTAAAAGGAGCACAAAATCTGGTACATGTCCTGAGGAGGAGGCTGAGATGCTGGGAGTCTCCTTCTGCCAGCCAAGATGCAATTGGAAATCCTCCACAGTTCCTTGCAAGATCTTTAATATTCTTTGATTGAACTGATTGCTTTTCACAGGGCTGTCGGCAGCTTCCCTTGGCCCTATCATTTCTCTCTCCTGAGGTATGGGGACTTTGCTGAGGTGCATAACGTTTATGCAGGGAATGCAGGGGCTCGAAGCTTAAGCTTAAGCTCCGAAGCTGCTTAAGGCAATGGGCCTCCCGCCTGTCCACTGCATCTCTCCTTCTCGGGGCTGCCCTCTGATGGAGTAGACCCTCTACAGCTCGACTTTATCAGTCATCCTCTGAATATGGTTCTGAAGCTGAGGACTGACTCTTCCTTGCCCCTAACTTCCTTCTGCTTGCTGGATTATTCTGTGGAAATATCTGAAAAGAGGGAAGAACCGGGTTTCCGCATTATTGTAATGCCAGGCAACTTCTACAGACAATTTCCACTGCAAATGCTTAATGAAGTAATCAGGAAACCCAGGTGTTAATGAAGCCACAGCCTCCCCAACCAGGATTTAAACAAAAAAACAGAGTGACTTTTCAATGGCTTCTGAAATGGAAGGTTTCTGAACATTCTGACACCAGATGCTATGATCCTCATTAACTCCCCCTCTTTCATTCATCCAAGTACACCTATGTCCGCCATTGCCTGAACACCAAGAAAATCCTTTCTAACTCATCCAGCAAACATTTCTTGAATACCTTCTATTGACTCCTCCCTATGCCAGGGACATAAAAGAGAATAAAAAATAGCTCTTCTCACACTTGACTGGCAAAAGCACAAAGAAGCTCAATTGCTTTGACAAACTATTCATCAATATCCACTAAAACATACACATGTCCCGTGACTGAGCAATTTCCACGCTGAGGCAGAGACCCTGCAGAAATATATGCATACGTTTACCAAAAAACACATACTAGAATATTCATAGCACCACTATTCGTAAATGGTTAAAACCGAAAACTCCCCAAATGCCCATCAGCTGTAGAGTGGACAAATAAATAAACTGTGGCATATTCCCACGGTGGACAACAGGACAGCAATGAAAATGAATAATCTACAATCACATGCAAGAGTAGGGAAGAATTTTACAAACAAAATGCTGAGAAAAAAAAAAAAAAGCCAACACAAAAGAATGCCTGCGGTGGGATGCTATGTACCTAAAGCACAAAGCCAGGCAAATGACCTATGCATGGAAGTCAGGATGGGGGCTACCTGGGCAGGAAGGCTGCATGATGGGGCCTGTAGTGGTGCTGGCAATGTGCTGTTTCTTGACCCAGATACATGCTGGTCACACGGGTGTGCTCACTTCATGAACATCCAGCAAGCTCCATACTTAGGATACATGTGTTGTTCGCTAGGAATAATGAAACTTCAACTTAAAAGTTTATAAAAAAGAAAGAAGAAAGAAAGAAAGAAAGAAAGAAAGAGAGAGAGAGAGAGAGAGAAAGAAAGAAAGAAAGAAAGAAAGAAAGAAAGAAAGAAAGAAAGAAAGAAAGAAAGAAAGAAATTAATTCTGGCCTAGGATGGCAGAGTGTATTGGGCAGACAGGACACAGACATGCTAAAAGGTGTCATCTTAGTTGGCTCCAGTCACTTGAACAAGACACTGTAGACTGAGGAGTTTAAACAACAGAAATATATTTACTCACCCTTCTGGAGGTGGAAGCCCAAGATAGGGTGTCAGTATGGTCAGGTTGGTGAGGTCACTACAGTGACCAGTATGGTCAGCATGGTGAGGGCTGTGTTCCCAGCTTGTAGACAGACATGTTCCTATTATGTGTTCACATGGCCTTTCCTCTGTGCAGGTGTGCAAACAGAGTTCTCTCTCTCTTCCTCTTATAAGGCTACCAATCCTTTCAGGTTAGGGCCCCAGCCTCATGGCCTCATTTAACCTTAATTACATCCTAAAAGTCCTACCCCCAAATACAATCACATCATGATTAGGGCTTCAATATATGAATTTTGAGGTGACACATTTCGGTCCGTGGGAAGTGTCGTGCACTAGAAATCTTCAATGAAATACAAAAGTTATCATTAGCATGGGATTCGGGCCAAATAAAAGTCATAGACAGTAAGAGAGTATGTGCAGAGAAAGACAAGCTTACTTAGGGCTTATGTGAGAGGAACCATCTTCCTGGAAAAAAGCCCTTGAGACACCTGTTGGAAGACGAGAGAGAGGGCTGGTCACTTGGGAAGCAAAGACACTGACTGAAGAAGCACAACACATAAAAGACACAGGGAAATTGGCCAGACAATAGCAGGGTGTTCGCAAAATGTGTCATCTCATGATGGGCTGGCCATGAGAGGGTGAATGCCCCAGAGGTTGGAGAAGAAGCCAGTGGAACCATCCAGAGCAGACCCAGCTGCCAGGCGGGGAGGAAGTCCTAGTGGATGTGGAGACAGACGGTCACCAGGTCAGCAGGTCCAGCGCCAGGGGCTGCATGGCTGGCAGGCAGAAAGGCAGCAGCTGGAGTGTCAGGTGGGGAGGATGAGGACAGGTGGGAGGAGGCAGCCAGAGCATCATACAGCCGGGGGATCCAGGCCAGACTGAGGTGGGTCTTGAGTGATCTTCATCCCGTGGGCAGTTTTAAGAAAAGGATGCATAGCTGCTCAACTCACAAATGGAGGCCTTGCCCATGCCTTGGCTGACAGCCATGCTAACACCACTTTGATGATGTAGTGATGACTGATTCTGCTGAGTAAGAACCCCTGTGCCGTGGCTGCTTTACAAATGCTTCTCCTGTCATCATTCAATCACTTTAACCAAGAATTTGTCATCAGATCTCAGACTTTTCTAGTTGAAAGGGCCTCAGAGTCACTAATCCAGCGTCCCCCAATGCACTCAGGTCAGCCATTCACTCGGGGGTTAGATGGATTAAATCTGTATTTGAATTTCTGTAGAAATTATTTGTAACTATATTTGACAGGATTGTCAAAAAGTCCCACTGGTGCGTTGGAGGGTTAGTGGGGAAAACAATGTCCAGACTGTGACATCCCCACCTGATGGGTGCTTGAGACAATGGCAGATGTCCACGCAGAAGCAGCACCGATGCTATGGAATGATGGGAGACAAACTTCCCAAAACACAGAGTAACTCTCTAAACAACCACATCAGAGGCTGAGTTTAATTTTTAAATGGTTATAAACATGGCCTCTTGAGATCCTCCCTGCCAGTCTTATTCAATCTCCTGACTGAATCTCCAACAGGCCCAGCCTCAGGAAGGTTATCAATTGGTGTCACAAAGACCCAAAGCCATGGCAGGGAAGTCCTCCCTGCAACACTTAGTTAATACTGGAACTCTCACTTCGGATTTTGATCCCTCTTAAAACCTCCCACCCCGGAGACTTTACAACTCAGAAGGAGTTAATTCATCTGCAGCACTTCTTCCAGGGAGAGAGGACAGGCAAATGTTGACAACTCCCCATTTGAGAAGTGTTCTTCCCTCTTGGTTTTCTTCCTACTTCCCTGGCCTCTCCTTCTCTTCCCTTCACTGGGCTCTGCTCCTCTACTTGGTCTCTAAATACTGGCCTTCTCGGAGCTGTGTCAGGGCTCCTCTCCTCTCTGGCTCTACTCCTTGGATGAGGTCATTCAGGCCATGTCTTGATTTCCAGCATGCCTAGGGCTGCCATATGTGTGTCTTCAGGCCCCTGAGTTAGTCAGAGCTCTTCAAAGAAATAGAACCAGGAGGAGGGAGGGAAGGAGGGAGGGAAGGAGGGAGGGAGAGAGAAAGAGAGAGAAAAGAAGAAGAAGAAGAAGAAGAAGAAGAAGAAGAAGAAGAAGAAGAAGAAGAAGAAGAAGAAGAAGAAGAAGAAGGAGGAGGAGGAGGAGAAGAAGAAGAAGGAGAAGGAGAAGGAGAAGAAGAAGAAGAAGGAGGAGGAGGAGGAGGAGGAGGAGGAGGAAGAGGAATAAGAAAAAGGAGGAGAAGGAAGAGAAAGAGGAGGAAGAGGAGGAGATTTATTATCATCAAACAATCATGGAGACTGAGAAGTCCCAGGATCTGCCATCTGCAAGCCAGAGACCCAGGAAAGCCCAGGGTGAGAGACAGTCCACACCTGAAGGCCTGAGAATCTGAGAGCTGATGGGATAAGTCCCAGTCTGAATCCAAAGCCCTGAGAACCAGGAGCACCAATGTCTGAGGGCAGAAGAACATAGATGTCTCAGCTCAAGCAGAGAATGAATCTGCCCTTCCTCAACTTTTTGGTTTTATTTAACCCCTCGCTGGTTTGGAAGATGCCCACTCACACTGGTGAGAGTATCTACCAATAAATGCTGATCGGTCTACCAATTAAATGCTGATCTCTCCCTCAATACACCCCTGCAGACACACTTAGAAACAACCCTTTAACAGTTGTCTGGGCATCCTGTAACCCATAAAATTAACCATCACGGCCCCAGAGGGCCACACTCATATATTAATTTGCTCCCTGACATGTGCACCTGCTACCAGTACACCTGGCTGAATCAGCTACTAAAACTTCCCGGTCCCTTTGGGTTAGAAGCTGCAGGCCTGAAGCTCTTTTCAGTGCCCTATGTGAGCTGGCCTCTTCCTGTGTCTCCAAAGCCATCCTCTCCCCTGTCCCCCTGTCCCTCTCCTGTTTTTCTAACTCACTTGCTCTTCCCTCGATAGAACCTCGGCTGCAACCCTCCCCACGGCTTGAATGCTCAACTCCAAGACTGCAAGTGCCAGGCTCCTCTTGGTCCTTCTGACTCACTTCAGTGCCACCTTGTTGAGATGTTTTCTCCTGCCCTCCCCATCTAATCTCACCTTTCCTATCCCACTACCCCCAGATCACCTTTGCAGCCCTCCTTTCTGTCTGAAACCCTCTTGTTCATGTGCCTGTTCACTTGTTTATTATCCACTCCCTCTGCCCCCTAAAAAATAAGCTCCAGGAGAGAGTGGACCTTGCCTGCCTCATTCAGCACTCTGTCTCCAGTCCCTGGAGCAGGACCTGCACAGAGATGCAGCTGAGTAAATGTTCATTTAATAAGTGAATGAAATCCCCCAAAGATAACAGAAGAGAAAGCATCACTGAGACCAACCTCTCTCATCTCACAGTTTTCCTAAGGGGCCAGATCTGTCCCACACATGGTAGGGGGTGAGAGTCTGGAGGTCAGGAGCACAGATTGAAAGGCCAGGGACTGGAGACCTTCCACCCATCTGGGTAGGTCCACATCCTGAGTGGGAATAGCCTTATAAGAATCAGCCCAGACAGGGGCACCTGGCTGGCTCTGTCAGTGGAGGATGCAACTCTTGATATCAGCATTGTGAATTTGAGCCCCATGTTGGCTGTAAAGGTGACTTTTAAAAAATGAAATCTTAAAAAGAAAAAAAGAAAAGAATAAGAAATAAAAGAAAAGAATCAGCAAAGACACTAAGGAAGCCCAGCCTGGACAAGTGAATATTCAGAAGGAACATGCCCTTTGTCTTCACTTCACCAAAGGCTGAGGCTTGAAAGGGATTTTGCAGGTTTCCCACTGTTTCCTCCACACTTTTGCACATGCTGATCCTTCACTGGAATATTTTCCTCTCCTTCATCTTTCCAGTCCACTCCCCGGCTGCAGGCTGAACGGTGGCTTCCCAAAGATATCAGGACCGAATCCCCAGAACCCATAAATGTCACTTTATAAGGACAAAGGTTCTTGTAGATGTGATCGAGTTAAGGATCTTGAGATGGGGAGGGTATCCTGGATTACCCAGGTGGACCTAAATGAGATCCTAGGGATGCTTGTAAGAGGGAGGCGGAGGGAGACCTGACACAGAAGAGGAGGAGGAGGAGGCCTGAGAAGGTGGAGGCAGACCCTGGGCAGCTGTGGTCACCAGGCACAGAACAGCAGCCACCAGAAGCTAGAAGAAGCAAGCATGGGATTTCTCCCCTAAAGCCTCTGAAAGGAGCGTGACCTTGTCAACATCCTGATTTCAGCCCAGAGAAATTGAGTTCAGACCCCAGAACTGTGAGTAAATGGATTTCAAGCCACCAAGGTAGTGATAATTTGTGCTGCAGTCTAGTGAAACTAATACAGAGATGGAGGCATCAGGAGCCCTGGATTCTCCTGCAGCCTCTCCTCTCAGCTTGCTGACGGCCACTTCTCACCCTGTCCTCACAGGGCCATCCCTCAGTGCCTGTGTGCCCCCATTCTAATCTCCTCTTTTTATGAGGACACCCATCCTACTGGCTTAGGACCCACCCTCTAGAACCCGATCTTACCTTAATCACCTCTTTAGAGGCTCTACCTCCAAATACAGTCACATTTTGAGGTGCTGGGAGTTAGGACTCCAGTGCATGAATTTGGGAGAATGTGACCCAGCCCGTAACACTTTCCAACTTGAGTATTTTCTGATTCTAAAAATGAAAGAAACCAACTTTGCATGGCAGGATGGGGAGGGAGAGGGGAAGGAGGGAGAGGGGAGGGAGGAAGAGGAGTAAATATAATCAGGTTGCCAATGGGCCCCAATCCCTGTGTGAGTAGTACCCCACCACCCAGCCTTTAGAACAACAAGAAATGGTCCCTGTCCCAAGCAGCTGACAGTGCCCATGGGGAGCCCAGACACACACAGGAGGTTAACTGAAAATATGGGATAATTTGTAGGACAGGCCCTCCAGGAGGCTGGAGATGGGCTGTCTGGAGGAAGCAGGAGTTTGGTTGGCTTTACAGGAAGAGCACCAACAGGCAGAGAGAAGGAGCAAGGGGACTCTGGGTGAGGGCACAGCCCAAGCAAAGGCTTCCCAGCAACAGAAATGTGTGTGTGGATGGCTGTGTTCATTTTCTGAGGATGCTGGACCCAATTATCACAAACCTGATGGTTCAAAACAACAGATATTTTTCCTCCTACTGCTCTGGAGGCCAGAGGTATGAAATCAGTACCACAGCACCAAAATCAAGGTGTCGGGAGGGACACGCTTCCCTCAGAGGCTCTAACGGAAAGTTCTTCTTAACTTTCAGCTTCCAGTGCCTGCTGTTCCCTGGCTGGTGGCCACATCTGCCTAGGGGCTGCCTCCACCATCTCAGGCCTTCTCCTCCTCCTCTTCTGTGTCAGGTCTCCCTCTGCCTCCCTCTTACAAGCACCCCTAGGATTGCATATTGGATGCCCTATATGGTAATATTCACAAGTTCCAGGGATTGGGACTTGACTGTATCTGGGGATGGGGTGTAGGGGTGCATTTTTCAGCCTTCTATACTTTTAGGGAAAGTCAGAGGGAGGACATCATTCAGGCTGACCAAAATAATCTATGTAGGTGAGACAATGAGTTAAGAATTACCAACATTCTAATCACCTGGAGAGTTTTCTGAAAATGATGGTCTCTAAGAAATTCAGAGGCAACCAGCCTAGGGTGGAGTCTGAGAATCTGCGTCTCTTGAATCCCCCCCATCCATCTACAGCACACAACTGGAAAGGGAATGTGAAAGTCTCCGTACCGATGCAAAAGCATACATGAAGTAGATTAAGTGAGAAAAGTAAAATGTGGAACAATGTGTATAATAAGCCATATTTTGTACAAAAACTATAGAAAAACCCATATGAATATTTGCTTGTAGGAGAATCTCTGAGAGAGTAGAACAGAACCATTAAAAGACACAGTGGGGAGAAGTGCCCTGATGGGGGAGACACAGGATTTGTCACTGTATTGCTTTTTAACATTTTTTTATATTAAATAAAATTAATTTTTTAAAGCCCCCATAATGAGCCCTGTTAGAAACACTGCTTGGAGCAAACAAGTGATAAGCTCTCTGTCGTATCCATTCTGGTGGGTGGATGGAAACGGGGAGCAGACCCTTGTGTCTTTGTGCAATCTCAATGCCCCACGATGAAGTTCACATTAGACATAGAAGAACTTACCTGTGGATGTAAGTTCCAACCAGCTAGCCAGGGGAAGCGCTTCCTGAAGCTCATGCCACAGCTACCAGAACCCGGGGAAGCCCACCTACAAAACCACAAGAAGGAATCCTAGGTCTCCGGGACCGCCTGGTGTGATCTTTTTAATATTCAAGCGGGATTTCCTTCTCTTCTCTAGTGTCATGAGTATTTCTCCTAAGTGATGGTTGAGTGTCCGTTTCTACCTCCAGACACAGAAAGACCCTTCGGCATGCCATTCCTCCTGCCAACTGCCTTGCGTGAGCAATCCTCTCCTGCCCACCCCCTGCCACCCATCATATCCCATCCCTGCTCCAAGCTACAAAGAGATGCCCAGCCAGGGAGCCGGTCAGCTGGGAATTAGATGGAGAGAATTACATGTAAAAAAAAAAAAAAAAAAAAAAAGGTCGTCAGCACAATGGCCTAAGGGTTCAATCTTTCCTGTATGTGATGAGAGCAGATGCAGGAAAGCCTGCTTCATGAAAGCCAGATCAGCGGGGACCAGGGGTCAGTGGGGCCAGGCTTGCAGGGAGCTTCTGGAAGGTGCCAGCAGGCACCAGTAGGCTGGCTGTGGGAAGAGGCA
Source organism: Canis lupus baileyi (assembly GCF_048164855.1). Taxonomy (NCBI): domain Eukaryota; kingdom Metazoa; phylum Chordata; class Mammalia; order Carnivora; family Canidae; genus Canis; species Canis lupus. The sequence continues at coordinate 37,282,126 of NC_132843.1, read as the reverse complement.
TGGGCCGAGAGGCAGCATCCCCTACTGCCGTTAGCTGCCCCAGCCAGCTCTCCCCGCTTCCCACATGGACCCAAGGATGCACACAGGCACATGCACACAAGCTGGCAGGTGCATCAAACACACGGGAAGCCTGGTTCGGGTGCAGAGCTCAGGTGCTTCATCCAGGTGATTCTGGTCCAGCTGCCACTTAACTGCACAGTTTCAGGCAAGGCTCACCTGTGGGGTCCAAAGTGCTCTCTGGACCAGTTTTTTTATCTGTCGTCAGCTTGCCATCACCTGCAGAATGCTTCCAGAACCCAAACACTTCTCACCACCTCTAATGCTACTAGCATGGTCCAGGCTACCTACACACACACACACACGCACACACACACACACACACACTTACCTTGATTACTCCATCACACTCCTCACTGACCTCCCTGCTTCCATCTTCTCCCACCTACTGTCTACTCACTCATCAGCCAGAGGGAGCCTCTTAAGGTCCAACTATATTGTGTCACTGCTCAGCACAGAAACCTGCAGTGACTCCTCACCTCACTCAGAGCAAAAGCCAGGGTACCTGCAAGGGCCTGCAAGGTCCTTTCTGTCTGGTGTGCACCATCCTACCCCCATCCCACCACCTCTCTTATCATCTCCTACCTACCATTGTTCCTTATCACTACCCTGCCATACCTCAAAACTGCCAGTAAGAGCCCACCTCAGGGCCTTTGCACACGCTGTGCATCCCCACCCAGGAATGAATGTTCTTTCACTCTTCCTTCATATACTCACATGGCCGCTCCTTCATCTGTTTCATATTTTATTCAAATGTCACTTTCCCAGAAGAGCCCTCCCTAGCTACCTTGTTTAACATAGCACCCCCTTCCTCCACTCCATCTCTGGCACTATCTATTCCCCTTACCTGCTTGATAATTTTGCATATTCATCACTCTCTGATACAATAGATATTTTATGCCTGGTTTGTTTGTTGTGTGCTCCCAACCCCCCACCCAGCACGTAGTTCCACCGGGCCAGGGATTTTACACCATTATGCTCAATACTATTATCTCCTGCCACCCCTAAAACAGGGTCTGGCATGTTTCAGGTACTCCAAAAACATATGCTAACTGTTGGATGGGTGGAAGAGAGGAGGAAAGTGTCTCAGTCTCTCCCAGGCTGAGAGCCTATTAGCTTGCAAGCCCCTGACCTGCTGAAGAGCAGCTTCAGCCCCGTGCCCAGCGGTCAGCCCTCTCTGGGCACCCACCGGGCACTCCCCCACCACCTCTCAACTGCGGGCTGCAGTCAAAGAATTTAGCTTTCCAAAGCCCATGTGTCCAACCTGGGTTAGATAGAACCTAGACAGGACAGAGAAGAAGGAGCTGAGGCTTTCACCAGGATCACCCGCAACCCACGACTTCCAGAAGATCATGTTAGTAAGTGTGCCAAGGAGCAAACACAGGCAAACAGGTCAGAGAAGCACCCACCCCTGAGCCTCAGGGAAGTGAGAGGTCAGCGGCCTTCTAGGGAAGAAGGCATAAGGTCCTTCAGGGGATTGGTGCACAGCGCAAGTCATTCCCCTGAGTCAAATTCATTGCATTTCACATTTGTCTTTTTTGGATAGGGCCGCGGCCTGGGGGTCATGGCCCTCGTACAGCCTAATGAGAAACATGACAGAGGCGCTATCCACAAATCTGTAGGTTCTCAGTTGGTCTCCTGTGTGTTAATATATTTGCTTTCACGATAGTCTTACACAAGGAGCAGAAAAGGAGAGATCACCTGAGTCTACAGATGAGGAAAAAGAGGCAAAGTCAGGCTTTGCAACAGACATCACAGGCTGGGGCTGGTCAACACTCGCTCTGCCCATCCATCCTGAAAGGGCCAGAGCTGCTTCCCCATCGACAGCGCCTCATTCTGAAGCTGCAAGGTGGCCCCCCAGCCCTCCAGGTCTGGCTGTTAGCTCCTGAGTGTCCCCGCCAGCAGCTGGGCTCGCAGCGGGCATGCATGTACTCTGAGATGCTACCCTGTTCAAACAGCTCCCAGCGGTTGGTTAGTCCCCACTAACCAGGTGTGATAGACACACAGATGCACCACCCAGGGCTTTCTTCAAGGACTCGGGTGACCCCTCTGCCCAGGAGTGTGATCAGTGGTCAGCCCTCAGCTGTCCACCCCTTCGGGACTGCCTCACCTGCAGGGAGCTGCCTTGCTCGGAATCATGCTCTTCCAGGGACATCCTACTTCCAGTGACTGATGAAGGCAAAACTCTAAAGGCCGGACTATGAAATGCCCAATGTAGGGCAGCCCCACAGAGCCGTCTCAGCTCCCTGCGGAGTCATCCAGGCTATGGCTAGGCTTGCATCACATACCAACCTCTCTGCACCAGGGAATCTACCAGCCAGGTTCTATGTGGAGTTGACGGAATGTCACAGAGGGGAGGGCTGTGGCCTCTCAGGACAGGACCTAGCAGTCGCTCTAGGGCCCGTGTCTCTGCGAGCCTGACCTTTCCCCAGGACCAACCTTAGAGGCACTGTTGCCCTGGCTCAGGAGTCTATTCCCCTTCTTCATCGAGCCCCTCTTTCTTGGTGGGGGTGTGTTCACCCTTTGTCTTGTAATTTTCCCCCAGGAAGCAAAAGATATTGTTTACCAGCACAATTCATGGGAACCCATTGTTCCCACTACAGAGCCAGTTAAACAAAGAAAGGGCAGGGTAATAATTATCTCATCCAGATGGCAGCCAGCAGCCAACCCGGGGGGAATTAGATTTCTCAGCCCAACCCTACTGGGGCTCCTAGGAAACATTTCATTCCTCCCCTTGGCCTCCCCAGATCAGTTCAAGATACTTGTGATCACTGGGAAATAGTCCCTCATTACAGGAGGGAATTAGGTGGAAAGAAAAAAGCTACCTCAGGGTCAGAAAACTGGGCTTCTATCCTTCTATCACTTGCTTGGCTGTGGAACCTAAGACAGCTCACTTACTTTCACTTATTCAATTTCTTCACTTGTGGGATGCCTGGGTGGCTCAGCGGTTGAGCATCCACCAGGATGGGATCTCAGAGTCCTGGGATGGAGCCCCACATCAGGCTCCCCACAGGAAGCCTGCTTCTCCCTCTGCCTGTGTCTCTGCCTCTCTCTGTGTGTTTCTCATGAATAAATAAATAAAATCTTTTTAAAAAATTTCTTGGGGATCCCTGGGTGGCTCAGCGGTTTGGCGCCTGCCTTTGGCCCAGGGTGTGATCCTGGAGTCCCGAGATCAAGTCCCATGTCGGGCTCCCTGCATGGAACCTGCTTCTCTCTCTCTCTCTCTCTCTCTCTCTCTCTCTCTCTCTCTCTGTCTCTATGAATAAATAAATAAATGAAATCTTTTAAAATAATTTCTTCACTTGTAAAACAAAATAAAAATGGACACCTGGTTCAATGAGAAGGGTGCTTTCACCTGTAAATAACCAAAAACTTCAACTCCCCTTGGCTTAAGTCAAAAGGAAAGTTGTGGTCCTCCTTAGTCGGTCAGAGGCATAGCTCCAGGTTTGGCTCAGTGATGTCTTAAGGCTTGTGCTTCCTTCTCTCTCCCGGCTCTGTCCTATTCGGTCTAACACTTGCTCCCCTCATGTTCCCAAGATGGCTGCAGTGGCAATGAGGCTGTGAGCTTCCATATTCATCCCCCGTAACTCCTGCCAGGAGGCTGCCGGGCCCCAATTGGCTCAGAGGCATGAAGATCCTCCATCTTCATGGAGCTGGGGATGGCATCCACCAGGGTTCAGTTTGAAAGAAGGAGTAAGGAGAATGGAGGCTGAATAGGCTACTGACTGTCCTCCCCACATTTCATGGTCTCTTAAATAGATTAGCTGTTTGACACCTCCAGGTGATGCGCAGAATAAAACTCTGAGAGCCATCTATAACTGCAAGGCATTATTACGAGAAACAAAATGAGAACTAACTAAAAACCAACTCATAAGGAAAGATATGACTTATGTTTTATATTTTTCTTCTGAGTTACTCGAATCTTCATTCCTACGAATCCGATATGAGGTAACCATGGTTCCTGCATTTCAGTGCTTCCTGTGATTTTCCCAGAACAGACACTGTTGGCTACCAACTCAATAAACAATGATTGCCCCTAATTGTACACATACACACACACTCCCACGTACTCTTACTTCTTAGTGGCTGATAGACCTTCAGTATCAATTTTGTTCAAGTGTCACTGTCAGGTAAGACCATCCTCTACCAGGCCATATATTTAGGAAATGTGGCTCTCTTCTTGAGACCACTAGGGAGTCAATCATGATTGGTCTAGAACAATCACAGTTGTATGTCAGTCCCTTTGACAATGATTGATTTAGAGTGGACTCGGGAGCAAATCTTGGCCAACAGGACTTGGGAAAAAATTAGCTAGGGAACTTCAGCTAATAAAGTAAATGGGAGGAGCGCCTGCTGTAGCTCATTGGTCAAGGAGAGAGGTCAGCTGATGGTCTTCTCTAGTTAACAACCCCCTGGGAGACTGTGTCTTCAGAGTATAGGATACTCATCAGCTTTTCTGCCATTCTTCCTCTGCCCATTATTTCTCAGCAGGCAAGGAACTTGGAATGAAGCCTCAACCCTCTTCCTTAAAACTAGGGTCCATGCCTGGATTATCAGATTCCCTCGCTTTCCTCTTTACATGTCTTACCCCATGTTGCCTCATCTTTACCTTTAGCCTCAGGTGTAAGTGGAAGGAGGGGCAAGGACATTGGAAGCAGGCTACATTCCAATTACATTATATTCTCAAAAGCTGAAAATTAATAATTACACATCCCAGGCAAGTTGCCTTGAAGACACCACAAAGGGCTGTTGTTGCTAGAGAAAAACTGTAAGGTACATCTGGCCCTTTGACCCAGATGTCAAACTTGCAAAGAAACAGAAAGACAGAATTACCTAATTGGGAACTGTTCTATAGATGCTGATAGAGCCCCCCATTCCTCATTCTCTGGATTCCTGCTCTCCAGGCCAAATCCAACCTTGGGAACTTTCGGAGCCCAGCAGGCTATAATGAGCCCAACTAAACTTAATGAGCTTGTCATTATTCGTCTCTGCCAACAGCCAAAAAGCAAAGCATGGCACGGCAAAAATTTTACACACACATATACTAACTAAATAATAATAAATATTTCTTGACTCAGAAATTGCCAATCAATAGGACAAACTGGCCTGGAGGTGTCTGATGGGAACAAGTCAGGGAAGGAAAAATGGCTTTCCCACCTCCCCCCAAAAGTGGGATGCAATTGGAAATGTTCCATGTTCCTGGGCTCAATATCACCAGCCCTAATTTATCATCATCTTTATATATTCTTATATAAGTAGTAATACAGATCACCCCAGCCAATTAATCAATCTGTAATTAGGAACTGACACGAACATTTACTACCATCAGGCATAATTTATATGATTACAGATGATTAAATAAAATGTAATTGAGTGAACAAGCAATTTGTTAAGCACATCTAGACACAGCCATATCACCTAGGGCTGCAAGCTCCCTGACTCCCCTCCTACAACGGGTCAGGAAGCAAGGTCTTGGGAGCTCGGCCCTTGGGGTATCTGGAAAACTGAGAGGAAATGACACATTTCCAAGAAGGTCCAGATGGGAGCCAGGGTGAGGAACCAAACCATAATGTTCTTGAGGGACTTCAGGGCCAAATTTTTTCTAAAAGAGGTCACCAGATTTTTGGAAATCCTCAGACTACAAAGAAAACAGAGAAAGGAAGAATGGTTAAATTAAATGCCCTAGAGCAAAACTGTGCCTCTTATTTCCATTCTGGTCCCCTGACCCTAAAACTGTGCTCACTGGTCACCTCAAAGGACCCCCACTACCCAGAAGCCCATCAGCATTGTTTCAGGAGCATTTGTAACCATGAAGGAGAAAGAACCTAGTTTTGTTTTTTTTTTAAAGATTGTATTCATTTATTTGACAGAGAGAGACGTTGAGCACAAATATGGAGAGGAACAGAAAGAGGGAGAAGCAGACTCCTCACTGAGCAGGGAGCCAATGTGGGGATCGATCCCAGGACCCCGGGATCATGACCTGAGCTGAAGGCAGACGCTTCACTGACTGAGCCACCCAGGCACCCCAAGGAGAACCTAATTAAACACAAAGTTTGCACGTGGCAGGAAATGCCCTTACTCCTGAAAGAGAAATTTTCGATGACATCAAGAACCAAATTCTTTGTTATACCTTATTAGTCTTTCTACCTTTAGGTTTTATTCCTCCTCCTCCATTCCAGTTAAATAGCTTAAAGTTAAATTTAATGTATATTTAGTGGGTAGTATGGTGTTATCACATTAAGATTGCCAGATTTAGCAAATAAAAATACAAGATGCCCAGTTAAATTTGAGTTTCAGATAAAAAATGAATATTTTCTTTTTAGTATGTGTGTCCCATTCAACACAACCTTTTTTTCCGTTTGTTATCTCATAAAGTTCTCAAGACAATGCAATGAACTATAATCTCCATACTTCAGCTGAGGAAACTCATCTGACTTTGCTCTTGCTGCTCCCTCCACTAGGAAGTCTGTGTCCCAACCACCTTGCCAGGCTAATTCTTATTTGTCCACTGAAGTTTAGGGCAGGTTTTACCTCCATCAGGAAATCATTCTCCACCCTCTCTGATCTCACAATCACTTATCCCTATTTCTATCATAGCACTTAGCTTGTTGGTTAAGTAATAGCTTTTTATTACCCACCCCCTTCAAATGAGTGGAGCCCCTCAAGACTTGCTTAATTTGCAATTATCTCTGTGACCTCACCACCTAGCCCCATGCCTGGTACACGGTGGACTCTAAATGCTTCCAGATAAGAGATGTTAATATTTGCATGCTGAAATGGTTAAGTGTGAAGTATGCTGACATCTGCACTGACTTTGAGATGTACCATGATGCATCCTGAGAGAGAAAAAGAGATGTTCTAGATTTTCAGGAGAATAGCAAGAAACAGGGCCAGAGGGGTAAAGGTAGGTGCGAGGCAGATTATTAAGAGCTTTAGAACCAGGTAAAGGAATTTAAATTCATTACAAGGAATTAAAGGTGGACTGAATGGTTTTGAGCATGGTCATGGCAGGACATGGACATGATAGGTTTGAGATTCTGTTTGTCGTAGTAATACTGGCCTCAGGGGTAGAGAGACAACCCGTAGAAACACAAAAGGAGGGAAGATTGTAGTCCAGATGACAGCATTGAGGATGCATTCAAGCCATATGTGGGAGCCACTATTTGACAAAGAAAGAATATCTATGATAAAAGGACAAGAAATTATTAAATAAACAAAAAGCCATAGCTAAAACTCATCTACAACCCAATTTCAAAATGAGCAAAGGATTTGCACTGCCATTTCTCCAAGAAAAGTATACAAAGGCTAAGTACATGAAAAGATGTTCCACATCATCAGTTGTTAGGGAAATGCAAACTATGTTAGTCTGCTCATAGTGCTATCATAAAAGACTATAGTCTGGTCCCATAGGGGGACCCAAGCAACAGAAATGTATTTCCTTGGTTCTAGAGGCTGGAGGTCCAAGACCAGAATGCCAGTGTGGTAGGTTTTCTGAGGAGTCTCCCTTCCTGGCTTGTAAATGGCTGGTTTCTGGCTGTGTCCTCTCATGGCTTTTCTCCTGTGCACATGTGGAGATAGAGAAATTGAGCTCTCTGGTATCTTTTCTCTTAAGGACCTGAATCCTATCGGATCAGGGTCCCACTCTTATGACTTTATTTAACCTTTATTTAACTTTAATTACTTCCTTAGAGGCCCTTCGAGTTGTAAAATGCAGTCATATTTCCCACTCTGATAAAACTAGGTGCAGAGAAAGACAGGGCAGCAGAAGGAGGAGACAAAGAGAACCTCATGGATTTTTACTCTTTGTTTGCAACAGTTCCTGAAGACCAGCATCTTCACTGCAGTGTGCTTGTTCAACCATTCCTTGGATTCCATGGGTCAATACATCTTTTTGCTAAAGCTAACCAGAGTTGTGCTATTGCTACCAGCAAAATACTCCTAGTATAGATGAAGCAATTGAGTGAGGCTCACAGGGATCCATAATTACACAGCTAGGGTTTATTCCCAACACTAATTCTAAAACATATATATCTACATACACACACACTCACATGCACATACACCCCATATGTATACCATATACATATATACATATTTATCACTGGCATAGATTTAATTGGCCTGGGGAAGACTTCAAGAGAATATGATATATTCTATGCCATTCAAGTTACAAACTGTTAACCACCTGAGGACAGGAAGAGACTGGCATGTGTGTCTTTGTGCTCTAACACAGCTTGACCCCCAGGGGGCACTTGACAAATGTTTGTTGGGAAATAAAAATGAAGTCAGCTGCCAGGAAGCAGTAAGATCCCCAACCTCAGAAGTATTTGAGCAAGGACAGGTCATTGTGTGTCTGAGATGCTGTAGAAGTGACTTCTGCTCAAGAAAATAGACAGAAGATAGCCAAATCTCTCCTCCTCCTCAGAACGTGAGTTACAAGAAAACAGTGGCTTTTTCTTCCCCTTAGTCCTGGGGCATATTAGACAATATCCAAAGAGTTCATCTGGGCGGTGTTGACTCTAGGAGGAAAGACAGGAAGAAACAAAGGGAGCAGTAAATTTCAAGTCTTCCCGCACAAGCTCTCCTCTTCCAGGCTTCCTTTCATTCCAGGCCAACCACAGACACCTAGAAAGCCTCATCTGTACCAGAGGTCAACTGACCACTTACCTGCACCAAAGTGTTTTGTGGGTTCATTGGAGCACTGCTTCTCAAATTTAAAAAGTCACCCCATGTGTTTTGTTAAAGTACAGCTTCTGAAGGGCACCTGGGTGGCTCAGTTGGTTAGGCCTCCAACTCTTGATTTCAGCTCATGTCATGATCTCAAGGTTGTGAGATTGAGCCCCACATCTGGTCCACGCTGAGTGTGGAGCCTGCTTAAGATTCTCTCTCTCCCTCTTCCTCTGCCTCTCTCCCCACCACTCTCTCCCGCTAAAAAAAAAAAAAAAAAAAAAACACTTAAAATTTATTTATTTATTCATAAGAGACCCAGAGAGAGAGAGGCAGAGACATAGGTAGAGGGAGAAGCAGGCGCCCCGCAAGGACCCCGATGCAGGACTCGATCCCAGGACCCCGGGATCACGCCCTGAGCTGAAGGCAGATGTTCAACCACTGAGCCACCCAGGCATCCCCCCCTGGGTAGTTTGCATTAAATGCAGAGTTTGGAGGAATTTTTTTAAAAGAGAGTAAAGAAGACAATGAAATGTTTTCTAAGGTCAATTACTAATCAGTAACTTCAGAAAATAGATTTAGCCCTTGGGTGGGGCAGCAGGTCTGGGAGACTGGGAGGAGACCATCCTATCGGAAGCACACAGAGTTAGAAAGGAAGACCAAACACAACAGAGAATCCAACCACTGCTTTAATATTTCACAGCAAAGATGTTTCAATCATGGCCAACAGAAGTAGGGAAATGACCTTGCTCAACTTCCCCAGTTCTCTGGCTGTGTGCAAGAATTCCAGACCTTCCAGGGGCACCTGAGTTGAGCATTGGACTCTTGGTTTCAACTCAGGTTGCGGTCTCGCGTCATGGGGTCAAGGCCCTCATCAGGTTCTGTGCTCAGTGCAGAATCTGCTATTAATTCCCTCTCCCTCTGCCTCCCTCACTCGTTCTCTCTCTCTCTCTCTCTCTTCCTTTCTGTCTGTCTCTCTCTCTCAAATAAATCTTTTGTAAAAAATAATACTCTAGGCCTTCAGTCATTAATGAAGTTTCATCTCTAACCCAACATTTACAACACTCTGCCAATGTGAATTTTCAAGCTTTCAAGGTATGACCTCTGAATTCCATCTGGGCCCCCTAAAAGAACCAGGCCAATAGCCCAACAGATTGGATTGACTTGAAGGAAGTCCCACCTTCCTTCTCTCTGGATTGGCAGGAAACAGTGCGGAAGACAGAAATCTTATTGCCATCAGCATAAATTTTAAGTCATGTGGCCAAAAGTTAAGATCCTGACTCTGACATTTATCTAAGTATCTTAGATTCTTGCTCTGTAACATGATAAAATAATAATACTCATCTGTCTCCCCAGTGCTATTAACATCATCAACATTTGTAGGAGTGATTAATTAGTTGATACTCTCATGATTAAGATAATAGTTTGCATTAAATGCAGAGTTTGGAAGAACTTTTTTGAAAGATGAAATTATGAAAATATTTATAAATACTCTTAGAAAAACATAAGTAGAAGCCACTTCAAAAAAATTCTTCTATTATATGATTAGAAGTTAAGAGAAAATTTCTTAGAACAAAAATTTCTGAATATTAAATGAGTGTTCATCCTCCAGGGTAACCCTTTGACAGTTTAGACTAGTGATTCACAACTGGATTTGGGGGGACTGTTGATGGTCAGAGCCTTTTCAATTCAAACACACCCTTCCCTCCACCAAATCCTGGTCCCTTCTGCCCCATACAAATCTTTGCATCTGTTGATGCTGCTATTATGCTGAGCATTTGGGGGCTTCTTTTCTTGCTAACCTCCACCTCCAGCTGGCCCTGCAAGAAAGTTAGTCACATTACCTCCTCTTAGGCAAGCATAACCTTCTCCAGCCTCTCAAACTCATCTTATTCACCAGATTTGGTTCCAAATAAATAGTGTTGACTATTTCCAAACAAGTTCTTCCCCTTTGAGGATATGCAAAAGAATATCCTACCAGCCTTGAGTACACTTGCTAAGAAAAGCACACTTTGCTTTAAAGCAAAATTCATACGTGACTTCCTTTTCAACTTTCTAACACAGTGCTCTATGGTCCATCACCTCCAATTAATACATGGAAGCATGATCCTCAACATCACAGTTTTGGCATGGGGTCTTTGGGAAGTGATAAGGGTTAGATTAGATCATAAGGGTAGGGCCATCATGATAACATTAATGCTTTTATAAAAAGAGAAAGGGCCATGAGATCTCTCTCTTTCTCCCCCATCTCACCATTTACACTCACTAAGGAAAGGCTATGTGAGGACATAAACAGATCGTAATCTGAAAACTAGGAAGTGGGTCCTCACCAGACACAGAATCTGGCACCACCTTGGTCTTGGACTTTCCAACCTCGAGAACTACACGAAATAAACATTTGTTGTTCAAGTCACCAAGTTTGTGGTACTTTGTTATAGCTACCTGAACTAAGACATAGAGTTTTCAATTATTTAATCATTCAGTGAATAAAGAGTAACTGACTTGACAGGGAGGCTGAGTTTGGTTCATGTATTCTCTGGATCACAGCTGTGTGTTCCTGTGGAGATGGTTTAAGTTTATTAATTAACAGCCGTCCTCTTTTTCCCTCCTACATACAGGGTATAGGGTTTCTAAGAGCTTTTGAGAGATTTATTTTTATCCTTCGAGTGGATAAAAGACATTAATGAAACCATTTGAGACTTCAGGGACTGGGCTCCACCCACAGAAGCCAAGAGGAGGCAAGCATGAGTGACTGTTGATTATTAAATGTCCTCTTAGCAAAGGAGCATCACCAGACTGGGCTGATGGGCATTTAAGTGTGTGGAAAGTAGGGAAAGTACCATATATGCATTATGCATAAAGAGTCACCCCAGTTTCCTTACACAAAACAATTAATGAAATCACTTTGTGAAAATGTAGACCTTCCCCTCCCCCACTCAACTACCAGCTGGTCCAGCCCTTGAACATATAGCACCACGTTATGATGGCTCTAACAATTTGGGTCAGCACAATGTTTAAACTCTTAAGTGGAACCACTAATCTCCATTAATCTGACTGTAAAGATGAGACATAATGCTTAATACAAAAGCATAAGAGTTGGTAATGCATGTTCCTCTGATAGGCTGCCTTAATACATACCAACTCCTGCCCAAAGGGCAGGGTCTTTGGGATTGTATCTGACCATTCAAAATCTATTCCTAAACCTCCCTGGAAATCTCTTCATGCAAGAGGACAAGGATCTAAGGGGAGCTTCCACAATGATGCTCATAAAGACATTCATTCTGTGGAACTTCTGACACTCCAGACCTCCACCCACTACCATCCCCTCTTCCAAATGGTCAGCTCAACAGTGAATGGGTGCTGAATTTGGGGCTTGACAGAGCTGTGACCGTGTTACTAGTTCAGATGGCTATAGGCTGAATGGAGTAGTGGACAGAGTAGATGATTCACATGTATGTGACACTCACCATGGCTAACACATGAGGGAAACACAATGGAGTTCTCTTCCTGGTAAGGAGTACTTTGGGACTTTAGGAAACCCCAACTTATAGAATAAGCGCTTTCCCCATCTTTCCTTATTCCTACTTTCCCCATCTTTCCTTATCCCTACTGCATCTTCTGCTGGGTCTATTTCTCAAACTATAGTCCTGAACCACCTGCAGAAAAATCACTGAAGCTGTGGTTAAAAAGTGACATTCTGAACCCCTCCCCCAGACCTACCTAATCAGAATCTCTCAGGAGGAGACTCAAGAAAACCACGTTTTAAACAAACTCTACCAGTGAGCCTTAAACACAAAACGTTAGAACCACTAAGTTTTGTAAAGCTATCATAGGAACCCAGCTGAAGAATGGCTGTGTATGAGATCATCTAACCCTGGCACAGTTATTGTGGACCAGAAATTTCCATGGTGTGATTCCCGGGCAAATTATTTTTTTTTCTTTTTAAAGATTTTATTTATTTATTCATGAGAGTCACAGAGAGAGAAAGGCAGAGACACAGGCGGAGAGAGAAGCAGGCTCCATGTGGGGAGCCTGATGTGGAACTCCAGGATCACACCCTGAGCGGAAGGCAGACCTCAACCTCTGAGACACCCAGGCGTCCCTCCCAGACAAATTCTTAAAGCAAAAGTTACACATATCAAGTAAAAAAATACGTACAGAATTAGGACACAGAAAGGTGATGACATCAGTTTTTGGTAGCCACCGTGACTGTGTTTTCCCTTTTGTTGTCTTGCAATAATCATAGCTAAAATTCATTGAGCGCTTCAGATGTGCCCAGTGCTCCATATATATTAACTCATTAAATTCTCATAACAATCCTATAAATAGAACTTTAACTATTAGTACTCATGGGAGGACAATGAAAGCTTTAGAGAGGGGTGACATTTAATTAGGCTATGGAAGATTGGTGGGATTATATCATTTTCTACATCTTACTTATTAATACAGCTACCACCAGGCAAGATCAGCACGGCCTTTCTATGCCAAAGTTTCCACCACTAACTCCGTAAAAAGGAGGGAGAACAATAGCTAGGTTAATGTTGGTGGCTACTGACACCATGAATTCTAAGGCTGACTCTTTATATAAGTTCCTAAATTTGTAATTATCTACTGAGAACTCTTATCCTAACCCAAAGAATAACTCCTTTCATGGAATTTCAAGATGCTGGCTGCCCACTTTATACATAGCTAAAGCCACATCTGTTCTGTTTTCTGACGAACTTAAGCTGTGCCAGAAGCCAGAAAAATCAAGGCTTAAATCATGAACATGAGAATCCAGATCATTCCTACAAGATTCTCTTCTAAGGTAGCTATAGTCTTTAACTGCCAATCCCAGTACCTATCCCCGATGTCAGATGACAGCCCCACCCTTCTGGTAACAGCCCCCAAACCAGGAGCTCTGAGATAGATTAGTGACAGCTCCATCCTCTTGGCCACGTTGGGACAGCAGCCACAGTGACCAGGGATAGGTTTATGGCCCAGCACAGAGTCAATCAGAACCCCCTCCTGGAGTTTTTCTGGTTAGGAAATACTAAAAAGTTGTGAATCTAGGGCTTCTGGTGGCCATGTTCCCTATCCTACAGAGAAATCTGTCTGCATTGAAGAGTGAAATCAAACAGGAATGAGATAGACAAAGATGGAAGGAAAAAGAGGAACTGACTGCCATCTTTTGAGTACCTGAGGCCATCTCCAGTACTGCCCTGTGCTCAGTTATGTGACAGAGGCCAATAAACTTCCCCTTGGATATTCAAACTAGCTCAAGATGCATTTCTTGACGTGGTTAACTTATCACCAAAAAATTTCCAACTCATGAGATATGTCTCACTCGCCTTTTAATTCAAGATCCCATGGACACAAGAATAGAAAATAACTTGCATTAGCATTGATGTTTGGTGTTCAGCCATTTGTTCACATGTGCATTCATCCTGTGAATGTTCCATATGTGCCATGTGATGAGCACTTTGACAAGACACTGAGGACACAGAGGCAAACCAAATGGTCCTTGTGAAACTTATAGTCCAAACAATCACAAAAATAAATGTTTAAGTTGCAAGTAAGTTAAATGCTACAAAAGATAATGATAACAGGAATCCAGTATACTGGGGAATAGGAGTGGGAGCAGAGAAGTCTCCTCTACAAGAGTAGCTTTTGATATTACTACTGAAATCTAAAGGATGAGTAGGAACCATCTGGGGAATGACTGGCTTGTGAGCTTCCTAGCAGAGGAAACTGTACTGTGAAACCCTCAAGACTTGAAAGAAACACAAAAGGAGCAGAAGAGGATAGTGTTTGAAGTGGAATGAGATCAAAATAAGACTGAAGGGACAAGTAAGGGGACAAGACTCATGGATGATAGGATATGTGGATGATCTTTGGCAGCCTTTGGAAGGTTCTAGATAGGAGGATGATGTAAGTGGGTTACATTTTAAGAGGATGGCTCTGGCGGCTTTAGGAGGTACAAAGAGGCAATAGTGGGCACAGCAGGAGAGTAAGAAGGTGATACCAGCCACCCAGGCAGGAGACGAATATGGCTTGGATCAAACTGGTCACTGGGATAAGTAGATTTAAGACTTATTTAAAAGACAGAACAGAATGTGATATTGATCTGCTACAATGAGGGGAGAAGATGACTCCAGTTTCTGGCATGAGCAACTGAGTAATTTGTGATACCACTGATTGATCTGAGAATGCTGGAAAAGGAGTAGGTTTTGAGGGGAGGAGAATCTAAGTTCAATGTAAGAAAATTTCATCTTAAGATGACTGTGAGACATCAAATGGAAACAGCCAATAGGCAAATGTATGCATTATCTCACTTGAAACAACAGATTGATGTGACAGGTTTTACTGTACTCATTTTTCAGGTAAGGAAAGTAAATTTGCCTAATCTACACATCAACTTAGGTGAATTATTGGGAGTAGAACCTAAATTCTCTACAACTTAATCCAAGTATTTTCAGTGAGCCATGCTGAGTCCTTCTACATCTGACTGATTAAACAAACCAAAAATAACATAATAGGATAGGAGACTTTGGCAGACGAGGCATCACGTCAATCCAAAGTTCTGTGATACCAGTATTGTGCTGTCCAACATGTGGTGTCAGCCTGACCACCTAGCAAGGCATATAGAATCCATCCTTGTACTCCATATTGCCGACAATCAGTCTTCCACTGAGAAGTGAGTGCCCAGCTCCACTGGGGTTTAAAGCTTCATCTGGGCTTCACATTTATACCAAACACTGTAACCATTATTGGTAAAAACTGTCAAAATACATTCATTCTAATCATGAGAAGGAAACTATTTCTCAAATTAGTTGTTTTACCAACAGCACCTACCAGCTATATATCCAGATGAAAGAGACAAGTGGAGTTTTGTTTAAAAAAAAATCAATAGATTGGCTCTTATGGAAGTCATTAATGCAAACTGTTTAGCGAGAGAGCCTGATTTTTCATTCCTGGTTGGCATTCCATAAAAAAAAAAAAAAAAAACTGTTGCACTGAGTCTCTAAACAAATCTATGATTAATAATCATATTCGCATTGCCTGTCAATGTTCCTTGGTCCACTGACTGGAAAGGAAGGGACATGTGTGGTTCAGAGGAGAAGCTAAAACTGGCTGCCCAGGGGAGGGCCAACCTGGGCTGGACCCATATGTGGAAGGTGCTACTTCAGATTCTTCATCAGGGGTACAAGATACTAAAAGCAATATTTGCAAAAAGCTCAACATGGTGCTACACTCAGTCTTTTGACATGACCCTAGTGTAAAGTTCCTAACAAAAGGAAGAGTACCTTGGGGATGGGGCCACTTGTTTTCCATCTTTGTGGCAACTCTTCCTACCCCAGCCCCAAATTCAGTAGCTTGTGCATGGGAAGGAAGCATGTGAGCAGCAAGGGTGAGAGGCCCTGGGAAGGGTTTTATGGCAGATGCTGATGTTTTTGCCCTATCTACTATTATATAGTATAGTGAACTTTTTCTAGCCCTTAAATCGATTTTTATGGATTTCTGACTTTTTGCATGGGAGCTAGCCTTGATTTCACTCCTAAACAGAACTTGCCAACCAAAAACCCCAACTGGCACTTACAGTGAGAAAATAGTTTTGAATTTCTTAGTTGGTCTCAGATAATGAAGCTGGAGTTTCCTACCACACAGAAAATGTAGGAAGCTTTCCAGAACTTTATGTGCTTAACCTGGTTTTGGTTCTAGTAGCACCAGTCTTGCCATACTTGAGACTGATCTGGCCTTTGAGCTTGCAGCACTTCTGGAGGAACCAGCTGGGTGTTCTCTGGCTCTCCCTGGGGAAGTCACATCATGCCCATGTGGGGGCAAACCAGGAATCAGGATACCTGGAGTCTAGTACCCTCTGTCACTTCCTCAGTATGGGGCCTTGGACAAGCTGTTCCATCTCTCTGTACCTCAGTCTCTTTATCTAGCAGGGCACATAACCTAGAGACAGTCTCTGAAATCCTTTCCAGAGGTAAAACTCTATGGATCATTTATTAGTTAAAAAGCACTCTTCTCATACATTTCCAATGAGAATTCTATATCACATGCTACAGAGAGAAGTAAGAGAAAGATGTCACTTCAGGAATTAAAATGCACATGCAGACAAGTGGGGCAGCTCACAGCAGCCCCTAAGCCACGGTCAACCATCTTTGTCTGCATTTAACTCCACTCTGTGAGTGTGTGAGCTCAGGTATTAAAGAGGCAGCTGGTAAGGACCCTCTAGGGAACTCCCACAGTGAGGTCCCAGGTGCTTCCCTCATGGCCCTGCCAAGGTTGAGTTAAGAATTCTCCAGGTAGGAACTCTTCTGAGATTATTTTCTGCTTAAGTTTTTAGAAAGTTTCCCCTGAGAAACCATGCTCTAGGAAATGGACAGCCATACTGGGGAGGGGGGTTCTACTGAACTATTTCTGATGAGGTAAAATTTGTCCTGATGGGAGCACCTCTGCAGCTTCAATCTCCCCCTGAATTCCACTCCCAGCTCCACAGGAACACTCTCCCCACCCTACCTCTTAGAACAGGAGTCCCCAAAGGAGAGGGGCTCTGTTTGTTTAAAAAAAAAAAAAAAAAGCCGTTCTCTCGGACATTAATCATGCCTCTAAGAGCGTTTATTAATGCCCTGTCAATTGTTCAGAGTGAAGGCAGCCTGTCAGCTGTCCTCCCTCCCCGTTAGCTGTGTGCAAACACTGGTGATTAAGCGCCAGATTTAACATCCTCATGAATATTTAAGAGGCTGTTTTTGAAAGTTTCCTGTCCTTTTACACTAATAGCCCCATTAAAACCTGTTTACAAGCCAGTCAAGAGAGTAACTGCATGCACTTAAAACATGAGAGTACTCCCCCAAGAGGGGCACATGACCATGTGAGGATCAATACACGGCTTAAAGTAAGACTGTCTGCCCACCCCCAGTGGAGCCCAGCCCCACCAGAGCCACAGAAAGGAGTTGGAAAAATCCCAACTTGTTAATTAGGCCAATGAGAGGGTTGTGGGGGAGCAAGCCCTGCTCCTGGGCTACCTGCTGCCCTATGTGGGGTGACCCCAGCTCCAGAGACTTTCCAGAAGTTGCCCAAAAAATGTCAACAGCAGCAGGAAGTTTGTCTTTGGGCCTGCTCATGTCCTAAATGTGGCCTTCCTGACTCTACTCCCAGCCCTGGACCCTTCCTCTGTTCCGTGACCCATCAGATGAATCTCCTGTGATGAGTTAATCAAATCTTAAGGAAAGGAAGATAATGAGACTCCAAAGGGATGAGAGGCAAATTTGTGAGGAAGATATTGGGAATGGCACAGTGTCTCTTTTCTGCACAGCAGAGGCTGACTCTTCCATCAGCACCTGAAGATGACTTTCCTGTAGTTGGGGAAGACAGAAGTATGGAAAACCACTTCCTCTCATAACAACCTGATGTTTTCTCCTTCTGAGGAGAAGAATGAATGTGCTAGTGAAACTAGGACAGCCCAAGGGCACCAGGTACACCTCTGTTCCCAGCCCTGGCAAGTAACACTCCCCAAGATGGCAGGTGCATGGAGGGACCTCTCTTACTCCAGATGGGGGAAACTCTCCAACACTAGGTCTGCTTCCCCACCCATTCCCTGGGTCTGTGCTGAAAAAGTCTAAGAATCCCCCTGAGAGCAAGGAGACAAGCCCCAAAACTCACCATCTGAATTCTTAGTGTTCTTTGCAAAGTTCACATATGGAGCATCTCATGTTCCAACCACATCATGGAGTCCCCTCCACATACAGATGAGGACTGCTCTGCTTTCTGACACAGTGCCTGGCCCAGAGATGAATTTTCCTTTCTTTTATAATGAAACACTATGCATACAAGGAAAACTTTTCAGCAGCAGATGAAAAATTTTTGTTTTTACATTCTACAAACACTTGTTCTTGTCAGACCCTAATTTTTGTTAATTTGATGAATACAAATTGGATCTAATTTTTTAATGTCCATTTTACTGATTACATATAATATTAAAATATTATCATACATATAAGCTTTAGTATATTCTTATAGAAGATAATAAGGTTGTAGCAGTACTCACTGATCTGGAACATAGTCATCTGGAAATATCCTGTCTCTGGAGATTCTACAAGAAGCAAAATTTAAGCCAAAAGGCTTTTGAGCAGCTAAAATAAATACTGCAAGATCTGTGCACTAAAATTTTAGCATTTACTCAACAGGCCTGTATTTCAGCAGATTAATGAAATTTTTAATATAATTCTAATAAATCTAACTCTTTGTTTCTGTAGTCAATTAGAAAGAAGAAGGAGGGAAAAAAAAGAAAGAAGGATTGCTAGAGAGAGACACGTTGATGGTGGGAAGAAATCACAGCTCCGGACACTGAGTGAGAACAAACATCCTCAGAAAGCGAGTCAAGATCCCCCAACAGCACAGCACCCCAGGTCACTTATTATTCCAGGGCAAAGAGCTTTCCACACTCCACAGGTCCCTAGTTGTCAATAAGAAAGTAATAAGCTATAATACCGTGTGCATAATGAAGTAGGGAAGCGTGTGACACTATTCTTTTAAAAGTCCATCTATCAGAGTTAAAATTTCTTTAGGTTGGAGCTTAAAGAGCTAAGCCTTCAGCTATCCAGAAATTCATCTCCAGAATGACTCATTTATCCTCTGCTTTTTTGTCTTTTATCTATTCGTATTTCGTGTTTCCATCAAAGATCATTCAAAAAATTGGAGGGGTGCCTGAGTGGCTCAGTCGGTTAAGCATTAGACTCTTGATTTTGGCTCAGGCCACGATCTTGAGTGGGAGGGGACGGGGGTCATGGGATGGAGCCCTGAGCCAGGCTCCATGTCAACAAAGGGTCTGCTTGAGATTCTCTCTCTCTCTCCCTCTGCCTATCCCCCTGCTCATTCTCTCTCTCTCTCTCTCTCTCTCTTCAAAATAAATAAATAAACCTTTAAAAAAAGGAAGACTTGAGACGAATTTGTAAACTAGGAAGACAGGTTGACACACTAAGAAGCTGATTTCACTGCTTTACAAGCAATGATGTGCTGGGGTTGGGCCACTGGGGCACCAAGGACCCGAGGGTTGCATTTTCAGGGATTTTGTGAGCTAATGTTCAACACAGCCATTATTAGACAATGAGTTATATAAACTTGGAATCAAATAAATTATACTGAAAACAGAGGTAATAAGTCATCAAAACTCATCACTTCTTGATCAGTTTCCTAGACTTTACTCTGTCTATACCCTGGCAGCTGTTTGTGTCTATTGTCTCTGTGTGGAAACAATGCCTCATTGTGGTGGACCACTGCCCATCTGGCTAAACCCCACATTTAGTGACGTTACCTTGGCAGCTTAAAATGGCCATGGTGGGAGCATTTACACCACAGAAATTGGCAAACGCTACAAATAGAGTTTGTTCATTTCCCCCCTCAAGAGGTGGTTGTTAAGCATTTGCCAATACGTCACTGTTTATAGGCTATTGAGCATTTAAGTACGAGTGGGGGAAAGTTGCTGTACAGCGAAGAAGAGTGATGGATTGGTTTTCGGTGACCTACATGCCTGTCCTGTCTCTGTTTCTAACTATATGATCTCAGGCAAGTGACCTGCTCCCTCGGAGCCTCCCTTCCCCCACCTGTCAAAGGGGAAGATTCAACTAGCCAATCTCAAGGGCCCCTTCTGGTTATAGCACTATCTGATCTATGATGCCCCATTTACTTTTATTTTATTCTTTTAAGTTTTCATTTTAATTCTGGTTAGTTAACATACAGTGTTATATTAGTTTCAGGTGAATAACATAGTAAGTTAACACTTTCACACATCACCCTGTGCCTCATTTACTGTTAGGTTCAGCTAGCTTGGAGGTAACATATGTTGGCCCTTGGCCAATGGGAGGCAAGGAGTTTAGATATCCAGCAACTCCTCTCCTTTTTTCAAATGTTTCCCAGAAGAACGTGATGGTAACCATGGTAAAGCAGCCAAAAGGACCCAGACCAGATGAAATCAGATCACAGAGCATGAGGGACCTGTTTACTTTCACTGCAACTTGCCATTAACACTGGCAGTGCCATTTCTGAGAATCCATGCATTCTCTAAATAATATAAGCCTCAAGAAATCCTATAACTGTTCAGTGCTATGATCCAGAGACTGTCAGAGTGATGCCCTGGAAAATGAAAAGGCTTTGGAGTCAGAAGATCTGGCTTTTGGTTCATGACATCCCAATTTGCTTCCACTGCTTATATAAGGCCAAACTAGCCTCCTCCACACCACAGTTTCCAATTAAATGTGAACAATTGCTGGTCATACAGATTGAGTGCAACCTTTCTGGAGAGACATTTGGGTGGTACTTATTCAAAGCAAGTTGTTTATCATATGGCTCAGCAACAGTTCTCTGGAGTTTGTATCCCAAAGAAATTCTCACTCAGGCCCATCACCAGTGGTGAAGATGTTTGTGTGTACAGAGCTGGAGGCCATCAAGGTTTCCACTAGGGGACGTGGATGAATAAAACATGATGGACCTATACCATGGAGTATTATGCAGCATTTAGAGGTAGGGGGGTAGATATATATAGCAACTTGGATCACTCTTGAAAACATAGTGTAGAGTGAAAAAAACAAAGCAGAGTGAGATCTACAGAATATTACCACTTATGTAAATGAAAACTGCATACACATTTTACATGTGCACATATAAATAACAAGGTAAACATGAGACACATTTAGAATGATTGCTTGTGTGGAAGAAGGGAAATGTGAGTGGCAGAGAGTAATAAGAGGGAATGGATTGATTAATTAATTATTAAGACAAGAGAAGGGCAGGGTATAAACTGTAGATGCTAGTGTGCCATGTGCCATGTGCTGAGAAATATGATTAACTCAGCCCTCTGAACCTAAGCCCAATAAAAAATAATGTAAATTGTAATAATCCTTTCCCTACCCCACACAGCTTTTGTGAGGGTCATATAGATAATATACGTGAAAATTATTTACAAACCATGAAATGCTACTCAGATATGTAATTAGTATCATCATCTTTACAGAGCAGCTAAGAAATAGTCAAGGGGAACTAAAGAAAAAAAAATCAAGATATATGCAAAGGGTCTGATCTTTCTGTCTTAAGTTTGACTATTAAGGTTAAAAATCCCTTAATTAAATGTGCTTCTGTAAATTACACGTGTTTAGATAAAAATTATGGTCAGTCTTAATTCTTCTTCTGGGTAACATATTTGTGTAGACACTGCTGATTGCTTCTTTCCTTAGGGATATGGTACCCTACTATTTTTCCCTTAGCCTTTATTCCCAAAGATCAACAGTGATTAGTCCAAGATGAGCCCAGTAGTGCCACTTCCAATGCAAGTGAGTGCCTTAGTTAAGGGCATGGCACTCAGTTTTGGTAAAAGATATGAAAGGGGAGTTTTGCTTAGAGATCTCCTGGAAGAAATTTTTCCCTGTTAGAAAAGGAGAGAGAGACAGAGAGATACGGTTGAGGGCTTCCATTTCCTCTTCCCTTGAAGCATGAGTTCTTGAAGATTTGCTCTCTGCCGCTCAGGCAGCCACTTGTGATCTTGTGGCAAGAAGTCTAAGAACCAAAAGCTAACAATCTGGGGTTGAGTGACATTAAAAAAAGAACCTGGATCCTAGATGACACCAGATGGTCGAGCTACCATACCAAATCTAAAACTGTCCAGACTTCTAGCCATTTGAGTTCATTAAATGTCTTTTTTATATTAGCAGTGGCTATACATTAGGTACTGTTAGCCAGATGTTATTGGCCACCAAACACTTCCTGACTGGCATATTTAACCTGGCCCATCCCAAAGAAGAGATCTTCCATTTCCTATGCATGTTATAGATAAAACATCTTCCTCTTCCCAGCTTCCCAACATTATCCTACTTGTTATATTTGGCAACCTCTACAGAAGGGGAGAGCTAACGTAAGTGGAAAAAAACCTGGGCCTCTGTTTGGAATGTCAGGAATTCTGAAAAGGTACCACCTACCCAATTTTAACTCTAAAGCCAAAGATGATGAGAAATGCCCGGTAAGAAGTGATCATGGGCAAATGTGTGGGCTGGAGAGGAGAAGACATGAAGCTGCATGAGAACTGCTTTGAAGTTTTCTAAGACCTGGGTGTAGAAGAGGACCTAGGCTATTGTGTGTTGTCCCACTGGACCCCTGGGGGAAAGTTAAGGGAGATGAGTTTTAGCTTAATACTTCTAATTAGAGTTGCCCAACTCCCAGACACCTTCTCCTATATGGCTTCTGGACCCACAACAAAGCATTATATTATAATTTATGTTATATAGCAAGTCTTTAAGGTCCAATCCAAGTCCAAGAGTCTAAAATTACATAATCTTCTTTAAAAATGCAAATTATCTTCAAGGTCAAAATTTAGTGAATACAAGTGAAGGCAGAGGCCCTTGATGGAGGTAACCATGCAGAGTAGAGAATCTAAGGCTATTGAAGTTTATATTCCAACTCTGCATCTTTGGAGAAAAGAAGATATGATCATTTCCTTTAAAAGTTAAAATCAGAATTATTATATGATCCAGCAATTCCACTTCTGCATAAATACCCAAAATGATAAAGACAGAAACTCAAAGAGATAGTCACACAACCATGTCCATAGCAGCATTATTTATAATATCCAATAGATGGAAGCCACTCAAAGCCACCTATAAGCAAAATATGGTCTATACCTACAATGGAATATTATTCAGTCTCAAAAAGGATGAAAATTCTGACACATGCTACAACATGAACAAACCTTGAGAGTGTTATAAGCCAGTCACAAAAAAGACAAATGCTATGTGATCCCACTTACATGAAGTAGCAAGAAGAGTCAAATTCACAGAGCTGGAAAGTAGAATGGTGGTTGTCACTGTTGTTTAATGGGTACAGACTTTCAGTTTCACAGGATGAAAAGAGTTCTGGAGATTGGTTGCACAATAACATGAGTATACTTAACACTATTGAACTGTGTATTTAAAAAGGTTAAGATGATAATTTTATGTTATGTGTACGTTACCACAATTTTAAAAAGAAAGAGAAAAAAGAAGTGGTTGTTAGGCATTTGTATAGCCCTCAGACCCAGGAGATCTTTTCTCCACAGTCTTGGATGCGAGGATCCCACTCCCTCTATACCCAGAACAAAGGCAGCAAGGAGGAAGAGGAGGTAGGTACAGTCACTGCTCAGAATCTCTGCCCAGAAACTAGCCCTGCTTTGAGGGAGTCATCATCTCCCTCCTATAAATTGCATTGCCCTGATTCCTGCTGTAGCCCAGTTGGGGAAAATGATTTTGCCTGTGATCATTAGTGACATTAATGACATTCACATTAGTGACAGCCAAGACCAGAACCCTCAGAGTTTCAAGAACTGACCCCTCACTCACAGGTAGTTTGGTGGAAGTATTATTTAGCACTGCTAAAGAACTTCATATTTGCAAAGTGCTTTATGCCCATCTATTATTCATGCAGTAATGAGAATACTTAGATTGCGCCTTTTCTCCAAGGAGCTCAAAGCACTTTGTAAATGTTAACTCATTCACCCCCTATGTCCCAGTGGGACAGACAGAAATCCTCACCCCTTGGCTCTGCACTTGGTAAAGAGTAAGCCCAGCAAAGGCAGCAGTTGTGATGGAAAGCAGGCTCAGAACCAGGAACCTCCAAGTTCCTGTCCCCTCATTGTCTTCTATCTATCTAAACGGTATTCCTGCTATTGAAATAAAAGCCCTAGAATCCAATGGGATAGTTCTCTGAGGCTGAACAGCATGTATGATGGCAGAGGAAAATAACTTAATTCGTTAGGAAGGGGAAGAGAAAGGTAATCAGGCTTTCTAGCCATGTAACAGCCAACATTTGCTGAGTGTTCATGATGCACCAGATTCACAACCCCTAAGTCACTCTCTTAAATCTTCATCTTACTCCTGTGGTTGAGTAATGATCATCCACCTTCTTCATAGAAGGAAACTGGGCTGGGAGAGGTTATGAAGGCTTTCTGAAGGCCACTCTGGACAGTGGCAGGCAGCACTGTGACTAGAATCCAGGTCGAACTCCAGGACTTGTGCTCTAAAGCCACATGTGAAACTCCTTTTTCCCAGTGTGAAGGGATAATCATGCCAGAATCCATTACTCAGTAATGTTACAAAATCCCATCCTTGGAAAAGCTACCTACTGAAGTCAATAAGGAGGGAGAGAGATGAAGGAAGACCTTCCAAAAGGACGTTCTCACCCTTTTCTCTGACATCCCATCACCTGGGACTTGCATCTAGCATAGCATGAGCCATGTCACAAGATAGCTACTCACAAGGTTGTAAGCTCTGTATCTCTGTCATCTTTACATCTCTAGCACTAAGCCCAGTATGCATTTGTGGCAGCAGAGGGAAGACAAGACTTTGAGACAGGCCTTAATGCATATCTGAACCAATTGTTGATAATTTAATGATTTTACATTTTAAGCTATTGATGTGGGTCATAAGTTTCATTTTGAAATTTCACTCTCTACCCCCTCATCTTCCACAAATACGGAACAACTGATCAACAGAGAGTATTGAGTACCTGCAGCATGACCGGGATGTGGGGTGTACTAAAGATATCGACGAGGTGGTCTGTCTTTATCCTCCCAGAGTTTATATTCCAGTTAAAGTCATGAAGGTAGCTTTGCGCAGTGGCAGCATCGTAGCCAATGAGGTTTATATGAGGCACGATTGTTGCTAATTAAAGTCATGATGGTAACACACAAGAGGCAATTAATGAACGACACAAGTTAAATGTACATGCTAAACTGTGGTTTAGACCTGAGAGCCTTGGGCAGTTGAGACCAGGGAAGACTTCATGGAGAAAGTGGTACTTGAGCAAGCCATAAGAAGATGGGCAAGCATGGCAGGGAGAATAGAAGACTTTCCCACTGAGAGGACATTTGGAGCTGAGATAGGGCAATGAGCGTGAGCTGTGCGCTAGAGGAGGAAAAGCCCAGGGGCGGTGGGAGGAGGTGGGGGTGGGCATTACAAAGGTTTTTCTCTACCAGTCACAGATGTTTCCAGAATTCCTTGAAAACCAGCCATTGGCATGGAATGTGCAAAAAGCTGTCCAGCATTAACCCTGGTTCCAAGGAATCATTTCTCTACCCCCTTTGTTCACTTAACAAAAAAAGGAGTAGGGCTTTAAACTGGAGTGTCCTCTTTTAATGAATACCAACTCACGGGGGTTCATGACTTGAGTCAGAAAACCTGGCAATCCATGAAGGAGCAATGCATTCTGAACAATATTAGAACTTCCTAGTACTGCAGTAATATGAACTTCAACCACTGACTAAAGACTGCTCCATGAATTAGCAGTAGTCATAGAAGTCTAAGAACAAATATCCCAGGTATTTTTAAAAATATTTTATTTATTTATTCATGAGAGACACACAGAGAGAGTGAGGCAGAGACACAGGCAGAGGGAGAAGCAGGCCCGATGCGGGACTCGATCCCAGGACTCCAGGATCATGCCCTGGGCCAGAGGCAGGCACTAAACCGCTGAGCCCCCCAGGGATCCCCTATCCCAGGTATTAAACGTAACAACTAATGTAATTGTCAAATACAGATGGAAAAACTAAAAAGGGACCCGGGTAGAAAGTGAAAATGCCTGCCATAGTAAAGTCAGCTCGGAAATGAAAACACATTTCCCTTGTTCCTTGTGGCCCCAGCTCCTTATTATGGTGATATTATTATTATTGTACAATCCTCGCTGTTGGCATCAGGATGTCTTCTCTTCACTAAGCTCCATTTCCTTGAGAAGACTGAAAATTTAGCATTCCCTGGTTAAGCTGCAATCTAAACTCCCATATTTTTCTCATTCTGGAGAGCAAATCCATACATAAAGACACATACACACACACACACACACACACACACACATACACACATGCACCCAAATAGTAGCTGGTTTTATGCATCAGTGCAATCAGTAGATGCCTATAAGTTGAAGACCTTAGAAACATCTCTGCCCACATCACTTGAAGCAATCTCCCTCACTAGCCTCACGACAGGGCAGCTTGATGAAAAGGCTCCTGGAGACACACTGAACACCCCCTTGAAATATTTTTACCTAAAAAAAAAAAAAATCAAATTTGAATCTAATAATACCACTAGATTTTACAACCAATTTATAGAAAATAAATCAGATAAAGAAAACACATAGACAAGATCACAGGGATGCAGCCAAAAAAAAATCAAACTGAGAAAAATTCTATAAGAACAAACAACTCGGTTTCTTCAAAAATAAATTATAAGGATAAGAAGAGATGGAAGGGTGATTTATAGATTAAAGGTTAAAAGACAAGCAGTAATTGTGCTCCTTGGTATTTACCCAAAGGAGCTAAAAATTTATGTCCACACAAAAACCTGCATAGAGATGTTTGTAGCTCTGTTCATAACTGCTCAAACTTGGAAGCAATCAAGGTGTCCCTCAATAGGTAAATGGGTGAATAAATTGTGATCCATCCAGACAATGAAATGTTATTCAAGTGCTAAAAAGAAATGAGCTACCAATCCACAAAAAGACATGAAGGGAACTTAAATGCATATTACCAATTGGAAGAAGTGATTCTGAAAAGGCTACATACTGTGACAATGGAATTCAACTCTAGGACATTCCATAAAGTGCAGACCACGGAAACAGTAAAAAGAGTAGTGGTTGCCAGGGATTGGGCGAAGGGAATCGTGAATAAGAAAGCACAGAGGATGTTTAGAAGAGTGAAACTAGTCTGTTGGATATTATAATGGTGGGTACATGTTGTTATATATTTGACCAAACCCACAAAACGTACAGCACCAAGAATGAACCTTAATGTAAGCTGTGGTCTTTGGGTGATTATGATGTGTCAGTGTCGGCTCACAGATTGTAACAAATGTCCCACTCTGGTGGGGGGTGTTGATAATGGGGGCAGCTGTGCAGGAGGCAGGGGTCAGGAACGGGCCATATTGGAGATCTCTACATCTTCCTCTCAGTTTTGGTGTGAACTTAAAACTGTTTTAAAAAATAAAGTCTACTTTTTTTAAGTTACATCCAGTGCAACATTTGGACTTTATTTGGACATTGATTCAGACCAAAACACACACACACACACACACACACACACACACACACACTCACACAAACATATATAAAATGTTTGAAAAAATATGGATATACCAAGAAAATTTAAACACTGGATATTTGATGTTATGTTTTAGGTGCAATAAAGGTATTGTGGTTATATTTTTTTTTCTAAAGACTACTTTTGTTTCAGAAATACTTCCTGAGGGATCCCTGGGTGGCACAGCAGTTTGGTGCCTGTCTTTGGCCTAGGGCGCAATTCTGGAGACCCGGGATCAAATCCCACGTCGGGCTCCCGGTGCATGGAGCCTGCTTCTCCCTCTGCCTGTGTCTCTGCTTCTCTCTCTCTCTCTCTCTGTGTGACTATCATAAATAAATAAAAATTAAAAAAAAAAGAAATATTTCCTGAAATAATTACAGACAAAATGCTACCGAGTCTCTATTTACTTCAAAAGTCTCTATTTACTTCAAAAGTCTCTATTTACTTCAAAAAGCCAGTGGGGCTGGGGGATGAGGAGTAGAGATGAACTAAGACTGGCCTTGAGCCTGGGCAATCAGTACGCCGGGATCCATTACACTGTATCCTTCACTTTGGTATGTACTGGAAACTTCACATCATAAAGCATATGTTCCTCTCTTCTCTGCTCTCCTATTGCTTTGGTGTTTTACATTTTCATGCTTGATTTTTCTCCCTGCTGTGTGTTCCATGTGTCAGTCCTCTCTCCAGACTACACTGGAAGACAGCAGACTTCCCGCTCTTTCCTCCCACAGGATCCCAGCAGATCTGAGCTCTCCATTGACCATAGGACTGGCACATGGGCAACAATGCCACTTACCCAGTTGCTGAAGCTGGCTGTGGGATTGACCCCTCACCCAACCTCCTGGTGCCCCTCCAGTTCCCTCCTAGTTAGCTCTGCTGTCATCACCCCATCCCCTTAGCCCCCCACCCCCAGCTCGGGCCACTGTTGATCTGGCCAAACCAGCCTCCTGGCTTGCACCTTTCTAATCTGTTCTACAGAGACCATCAAGGCATCAATTCTAGGATGTAATTGCGGTCATGTCACTCCTCTGTTTCAGGTAATCTGGGTGGCTGTTCGGTTGTCCTCCAGATGATACCCAGTCTCACTCCCTGCCTCAGAGGCTCCTGGTGATGTGGTCCTTCCTTCCTCCCAGGCCTCACCTGCTCCCACTCCATCTAAGCTTTAGCCAGACTGAGTATTTTTCAGTCCTTCTCAAGGAACTATGCTGTCTCTCCTACAGCCTTCCAGAGGCCGTTTTGGGGGGGCCTGAAACACTTCCCCCACCCACCTCTCCTAACTCAATTGCTGGTCTCAGCTGACACACCACTTTTTCCTGGAAGACTTTCTGGAAAACCCTGCACTGGGTTACATGCGCCTCCACTGTGTTTTCAGAGCACTCTGCATTATAATTTGCTTCCCCTCTGTTTCCTCTTCCCCACAGCCTGTTCACAACCTTTTTAACAACCAAGATCTGATTTCAACTCAGGTCTTGATTTCAGGGTCCTGGGATCAAGCCCCATGTTGGGTACCCCCTCAGCAGAGAATCTGAGATTTTCTCTCCCTCTCCCTCTGCCCTTCCTCCTTCTCATGCTCTCTCTTTCTGTCTCTCTCTCTCAAACAAATATTTTAATAATAATAATAATAATAATAATAGGGATGTTGACTTATCTAAAGTCCTGCCTGATAGATAAAGGGAGATAATCAGTGATTTCTCAAGCTGCAACCCTGCCATGAGGATTCTTGGTTAAACAAGACTCTTAAAGGGTGCCTAGGGCAGTGAGTTGTAGGAACTGGGGAAGGCCAGCCGGGGGGGGGGGGGGGGGGGCAGGGCCACTGGCTTCTAGTATTTGTTCTGTAACCACTTGGCTGTGTGTCCTATGAGCTTCCATTTCCTTTTACATAAAATACACCACTGGGGCAGTGATTTCTGCACTCTCAGCTTCAACATGCTTTGAATCCATGGCCAAATCAGTAGGACAAAGAATCAGATAAAAAGAACTTTTAGTGAATGGGAAAAGTTCCCCTATGTCTTGGTTGGATTTCCCCCAGAAACAACCTGGAAGACAAGAATTTGAGTGCAAATACTTTATTTGGGAGATGATTCCAACAAGCACCAGAAGGGAAGTAAGAAAGTAACACAGGGAAGAAAAGGCAGGTAATGGCATGTGAGCCAGCAATCAGGTGAGCACTGAGGGGAAGCTCAGTCACGCCAATGGACAGTGTAGAACAGGCCAGAGTTGTCCAGTTTGAGGGACAAGTACTCAGGTACTCAGGATGTTTATATACCTGCTTCCATCAATCGTTGCCTCAAAGCCATACCCAAGGGCATGAAGTCCCCAACACTCCCAGCCTGCAAGGAGAGTCCAATTCACTGGCAAGTCACACAGGCTTTCTCTTGGAAGCCTGGACTTCCACTAGAACAGTTAGTGTCAAAAGGATATGGGGCAGGACACCAAAAGCGACCACCTGTGACTTAACCGGGTGCATCCTTACCTCTTGCGCTTTGTCCTACTTTTTCCAAGACAGTCAGAAGCAAATGAAATCAGGTCTCAAGATCTAGCAATGGCTGAAATTATTCATTGTGATTTTTATTGTTCCACCTATGTTTATTTGTGCATTTCTTATTTATATAAGACAAGGGAAACATGCCGATTCTGCAGCTCCTGGGTGGTGTGGCCTTGAAGGCTATGCCGGAATCTCTTGGAAGTGCCCAGAGCAGCAGTTTCAAATCTTTCTCACCTGAAGAACACTTTATCATGTTTCTGGGCCCCACTTGTTTGTTTTTTTGTTTGTTTGTTTGTTTTTTACAGCTTCAGGGAAGGACTCGAATTCCATCCTAATTAGACGTATACAACTTCACCTGTTTTGAATCTACCTACATGCAAATGAGCCCCTGAGAAGGTTCCTTAGGATGGAGAAAGGGGTTTGGATATTGCCTTGGATTTTTTTTAATCCTACGTAGGCATCCTTTTTAACAACCAAGATCAGATTTCCCCCTGAAATATTTTTTTATTAAAAATCAGAAATAAAAATCAAATTTCCGTTACATTTCTTTTACTCTCTTTTTTTTTAAACTATTGAATCCAGTCCAACAGCTGGTGTTTTGGTTGTGATTTTTTCTGCTGTTGCGATTGTCTCCATGACTCAGATGACCATCCTGCCTGCTTTTTTTCACTCATCAGTGCATCATTTTGGCACTGTGCAGACACAGCTTGAGGCGATTTGGAGGCAGTGACTGGTAACTGCACCAGAAGCAAATCTGCAGATTCTGTCTGGGGCTTGTCTTCGTTTCAAATGCAGGTGACTAAATGACACCTGCCTGCCTGTCCCTCCTCCACCGACAACACACGTTCACTGTCATGGGCTTCAGCCAACTCCATACAGTGCAGCGCTCAAAAGGAACTCATCAGAAGACTTGGAAATGACAGAGCGAACACCAGGAGCTTGTTTCTAATGATATTTTCAATCACCAAGGATTTCTCTCTAAGCCATGTTTGTCTGTTTTTTTCAAATTAATAATAACACTATCCTTCCCCCAAAACGTGGCAAAAAACTCATTGAAAAGGGGTCGATGGTCTGAGATTGAAACTCTGGGAACCTCCCTCCCTCTCTTCCAGTTAATGGGTCAGGCCAGCCAGCCAGGGACAACATGCTGAGAAGCTAGAAATTTCCCTCTAAAATGATTCGTATGGTTTAAAAATAGAAAGAACAGCAGTGGCTTTTTGTTTGCTTGTTTGTTTGTCTTTCTCAACTGCTGCTCTCACATAACAAGAGGCAGTGGAGACTGAGAAATCAAAGAGAAGGAAAATCCAGAGACTCTCCAAAAGCTTTACTTCTCAAATCAATGGATAAGCCAAGACCACATTCTCCTGCTCCATTTCTCTTGGTCACCAACATGGGGCAGAACGGGGAAGAGCATTATCCCAGTGAGTCTGTGGGTCTGGGCTCCAGTTCTGGTTCTCTGTGAAATTGGGCAGGTCTCCTCACTTCTCAGGCCTCAGTTCCTCACTTCTGATTCCTGCCCTTGCCACCTCAACTACAAATACTGACATGCATTAAGCTGGTCAGAGACTTCAGCAATTCCCAATGCATTCTAAGAAATGGTTGTTTTTAACAACCCACTGCAAGTGCAAAGGGATGAGCAAAGCTGTATAAGAGAAGTATATGCAGGTGTATAGGAGGGAAGCACATGCTAAACAAAGTGTCCCCATGGGTAAGACTCCCAATGAGACTATGCAGGTAAGGGAGGATAGGAGGTAGCAGGCAAGGCTGGGATGGCCTTCTGCTCAGAATGCGAATAATTTCCCCTCATTATCTGAGATCTGAACAGGTGAGCACGTGACTTTGGTCAGAGGCATTTGTCAGCCTTCTATTTCAGGTAGATGAAATATCTGAAGATCTCTTTTCATGAAAACATCTTAAATACTGGGTAAATGTAAAAATTACATTTCTAAATGCACTGGTGAACTGGCACAATCATACAAAACACACAAACATCAAAAATAAAGTAAAAGCAAGAATTCCAAGGGGAAATGAGTGGCAGGGTTGCCATGGGGATCACTTCTGAAAACTGAACACCCTGAGTTTCCACTTTGTTTTCATTTGTCTTCTTGTGTTTTTTTTTTTTTAGATTTTATTTTTAATAAAGGGAGACAGAATGTAAAGACTGCTAACTCTGGGAAATGAACTAGGGGTGGTAGAAGGGGAGGAGGGCGGGGGTGGGAGTGAATGGGTGACGGACACTGGAGGTTATTCTGTATGTTGGTAAATTGAACACCAATAAAAAATAAATTAAAAAAAAGATTTTATTTTTAAGTAATCTCTACACCAACGTGGGGCTTGAATTTACAACTCCAAGATCAAGTCACACTCTGCCAACTGAGCCAGCCAGGCACCCTCCAAGTTTCCACTTTGTTGGCTACATTAGAGATAAGGTCGGAGACCCTGACATAAAACTAGAATCACAAAGAACTACACCCTTTATAAACGGCAAATGATAAATGATTCTGCTGCTGAGACATGTGTCTATTTCAGCCACCATTGGGTGGGAAAAAAAATTTCTTCCATCAGAATCGTGTATTTTATAAGCTGGACCTCACGCAGGATTTTGGTCTGAATTTGTACTACTTATGTGGTCCAATTAATCTCAAGATTAGGCTTCAGTTGAAAATGATCTTGGGAACAGGAATGAACCTCAAAAACATTATGCACATTATGTGAAAGAAGTCAGATATTATATGATTTCATGTATAGGAAATGCCAGAAAAGGCAAAATTACAGAAGATGAAAGTAGATTAGTGATTGCCTGGGGCTAAGGGGTGGGAATGCCAGATAACTTTAAATGGTCAAAGGGATCTCTGAAGAATTACAGAAAAGTTTTAAAATTTGGTAATAGTGATGAGTGCACATCTTTGCAAACGTACTATAGCTCACTGCTATATATGCTTAAAATGGGAGAAATTTACAATATGCACATGATAGCTCAACAAAGTTGTTTTTAAAATTGCCCTGGGCTGATAGTGTCTGGGTGGCTAGCTAAAGGAATGCAAGTCCTCTCTGAAGGACTATAACTTCATAAAGAATTCCCACAGATTAAAGTTCCAAATAAGGGATGCCTGGATGGCTCAGCGGTTAAGCTCTGCTTTCGGCTCAGGGCCTGATCCTGGAGTTCAGAGATTGAGTCCTACATCGGGCTCCCTGAGGAGAGTCTGCTTCTCCCTCTGCCTATGTCTCTGCCTCTCTCTGTGTGTCTCTCATGAATAAATAAATAAAATCTTTAAATAAATAAATAAAGTTCCAAATAAAATTAGCACCTCATAGTTGAAAATCATAAGACACAAGAAGCCAAGACATTATGAGTTAGTTAGATCTAGCAAAAACACAGATAACAGATCCAGCCAACAAAGACTTCATGTAATGAATTAAATAACACAAAACAAACAATAACTATAATTTTATTCATTATAATTATGCAGTAAAAGGGACACTTGGAAATAAGTGCAAGCAACAAGGCTCTACCTACAACCAAATAGAATCAGAGAGATTTTCCAGAAATTTTATATGCATATTTGAAATGGAAACTTTAATAAACTGCTTAAATGGTAGAATAATAGTAGCTAAAGAAAGAATTATCAAACTGCAAGGTAGATCTAAAGAAATTAATCAGAAGTCAGAGCAAAAAACAAAAGTTTACAAGACATGTAGGATAGGTGGAGAAGAAGGTGTTCTACATGATGAACCAGAATTCCTAAAAGAGACCATAGAGAGCATGGAAGAGGTAGTAACTGAAGAGATTGTGGCTAAGAATTTAAAAAAAAATCAGTCCTCAAAATCAGGAGTCCCCAAATAATCCTAATCAAGGAAAACAAATCTAGTCATCATACCATAATTGAAACACATCAAGGATAAAAAGAAAACATTCAAAATAGGAGTCCTAGGTGGCTTGGTCATTGAGTGTCCAACTCTTGGTTTCAGCTCAGGTCTGACCTCAGGGTTGTGGGATTGAGCACCAAGTGGGACTCCACATTCAGCAGGAGTCTGCTTGTGATTCCTTCTCCCTCTTCCCTTCCCCTACTCTAAAATTAATAAATAAATCTTAAAAAAAAAAAAAAAAGAAAAGAAACATTCAAAATAGGCAGGAGGGAGTGAATGATCACCAGTAAAGGAGTGGCAGTTAGAAGGATGGCTAATTTCTCAGGGCAGCCATGAAAGCCAGAACACAATGAGCTAATATTGCCAATGTGCTGAGAGAAAGTAACAGTCAACTTAGAATTCTATAGCCACAAAAACTATCTTTCATGCAGTAACTGAAAATAATTTTTAGACAAAATAAGAGAGAGAAAGCAAAGGGGAGAACACACCCCCAACAAATCCTCATTAAAGAAAATTCCAAAGAATATACTACTACAGGCAGGCAGAAAATAATTCTTACAGGCAAAGAAAAAGGAACAATAAATGAAAAATCCTGCTAAATGAGTGAATAAACAATAGACAAAAATGGTGACAAATGTGAAAGTCAATGACTATACAGCTACATGTGTAAGTAAATATAAATAAATCACTGGCTCTATGCAACAATATTAATAATGTCCAACTTGCAAAACTAAATAACAAGAATAAAATGCAACAGAACTGAATAGAAAGCAACAGTAGCTGGTAAATTGGGCAAGAGATAATTTGAGTTAAAGTATTATAGTCTTTGTATTGCTCAGGAGGATGATAAAGATATTTAGACTTTGTTAAGTTATTTAGGCAATTTAAAATAACCATAATGGGGCACCTGGCTGACTCAGTTGGAAGAGCATGTGACTCTTTTATTTTTTTTTAATATTTTATTTATTTACTCATGAGAGACAGAGAGAGAGAGAGAGAGAGAGAGGCAGAGACACAGGCAGAGGGAGAAGCAGGCTCCATGCAGGGAGCCTGACACAGGACTTGATCCCTGGACTCCAGGATCACGTCCTGGGCCAAAGGCAGGCTTCCAACCACTGAGCCACCTGGGTACCCCCGAGCATGTGACTCTTGATCTCAACCTCAGGTCATGAGTTCAAGTGCCATTTTGGGCATAGAGATTACTTAAATAAATAAATAAGCTTTTTAAAAATAAAATAACCATAATAATTGTAAAGTAGCATATAAATGATAAAACAAATGCAAAATAAGATGAGAACATTAATTTTAAAAAATTAACCCAAGAGAAAGGAAGAATGAAGAAAACAGAAAAGCAGGGCAGATAATATATCAAGATGAAATGTTAGATATAAATTCAAAAGTATCACTAATCAAAATAAATCCATTTCAATACATCAAATTACCTGGTTAAGGGCAGCTTGGGAGGCTCAGCCATTTAACACCACCTTCGGCCCAGGGCATGATCCTGGAGACCCAGGACTGAGTCCCTCATCAGGTTCCCTGCATGAAGCCTGCTTCTCCCTCTGCCTGTGTCTCTGCCTCTGTGTGTGTGTGTGTGTGTGTGTCTCTCATGAATAAATAAATAAAATCTTAATAAAAAAAAAGAATTATTTGGCTAAAACACATTGTTGGCTATACTAGTCAATATAGGCCAAGATGCACTGAGGTTAAAAGTAAGTGACTCCAGGGGCACCTGGGTAGTTCAATCACTTAAGTGTTCAACTCTTGATTTCAGCTCAGGTCGTGATCTCAGGGTCCTGAGATCGAGTCCCATGTTGGACTTCGTACTCAGTGGGGAGTCTGCTTGAGATTCTCTCTCTCCCTCTACCCCTCTCCCCCACCTCTCAAAATAAATAAATCTTTTTTTTAAAATGTGACCCCCAAATCTTAGTAGCTTACAACAGAGATCTTTGTTTCCATTATTTATTGCTTCAAAAAAAAAAAAATACCCTAAACCTTAGTGTCTTAAAATGACAACTATTTATTACTTCTCATGATACTGTGGTTTGTTTGGGCAGTTCTGTGCTCACTCACAGAGCTGCATTCCTCTGCTGAGTCATGGGAGATGCAAGGTCTAACACAGCCTCATCTTGGTAGGAACAACTAGAAGGCTGAAACCTGTCAGAGTCCCCTGGTACTTAAGGGTAAGGGTAACTTACACTTTTATAAGGGTAACTTAAAAAAAAAAAAAGATTATTATTAGAAGTGCTACTGAAGTGTGAACTAGTTAGGTGGGGAGAGAGGTGGAAACCACAAAATACCTGGATGATATACAATCCTAAGAATTAACCCCAATAAAATTTCAGAGAATATTATATGTTATGCTAACAGGGCTAACTGACATTGATAGTTACGGATTATTATGGAGCTTGTGCCCAAGAGGTCAAGCTATTGGGAAGAATCTCAAGAGGTTTAGGTCACTGCTGTGTGCACCAAGCACCCCACTGCCATTTAAAGACCTCTACTCTGGTTAGAAACTGAGTACTGGCATTCCCCCAAATTTCATCAAATCCAGCCCACTCCACCATGGGTCACGGATATGGGAAAATGTTAGGACATGCATTTTGGATGAATCAAACCATCAGCAAGCATTACTGACCACCCTTTATGTGTTCACCTCTCTGCTATGAGCTAGCAAATGCCAGGCTAGGAGATAATCTTGAAGGTCAGGAAGACAATATCTAAACATTTAAATAATCAAAGACCAGTACAAAGGCTTATATAGAACAGATAGCTATGGCCTGTCCTCTGATCTTCAAAAGGCAGTGATGAGTCACAAGGATATCTGTGCTTTGGTTGGCCATTTAAGATACACTTAATGGATAGCAAATTCTGGCAAACCATAAGGTGGTGTGTAAGTGATAAGGCAGGTGGTAGAGAGTCCAGGTGCTAGAAAAGATCAGAGGAGGGAAAAACTGCCAAGGACTGAACTAGTAGTATTGAAGGAGGGGAATTAAAGCCAAATCTCAACTGATAACTCAAAATTATTCCTGGAGAAGAGATAGAAAACTTTTACAAATGGTAGGGACGTGAACAAAACCACCCTCCCTAGAAGGTTCCCAAGGAACATGATAGAGGGAGGAACAGAAGAAAATATCCCACCAAGTGACACATTATCACTACCTCAGTTTGGACCCCAAATCCCAACACAAAAATACTCTAGTGAGAAGTTAGGCCTGACAGCCCACTCTTTCTCCTAAGTTGGTCAAGCCTCCAACTAAAGCTGGGCCAGGAAGCCTCCTATTCAGCTCCACTTTTGTCAATGCCCATTCTCAAGTGCATATCTTACCATCATCTTAGTTATGAAAAACAGAGCAATGCCAACACAACCACACACTGACCGACGAACGTGGCCCTATCTGCTTCATAAAAGCTGACTGAGTCAATTATCATTCCGCCTCCTTAGGAAGGGAGGAGAATGGAGATGAATACCTGAGCACTATGTACCAACTGGACCATACATTGCCAAGTGCAACCAGAGTCATAAGAGGTTTCTACCAATATATTAAGAGGCAGGCCCGGCAGCCAGAAGGAATAGAGAGGAGTGTCTGCCTTCACTGGTTCTGGATGGCAGGTGCAGGGATTGCTAATGCTGACACTTGGCTGTGTTTAACTTTTCTCCAGGTCTCTTTCTTGTTTCTTTCTTTCTCTACCACAGTAGGAAGATTCATTTCTTCAGGTATCTCTGTAACAAGAAATGCAGAATCCAGAAAGTATTTATTTGGTTTGGAGTTCTGGTGTTTTTAGAATCATGTGTGTTCTCTTGGAACCACAAAAGTCTGCCAAATCTCTGCCCCAGAACTTCAATGCACAGAAAGGCTTTATCTTCTCTGTACCCCTATATTGTTTTTATTCTGAATCACACAGCCTTGAGTGCATGCTGGCCCGTCTTGCTCTCTGTAATGTCAATGTTAACCCTGTCTTGCCCAGTAGAATATGAGGGCCTTCTGGGCACCATGCTTGAACCCCCACATGGAGCCTCACAGGTTCCAGGCAGGGCGAACCCTTGGCAAAGTTGTAAAGTGTTTCTTCCTCGAGGGCCCTTTATGTTTGCTCACATGTCCCTTTATGAACTGTGCCATTTCCTCCCTGATCCCAGGTAGCTGGCAGCTTCAGACTTCTTATACCTTCAAGCTAATCAAAATAAAATCTTGGGAAATATCCAATAAACTAATTCATTCTAATATAGAAATGGTTGCTTGAGTTTAAAGAAATGCCCCCACAAATATATCACCGTTAGAATTTCAAGTACTACCAGGTTGGCAAGGACATGATTTTCAGGGGCCGAGGGCTTTGCAGAAGCCTCTGAAATTCTAGAATTTCCACTTGAGTCCTGCATCTAACTCTTTGGGTCTATACAAAAGCCTATCTATCAATTATTTTCCTACCTCCTATTTCCTGCTAGAGCCAGCCTTTTAAATTATAAAAAAAAAAAAAAAAAATCTGTGGGATATTTATTGTCTTCCTGGGCAAGAAAAAAAAAGATGGAAACGTCATCAGCCCCTCTTCCAAGTGCCTTATTGCAGTGGAATAGCTTGACTATCAATAAGTTCACATATAATGATAAATCAGGATTATATTAAATATTGTATTATTATGTAATTATGTTATATTAAATAGATGTCAGTTGCTTGACTAGCCAGATGAATACAGAATGTATGTCACGCAAAAGGCAGGGCAGATAAGTTCTCCGTTTGGAGCTAATAAAGTGTTATTAAAACTGTATTGTCAAATTATTTCATTCATAATGCAAATATATGATACATCATAGTTAAGACACTGCTATGGTCTAAACATTTGTGTTCTGCCAAATTCACATGTTGAAATACTAACTCCCTAAAGGGATGGTATTAGTAGCTGGGGCCCTTAGGAGGTGTTTTAAGTCCTGAAGGTGAGAGCCTCATGAATGGGATTCGTGCCTCATAAAAAAGGCCTCAGAAAGATCTGTAGACCCTGCCACCATGTAAGTGAAAAGGTGCCAGCTATGAGCCCAGAAGAGGGCCCTCACCTGACCTTGATGGCACCTCGATCCTAGAATTCCCAGCACCCTGGGAACTGTAAAAAAGAAGATTTTGTTATTTGTAAGGCACCTAGTCTGTGGTATTTTGTTACAGCAGCCTGAACAGATGAATACAGACAATCCTGAGCTGTCTAAAGGCCAGCTTAGACTATGGGCCTGCAGTATTTGGGTTTCTGCCGCTACCTTGCAGGCATGACTTAGCAGGTAAGAATCTCCTGCTGTCTACTCTCACAGATCCCATTTTTCAAGGGTTAAGAGAGTGATTTGGTTTAATCGGGATGATAAAGATTTGCATTGACCTAAAACCAGGTATCAACAAGGGAATAGCTCCTGGGAGGCCCCTGTGACAGTGTGCAGAGTTTAGTGGGACAAAAGAACACAAGGGCCATCAACCAGCAGGTTTACTGGTGCTCAGTGGGGCCAGAACCAGTCTGCTTCCCTAAATAGAACTCTGTATATTTCAGGCTCCACACACACCTCGAGAGAAAGTCCAAACCTTTTAGGATGGAGCAGATCACATGCACTTTCCTACAGCCCTTGATATAAGGTTAAAATGCATGTGTCAGTTGGGTCCAGATATTTGTCTTCTTTGACAATGCTTCCCACCTCTTTCCAGGCCACACCCTGTGGAGAAAGACAAGTCCATGCCTGTGGTTCATTCTTCTCCATTCAGTATTTCTTTTTTCAAAATATTTTATTTAACTTCAATCTGCCAACATATAGTATAACACCCAGTCCTCATCCCATCAAGTGCCCTCCTCAGTGTCTGTCACCCAGTTACCCCACACCTTCACTCTCCTCTCCTTCTGCAACTCTTTGTTTGTTTCCCAGAGTTAGGAATCTCTCCTGGTTTGTCTTCCTCTCTCTAATTTTCCCCCACTCAGTTTTCTTTTGGAGTGTGTTGCTGAGTCCCAGCTATAAGGTAGCCCTGGCTTTGTGGAGTGCCTGAGTCTGCCTCTCTAGGCAGGCAGGTAGGCGGGATGTGTGTGATAGTAAGGTACTTCAGGTTCCTGATATCCATGAAGAAGCTTAAGCTGGTGGCTGCTGGGAAGCGACAGAGAGGTACAACCTACTTCTGTAGCCACTGTCTACTTGCCCCACCTTCACTCAGCCCCTGGGTTCTGACTATGTGGATGTCAATAAAGAAGTCATCATCTTCCACTGAGACTTTGATGGAGAGGAAAGGAGAACAGTCTGACACCAGTTTGGCCCAAGCCTTATGCCCCTGAGCAAGTTACTGGCCTCTATGGCAGGGTTCCTCAAAATACACTCCAGAATTCCAGATTCAGAATCACCTGCTATAGATCTGGGCTCCATTCCAGGCTGAGTGACAGAGTCAGTCTCTAGGAGGAGGACCGAATTTCCATTTGAGAACCACAGTCAAAGGCCTCTAGGTTTATTATCTAGCAAATGGGACTAACACAAGCCCTATATGCTTAATGAGATTGTTAGAAGGATCAAAATATTATGGGGTGTGTAAAAATAGTACATGGTCTGACTTATTGATTAGCAGCACATTTGGGATCGAAACAGATCTGTGCTTGATACCTGGTTTTGCCACATACCAGCTATGTGGCCTTGAGAAAACTTATCCCCTCTACACGCCAAATTTCAGCCTGTAAAATGTGGCTAATAATACCTAGCTCCTGGAAACCGCATGAGGACTAAATTAAATAGAGCGTGTATGCAAAACATTTCACGTATGCCCAGCATGTGGAAAATATTTCAATCGTGGGCACATTTTTCCTCCTCTCCAGAAAGTATCTCAGACTTGAGTCAGAGCATCCCTCCTGTTTTAGTACCACATTGAGTCTCTTTTCCAGAAAAACTTCTCAGTTCTGTTTTAAGTCCTGCCTTCATAAGCAAGGGCCCAGGCCCCCTCAGTTCCTATTAAGACAGCCTTGCAAAGAGTTTCTAGGCTGCTTACTCGGGACTCATAAATCGGTATCTTTGCTTTCTGAGCAGTTCCAAACAGTTGATTCTCTTCTAGTCCCCCCTACTCCACATCTTCTATCTCCACATACAGGCCTAAACTGTGGGGTAGTAGCCTTGCCACCATGGCCACCACAGTCACCCATCAAGAATGTTAAAAATATTCTAGCATATTAACCCACCGTTGATATCTCAGGATACATCTTCACAGCAGCCGGTACAAGCAAGGATTGCAAAAGAAATAAAGGAAAGGCAACCCAAAAGCTTGGCTTAAGCTGGTCCTGGCAAATCTCTAGCAGGTGTGTCCTCTAGACTAGCCTCCTCTGCCCTAGTTCTCAATATCTCAGGTCTGGAAAGAATAAGGATAAGAACTATTGGCGGTGGTGCTTGAAGAAAAGCGCTTGACAGAGGGAGCCAATTCTAAAGTCTCCAGCTGGGACTGTCCCAGAGAGGTCCTCCTCCACCAGTCAATTCTTAGTGATCCAAAAATGTGCTTCTTTATCCTACTGTCAATAGAAATAAAGGCTATCCTACTTCCCGGTCTTTGCATTAGGAAAGGAAAAAAATAAAGGAAGAGAATCTATTTCCGGTATAACTAACATGGGGCAGGAGGGACCTTTGGGAAACGTCTGCCCCAACAACTTTTCTCCCAGAGTGGAGGGAAAAAAATGCCTCCATTTGGGTGCGAGCCTTGGAGCTCCCCGCAGACATCTAACTGGATTCCAAACTCGGAAATCCCGGGAAAGAGACGCGTCTCCCGCAAGGCAGTCAACTTGTACGCGTTTCTGATCCCATCGCTGCCCTCCATTATTTCAGGCACCCTGATCGCCTGGGGTAGGGATTTTATTTTATTTTTTTAATATACTTTCAGAGCACTGTGGGCTGGAGAGTGGCCTTTCTGCAGGCAAGTCCCGAGCGGCCGTCCTCAGGCGCTGTCGCCGCAGAGCCGAGCCGCGGGGGCAGGACGAGGCCCGCGCGGAGCTGGCGAAAAGCAGCGACCCACAGCCACGACCCCCTGGGCTGAGCCTTGCCGCTGGGACCTGCGTCCCGGCGCTGGGCCCACACCCCCGGGAAGCTCCCGCCCGCCTCCGCCCTGCTCCGCGCGGTGGGTCCCGCAGCAGTTGCGAAGGGGAGCGGGCGCAGGGACCACCGCGGGCCACGGCTGCTCGCCGCCGACTCCCGGGAATGCGGGGCGCGCAGCCCAGCCTGACCCTCCGCGGTGCACCCAGTCTGATCCCGCAGCATTTCTTGACTCCAGACTGAAAAAGGGAAGGGGTGGGGGTAGACCAAAAGTTAAAAACCTTCCCCTCCTGCCTCCCAATGGCACACACACGCCTCAGAGAAAGGCCCAACGCACTCCGGCCGCTCCTTCCGCGCGGCAGCGCTCGCCTGCAGGATTCAAGACCCTTCGCGGAGAGGCAATCCCGTCCGTCCACTGGCTTCCTGGAGGAGTTGCTGCTCTCGCGAAGGAAGCGAGCGGCAGGGCGCCTGCGGAAGCAAAGGGCAACCCTGATTAGGAGCTTCAGATTGAAAGGAGGGCAAGTGCCTTCAGGCATTTGCTCCAGGCCCAGAGGCAGAGCTCAGGGCTCTCCCTAGACCATCCCCGGGGTTGGGGTGGCGGGGGGGGGGGGGGGGGGGAGTCTCCCGCAGCCTGCGGGAGCCGGGCCAGCTGCAGTGCCGAGCTAGAAGTTTCCTGTCGCTCCTACGCAGGGGGCGCCTAGGGCAGCGGTGCGGCGCTGCTTTCTTGCTCCTACCGGGAGAAAGCAGAGCTAGGGGCGAGAAGGAGGCGAAAGGTCCTTTTCTAAACCATACCTTCATGCATTAACACTCGCTCGTCCTTTCTCCACGCAGCCTGGGGACCTCCGAGCTGAGTCCCATCCAAACCGTGGGATGCTCAGAACACGCGGGCACCTTCTTCCCAGAACCCGCCCAGTTAGGGCTGAACTGCTTGCACGCTTCCTCTCGGTTATTCAATGGAATGGCCATACAGTTTTCTCGTTGCTTGGGCGTGATTCACTCTGCAACGGCCTGTCTCCATTTCTTTTCCGTAAAGAGGGCAGTTCCCCCCCGCCCCGCCCGACATTATCACAAATACTGTCCTTACCCCATCAGCTCCCAAGCAGTGGAGCAGAGAGCAAAAAGGGGGAAAGAAGAGATCTGAGCCCCCAATCAGATCTCTACTGATCTAGCCTAACACTTGTCTCCTCCAACCTCACACTCACCTACCCCCAAAAAAACACTCATTTGTAGCGAAGCTTCTCCAAGCAGAGGGTCTCGAAGCTTGCAGCAGGTAGCCAGAGACCTAGATTTTTTTCCTCCAGAAACCAGTGCAAAGTGAAGGGAGTGGAGGGACGATGCCCAGAACCCGGAGACTGGAATTGACCTTGGGATTAAAAAGCATGTTTAATCCGGGGATTCTCTTCCACACTCTGGGCCAGCGCACCCCACCTCCCACCCAACAGGTTTGCAAACCCAGTGTCAAGCGGGAGGAACTTGAGCCAGGAGAGGTCATTGCAGGGCTCTGAGCCGAAAAGCCCGGTTTATCTGGGAGCGGGGACTCCAGTATTTGTAGGCACTCAAGTCGCTGGGTCGCAAACTTGACCCCC
The DNA here is from genome assembly GCF_048164855.1 of Canis lupus baileyi. NCBI lineage: Eukaryota > Metazoa > Chordata > Mammalia > Carnivora > Canidae > Canis > Canis lupus. The sequence continues at coordinate 37,238,378 of NC_132843.1, read as the reverse complement.
TCACCTGCTCCACTAGGGCCGGCGGCGGCGGCTGGCGCGCTGTGGACTAGTGGCGCACAGTCGGTCTGCGGTGCCTTCCACCCGCCAGCATCGGGCTGTTCTCTTAATGAATTACTAATGAGTTAAAATTGGGCAGCAGGCTTAATTAAAGCGTAGAGGCAATGTGTTTACCACATTGTAATTGAACTCATTAGGGCTATGGCTTTTTGTTTTTTAAGCAGCCGCCTTCCTTCTCCGCGTCGAATAATCTATGGGAAGCGTTTATTAGAGAAGGAGGGGGTAGGGGAGAAACAGTCCATCAATTCTTTCAATGAAAGAGACAGGATGAGAGTGGAAAGAGGGGTACGCGACCTCCATTGCGCGGATATCTTGACGGAGTCAGGGCTAGACCGAGGCTTCCAAGACGTTCCAAGGGTAGAGTGGCTCGGTGAGCGCTGCCGGCGCTTGGAAAGTTGCCAAAGGAGGGACCAGGCCGGAACCGAAAGGCTGCCTTTGTAACACCGCGCTCCTCCCGAATTCAGCCGGTATCCCATATCCTCACCACCACTAACCCTGAGCGCTGGACTCCCACTGGAACCCCAGGCCGGCGCTCGCCCCAACAAGCGGTCTGACACTTCACAATCAGATGGATTCAGCTAACTTTTCTTGTTAAAGCAACATAAGAGTTTGGCCCTAAAGCCTTTCTTCCCGGCTGTGCTGAGAACTCACTACTGTCTCCAGTATTCCCACCACCGCCCCCCCCCCCGCCCCCCCCCACACACACCTAACACACACTCACATCTCCTGGTTCTGGAGACACACAGTGGGTACCTTTAACTCGTGCTCCTTATGGGCTCCGCCCTCCCGGCCAGACCTCACCTCGAGTGGTTGTTCCCCGGGGGGGACTGGGGGAGGGGTGCCTGCTAGTAGTGACTGCCCAAGGGCCGCATGGGAGAGGCGCACCTGCGCGCCCCGGGATAACCCTTCTCCTGGCAGGGAGCCCAAGCTGCCAGCCCGGGCTGCACGTCCCCAAGGCAAATTGCTCCTTCTTGCCCCTGGCCCCACTCCAATTATCAGGCCTCCAACCCTTGCCTCCTTTCTCTGCTGTTTGGACCACGGGGCGTGGAAAGGTGGGGGGGTGGGGGGGCTGGGGCTGGCTCTGCGCTCCTCGCCTTGCGCTGCCCTGCCTGACCAACAGGCGGCGTCAGAGATCTAGGTCTGAGCTGGGGAGTGGGGGGTGCGGATCTAAGCGAGCTAAGCCGAGAAGCCGGGCGCGAGGAGAGCGACCCTCACCCCAAACTTACGAACTTGCCCGGGAGAGGAGTGGAAAGAGCTGGGTGGCTTGCGGGGGACCTCCGAGAAGGGGGAGCGGAGGGACGGGACAGAGTCGCGGCGGAAGACCCGACCGCAAGCCGGAGTGCGCTGAGGACGGCGGGCCGAGGGCAGCGGAGGCGGATCCCGCTCCGGGGAGGCGGTAGGCGCCGCGGGAGGCAGAGAGCGCGGTGGAGCCGCGGAGCGAGAGGCAGGCCAGGAGGCCCGAGCGCGGGGTCCGGAGACCGCGAGGGCGGCGCAGTCAGGTAAGTGGCCTCGTCCTCCGCCCTCGGCCTCCCCTTCTTTGGAGAAAACTGGGTTGAAAGGCACTCCAGGAACTTCCGGCCCCGTACAGCCCCCCAGCTGACCCCTACCTCCACCCTTCCCCTCCCGCCTTACACGCACACCCATTCCCAAGTCCTCACCCGGCATCGTTGGTGGATTTTTTCTCAAATTCTCCCACCCTGTCCATCCCTCAGCCATCCCACCTCCTCTCTCTGCATGACCCGGGAGGTTCAGGTAAATTGTCTCTAATTTGTTGCTAAAAGATTAATTGCAGAGGGTGGGTCGATTTGATTAAGGCAATTAATCTTTGGTTACAGCGTTCTAGTGTCACTTGTGTGTGGGGGGGCGGTATAGAAAGAGATAGAGTAAGAAGCAAATGAGATTTTTTTGGAGAACTGTGGAAAGAGGTTACCCCGCCTGGGACCGGAGCTGCATCTTCGCGCCCGCACCCCTGCAGCCCGCAGCCCAGCGCCCACTGCGCGGCTTCAGCACCTCCAAGCCTGGACAGCGACTCCCGCGAGCGCGCCCGGTAACTTCCGGGTTCCAGGAGTTTACACTTGGCAGGCAGGGACCGGAGCTGGCCCGGAGGCAGGTCCCCCCTCCCCCAACTCTCCCCCCTTCCGCCCTGTCCTCGGTCCAACCATTGGGCTTCCCTTTCACCACTTCACGGCAGGGTCCGACCCAATAGAGAGGGGAAAAGGTGAAAACCCCCACACGCTCCTAGAAAAGTTCCTAAAGCTTAGAGTTTTCTCTTTTCATGAATAATTAACGCTCGTCATAAATAACTGATGTGAGGCAGCGGAGAAGGGAAGAGGGAGGAGGCAGGCGAGAGAGAGCCAGGGCGGCCAAAGAGAGATCGAAGAGTTTGTTAAAGGACCATTAAGGAGGCCTTGCTGGGAACGGCATTCCTCCGTAGATCACGCAGAACGGTTCCATCCAGGGGTAAAAGCGAGGAGGGGAGGTGCCGAGGGGAGGGAGGGGTTGTGCAGAGCAAGCCCGGAGCACCCATTCAGGACCCGGTCTCAGTACCTTAGCCATCCCCTCTCTTCCACCCAGGACTCATCTTCCCAGAGCCCGCTGAACCTCTCTACTCACCCTCTGGTCATCTGTCATCCCGCAACCCCGCCGCTCCCCCACCCCCAGCCGCCCACGCCCAAAGTGCAAAAATTCTAGGTTAGATAGTAGAGACCCAGGGATGAACCTGGACTTTGAGCTATGTCAATTCTGTCCAGGCCTTGGCAGGTCCTGGTGAATCCCAAATAATTTGCAGGCACCTTCCCAAACCACCACCCTCAATCCTAGACCATACCATGTCATTCTTTTCCAGCTGATCCAGAGTTTTGGGACTCCAGGTTCAAGCTTTTCTCTTCCATCTGCCCATGCCAGAACCTGGAAGAATGGGGTATACACACACACACGCAGCTCTATGCTCTTCCACTGCTCTTCCATCATGTCCAGTTCCTCACTTCTTCTAAGAGTCAAGCATACTGACTGCTGGTACGTTGAGTCCATCCTATCTGAACTGAGATGCTTAGGCAGGGGTCCCAGAACGTGGAAGAGAGTCCAAAAGGAAACCCTTGCCCCTAGGTTGGAGGCCTGTGCCAGGGCCTTTTGAACCCCTCTAGGAGACATTGGCCTCTCAGCAGTCAGCCTCAAATGGCCAGTGCATGTTTTTAGAGTGAAAGTACTGAAGGTGCCTCAGCCTAGCAGCCAGCACAGTCCTTCATAAGGGCTCCTTGAGGCCATCCCACAAGCAAAGCCATGTCTTTTCCTAGTATAATTTGGCATAGGCCCTGGGAAGAAGATATTGGAGACTGTACCAACCACCACTGGCTGTGAGATTAGGTTTTGATTTCGGGGCTAGCAGGAGCCTCTTTTTTGAGACTTTCCATTGGTTAACAGCTTCCACCACACCTCCTTCCTTCATGATCCGCTCCTGACCTCTGGATATGCCAAAGGTCATCCTTGCTTTTCTGGGTTGGGAGCTGAAGGTAGCTTCCAAAGAGGAAAGTTGGTGGCCAAGCCTCAAGGAGCCTAGATTTTTTTAATGAAAATTCTTTCTTCTCTTTATGTTATATAAAAGGAAACACTGAAACCAGTTTTATTTTCTTGCCCACTTCATCCCCAACCCAACACTCTCCAAACCCTGAGCTCTTACCTTTTTAACAACTGAGAAGTTCTGGATGGGGAAGGGAAATGAAGAGAGAATAGGAAGGTTTTAGGGAATTGTCTCCCTGCCTCAATAGAGATAGAACAACCCAGAAGAATTGTGAAACTAGACAAAGGGGTGAGAAGAAATCAGATCTAGGGGGTGGGGGGTGGGTAGCCCTGGAGCCATGGGTTGTTTACTTCTCATATAAAATATAACTCCCCCAAGCAGGAAGTTACTGCAAACAAGAATCAATAATGAATGAATCTCCTGTAATAAAATACTTACATAATTAGCACAAGTCAAGTGGTTGCATTATGTTAACCTTTTGCAACTCTGAGCTGGAAAATTTTGCTCCAGAATTCCTCAGAATGCCGTTTTCATTCTCAAGAGAGGGTGAGAGCCAAGTGTTCATCCAGCCTTCCACTCTGTTATAATATGGTTTTCCATTTCTGAACCAGAACATAAGTACTTCTGAAATATAACAGAAAACTCTCTTTGGTGAATTCAAAACAGTCATTAACATTCAGTTTTAAGTGAATGTTAACAGTAAATAAAGAAATCTCTTGATTGTAATAGTAGTAACAAAGCAATAATTACCCAGTAGGTGGTCATCAGTAATGATAAATGTATCATTATTACTGTGTGAGTCTGGGAACTCAGTTTTGGAAACTACTTCAGACTTTTTAGTAGCATGGCTGGTTACAAAGCATTTCTTAGCCTGCAAAAGCCATATAATTTTATACACAATTTAGGTGAAAATAAATTTAAATCTGTATATTACATTTTTAATTTCAAGTTAGTAATTAAAGTTGGTTCATTATATCTCCTCTGAAACCCTCAGTGCTCATCTCCGTGGTTTGTTTGTACAATTTGTTTCTAAGACACCCAAGGTTACACAGTTCTAAAAGATAGAAAATTTAATTATTTGCCAACATTAAGAGTTTGTCGATGATATCATAATGCATCTTGAAAAAGTTTGGGATTGGTATTGCCTTTGGTCTGGTTAGCTGTTTTCACTTTGAGTCCCTAACCCCAAGGATAAAAGCCTTTTTTGTTTAAAAGAAATTACTTTTAAATACACAAAAATAGAAAATGCCTCAGAATGTTCACTGGTTGCTATGTTTTTGGGGAAAAAAAAATCAATGACTCAGATTTCTACCCCCCTCTTTCCTGGGATTTATTTTGCTAATATCTAATTTCACCTCTTGCTACCACTGAGTTAACGACTGCAGGCAGGAGGAACGCTGAAAGCATGATGATCACTGGGTAGTCAGAGAGCACATGATAGTTTAATAGTGTATTAGCTAATGGGATCAAGCTCAATGGCAAAGTAGCGAATTTTCTAACAGGGAAGGATGGGAGGAAAGAGAACAGGAAAGGAGGGGAAATGCCTTCATTTCCCCAGGAAATAAAATCCAATGTTCCTTCCACCAGTGTCAGTTGGGAAGATGTTAAATGTATATCTATGTCATTTTCTCTCTTGTGACATGTCAACAGACAATACATACCCCCTCCCCCAACTCCCACTCATCTGCCTCCCCTCCCAAGCTTTAAAAGGTCCTGCTCCACACCCTTTATGCTTCTTCAGCTTCAGTTGCTTCTTAAATTGATTCCTTGAAACAAAAGAGCCAGGTATTTTAAAAAAAAAAAAAAAAAAAAAAAAGAGTCCCAAATCACATTTCTTATTCTTGGTGTTAGTTGGAATCTTCCTACAATTAAAGAATCTTTTGCATAAATCCACCCAAATACTTGCCTTGGTTTTCTCTCCCACAAACCTCTATTTCTTGCTCCACTTTCTCCCTCTCCTTTTCTCCCTTTTTTCTCCCTTCTTTAGGAGTGGCAATCAAAAAAGGCAAGCATCTTGCCTCATTATTCATTATTATAGCAGCATCTTTGAGACGCATCTTTGCCAATGAAAACTCCATGTAGATGCCTATCCTTTTGTTGTAGCGACCTAGGTTATTCAGGAGCAGAGACAAAAGCCTGAAGTGATGTGATCTAAATGAGCTCTGGGGTTTTCCAGCTGGGACCACCTCCATTTCAAAGGACCCCCTCCTTCCCAATATGAGGAGGAGGGAAGTGGAAGGGGCGGGTACATATGTGTATGCATGCACAGAAAGCGAAAGAGGAGAGGGAAGGGAGAGAGCCTAGTGGGCTATTCCTTGTGCCAGAGTTCCTCTTCCATGCACATTCACAGGTGTGTTCAAGGAGCATGTATTCATGGGCATATGTGTGTCCTCAGGTATTTTGTGTGCCTTTGAATTTTATCTTGGTCAAGCAATATTTGCTAAATAACCATCAAGTATGGCAAGGACATGTTCCATTCTGGATTTTATTACTTCAAGTGAACTATGTGCACTTGTGTGCACCTTGCTGTGTTTACAAGTTTGTGAGGATCCGTGAAGAAATGTGAATTCTTTGTTATAAAAAAGAGAGTTCAATAGCAAAGGCCTCCATTAGTCCCTGGCCTTTGTGAACTGGTAGGGTAGGAGGCTTCTCTGCCACTTACCCAAGAGCAGATTTTCTTGTGAGAATGATTTCCTTTGATTAAGGGGACTTAAGTCTTGGTTCCTTCTCCCACAGTCTATTTCATACAGTTGTTTGCATGAAGGATAAGGAGTCTCCCTGATTTCCATAGTCATTGGCTCATGAGGATCTCAGGGGATCACTGGGGCAGGGATACAGGTGCAAATGTATTCATTTTCCCTTCCTTTCTCCAATCATGGTTTAGATTTTTATGCTTGTGCTCCCATTGCACTTCTCTCAGGCTTCCCTGCCCTGGGGAAAAGGCCCTTGTTTATAGACAACATTTTGGAGAAGCCTCAAAGAACAAGAGCCAGCCTCAGAATGCTCAGACGCTTTTCTAATTTCTTCCATATCTTCCATCATGCATGAGTCTTTAGTTTGCTCCTGGTCCTGGGTTTGCTTCATGTACTCCAGCTATGGCAATGGAGGAAAAACCAAGGAGCCTGAGCTGGGCTTGCCAGGCTGCAGAAAGGTCCTTTGGATAGAAAGTGAGAACTGGGGGCTATCGGCAGTTATTATCATTATGGTTATTTTCATTGCTAATTTTTATTATCAACACATTTTAAATGGGCTAAGGAAACACTAGCTGGTGTTCTGACTACCTGTATACAAAATAAACACTAGACCAATTAAAGGCAGGATAAAGTTCTAATGAAAGGGACTAAGGTTCCTCCAGAGAACTGGTCCCCTCTCTACTCACCCCTAAGCTAAAATGCCTTTGATGTCTTTTATTCTGGGACTGTTGAACATTTCTAATGTTATCTTGTAACAGTACAGGCCTAGCTCTTGTCCCCATCCTCTGAGGAAGGTGCTACCACATATTAAATGACTACTGTGTGCCAAACACTTTACATGTATTACCTTATTTAATTCTCAAACACCCCCTGTGAGTTACATATCAATCTCCTCATTTTGCAGATGAAGAAATTGGGGCTTAGGGAGGTTAGACATAAAAGCAAAACTCCACAGCTACTAAGTGATTGTGGAGATAATCATACCATCTCGTCTGACTGAATCTTCTGTACTTTCTGATATACCCGAATTCTTGTATCCCTTCCAGTTCTGCCAACCTTCCAGTTCCCTTCTGGGCCATGCGAGTCTCCTTTTGCAGACTTGGAACATTCTCGCCCTACCCGATGCAGGAATATTAAATCTCAGGGACACTGAAGCGGTAATATTTCTGCCTAAGAGCTGAGAATGGGGTAAGAGGGAATGAATGAGAGGGATAGGAGATATTTCTTTTATCTGTGACTGTCATGGGTTCTCCATTACCAAACCTGGGACTGGAGGAAGAGAAAATATGTGGTATTTGTCGCTGTGATGACTTTATATGAAGGCCTTTATCTTCCTTGTGGGTCGATGTAGAAACAGCCCACGGAGATGGGGCAAGTGTGGCAGAGTCCGGAGGATGTTTCTGTGCCCCCACCCTGCTTGCCTTTTAAGTCTACACAGCCAGTGTGGAGCCCAGAGCCGAATCTAGGGCTCTGTTGGTTACAGGATGGGAGCCTTCTCCGGGGAGGGCCTTGCATGCAGTAGGATCTGCTACACCTCTGAGCGGCGCGTTCGCGTCAGCACCTCGAACAGCTCCTGCCCCCGCTTTGGTCTTGGGCTCGAACCCACAAGGTCCACCACCGCCGGTGGGGACCAGCCCGCGTCCAAAGTGGAGGACTCCCGGCCAGGTCTGGGTTCGCTCTGACCAGTTCTTAGAAGCTATAGCTGGAAACCTCCATCCAGGCTGCCTCGCCGGCCCCGTGAGCCTGCATCCAGGCGTCGCCCCTCCAGTTCCGAGGGGGGCCCGGCTCGGTTTGCGGTTTTCCTTTGGGTCCGGTGTCTGGGCTCCTTTACCTGTCCCTGGCCTGGGTGAACCGCAGCCGCCCGGAACGGAGATGAGAGTGGAAATGCTCTCCTCCGTGCGGTGATACATCATGCAAACGGGTGACACCAGTTTAACCAATAAAACAATTTGAATCAATTAGCCGGCTGAGGAGAGTCCCGACGTGTAAAATGCATGTCAGCTCGAATAGGAAAGCATTGATTAACTCGGCCCCGACCTGCCGCCTCCCACCACTGCCGGCTCCTCCCTGAGCCTGCCAGGGTCTCAGGGGCGAGAGCAAGGACTGACAAGAATCAGGCACCCCTGGTCCGAGAGAGGAAAATAGAAGGGCAGTGGAGGACCACCAGGAGAGTGATTCAAACTGAGGAGAATGCAAAGAGTCAGAGAGAGAGTGGGTGACAAAAAGTTACTCACAGACTCAAAACATATAAACAGGATGCAATTTTGCAGTCCAGTTGCGGATTCTCTGGAACATGGAGTCTGGCATTGAACAATTGTTCTCTACCTTCACCTTCCAAAAATATAATTGGCCTGACAGCCCAAACAGGCGCCCCAGACACACTGGGGAAATAAGATTTTGCGCTATCTTAGAATTTTTTGTGAAGGTACTTAACCTAACATCACACGTTTCTCTTTCCAATGAAGGGTTATTGCATTAAAATAAAGTCACAGGTTTGTACGGCATTAAGACCCCAACGTAATGTATAAATGTTTGTGTTTAAAAATCAGGGAAGAAGGTGGCTACAGGTACCACTGAGTGTGGATTCACTTTTCAGGTTAATCTGGGATGGGATGGAAGATACAGATTGATCCTGTTTCTCTTTTCAAGGAAAGATATTTTTGAAGACGTGTTTCAAAATAGGGATCTGTAAGGGGAAAAGGAGTTTGAGAGGGGGTGGGGTTGCGGTGGGTAAAGATAGGAATAGTTCCATAAAAAAGGGAAGACCCCATGGTGCTTCCTCCTCCAGGCATTTCCCTGTAGTACATTAATGAGTTGATACGACTTTCCGACTTTATTCCCTGTTTTCAAGTCTTAAAATCCACCCCACTGTCAGGTCCTTTCCAAGCAGCTCATGCTTTCTTTCTAGCAGTCTGGGCTCTAGAAAAGTAAGAAAGCGGAGACTTTGCTTTGTGGGAGCCCCTAACCACCACCACCACCACCACCCCCGGGGTGGGGGGGGGGCGGGGGCAGCGGCAGGAAAGGTAGGAAAAAACAGGCCTGGCTCTGGAATCTTCACAAAACCTTTGGCCTTAGGAGGAAAGAGATTTGTGGATGACAATGACGCTCTTTTGGCTAAAGGGCTGGGTGGCTCAAAACCTGAGTTTTTGTTTTGTTTTGTTTTGTTTTGTTTTGTTTTGTTTTGTTTTAGGATGGGAGGCTTTGAAAGCAACAGGGAAGGAGCATTCCATTAACTCCAGCTCCTTTGGACAGAGCCTAATTTGTGCAGCAAATGCCTTTAGAAACTAGGAAATGGGGGGGGGGGGAAAGTTATTTCACTGACGTTTGAAACTTATGTCCCCCAAAAGAAAAACAATTCTCATGGCTCTGAAATTATGTTTTTGGCGTTTTGATTCAAGACAGCCACAAATCCTATATCCCTCACTTTTTGGTTTGATCCACTCTCCTTTGGTTTTCTTGACTTTCAATGAAGTGTTAAAATCGCACACTTTCCCTTTTGTAGTTAGTGGTGGTTCATTGTTAATGCTCTATGATGGAGTCTGGTTGGGCTTCCCAAGTAGTGGAGGTTGCCTGGTCACTTCCACAATGTGACTGTCCTATTCTGAGCCAGTGTTTACCAGGCAGCAATAGAAAACTCAGCCGTGACACTAAAGGAAAAACTTAAAGGGTCCCCCAATCCCAGCCCCTGTCGGTATCCTTCTTAGAATGTCCTCCAAATAGCCTTTTCTCTTTCTTGTAAATGAGGGGTAGTCATTTTGACTCCTGACAGCTGATCAATTGGGAGGCAATATACTGACACTTCACGATATCTTAGGTTATGCCTCACCTTGGAGAAGCTGTGGGGAATGGTTCGTCCTCATCCCATTGCCTTTATCTTATTTGAAGGCTGACTCGGGTTTGGGGGCCTCCCTGCTTTCCTAACTCACTTTTTCCTTGTGCTGAGGTGGCCTGCATGGGTCTTATAAAATGGGTTAGAAAACTGTTCTGAATGAAGTTGAGAGATGAGTGCACACATGCAGTCATTGGCGTCCTTACTTAACCATACATATGGTAAAATAGAGAATGCTACAATGACTTTCTGTATCTTGTCCTAAAAAGCAAACGTATGCATTTGAAAGCAAGGACACTCTTCAAGCTTCCTTCCAAGTTTTTAGACTGGGAACCCCCCGCAGAAACTTCTCCCTTTTTTCTCATTTCACAGCGTTTCAAACGAGGCGATGAAGTTAATCTATTCTCCAGCTGACTGTGGTTTCTCCATCTTCGGAGGCACAGTGAGGCCACTGGTTTGCACCGTGTACCAGAGGGACCATTCACGAAGGAGGGTGGCTCAGAGAAATAAGGGGAGGAGACAACAACGGGCAGGGATACAGTCCATTTAGAGACGCCCTTCTACAATCCCGGGCCTCCAGGATCCAGGTCCCCAGGATGCACGCAGACTATTGGACTCCCGCTCCTAAATCAGAGCTGGGGCTCCGGCACTATCGCTGCGTTTTTTCGCTCTGGGGTGGAGAGGTGCTGTCAGTTGCGGGCTGGTTAGGTGTTAGCTTTCTTGCCTGCTGAGAAAGGATCTCGAGGTTGCTCGCTCTCCCTTTCCGTCCCCCCTCCCTCCCTGTAACACGCCAGCCCTTTAATGTGGAGTGTCAGGGAGACGGTGACGTCACCTTGCCCGCTGGGTGGCGTCCCCTCGGTCCGACAGGAGTTCAGAGACAGAGAAAGGCGCTGTCAGACTGCGCTCCACCTGGGGCTCGCCTGCCGCGGGTTTCCGCGCGCCCACACTTTCTGCGGTCGAGGGGCCGCGCCGCCACAATTCGGGCTGTCCTTCTCCTCCCGCCCCGGGTTCAAGCGCCCTTAGCGCCGACGAGCGCCCGGATCTTCACGCGGAGCCCTCCGGAGTCCCGCCCGCTGGATTCGAGGACCCGCTTGGATGCTTCGCCTCCGAGCGCCCTCGGAAGATGGGCCGGCAGCCGCGCGCGTAAAGACGCCTAGGGGTTACCAGGTACTGCTGCCCCGCCGGCCCTGCCTCGGCACAGAGTCCCACCGCGGGTGGTCGGGTGAGGCGGAGGGGCAGCGGCGGGCTGCGGCGGGCTGCGGTGGCCACTGGTTGGGAAGCCAGGGGAGTTAAGTTGGGGGTCGCTGGCTCCTGAGTCGGATAGGGAAGTTCGCCAGCGTCCCTTCTCGGGTCAACTAACTTTTGTCTCTTCTCGCCTCACTCGCTTAAAAACAAACAAAAAAAAAAGCCTCAACCCTCTTATTGGTGTCTCTGCTCTGATAGGAGTTTCTGGGAGGGTTTGGGGTGAACGTGGAGGACATCCAGGAGGAGACACCCTGCCCAATCTACCGCTGCTAAGGCTGCGGGTACCCGCCACGGCCGGGCCCTAGAGCGCCCTTGCTCCGGAGCGAGAGTTCCCGTGATCCCAGGGTCGTGTTACGATCTTAAGAATCCTGTTTGGGAGGGAAATGAGCTTTGAAGGACCATTTGGCAAAGCTAGGGCCGGTTACGTTAGGCCCAGGTATCGCCGTGCCTTGAACTGCCGTTTAACGCCCTGTCCCCTGGAAATATTGTCCCCGACCGATCCGAAGCGACAAGCCAGGCTCTCGCCTCGCCTCGTTTGATTGTGTCGAGGTTTGTTCAACCTTCATGGAGGCCGCGGAGGGTAATGAGAGCTGAGGATCCAGGGGGCATCAGGGCAAAGGCATCGGGATAGATGTTGCAGGGGCCCAGAGAGGGCGAGGATAGGACAGTTTGGGTGAAAGAGTAGGATAGTGTATCCTCTGAAATCACTCTAATGGCAAAGTCCAGTGTACTTGGCCAACAGTGGCGATGCTACTGGCCATCGGTGATTTTCCAGGGCAAAGGGTAGCAGTGGCAGCCGCGCCCCACATGACATGTAGCTGTGGAAAGGCCATGGTCTGTCTTCCTAGGGAATGAACAACTTTGTTGCTTTTGACTTAGCAGCATTTATCACAAAGATTTCTTTCGCTTACTTCTTGTGTGTTTTCAAATTACTCGATATTTTCCCGTTATGGTATCTCCAGGACCAAAGATGATAGGAATTTTACAGCAGGCCCAATCCTGGGCTTCTGCTTTCAACATTTCCACAGATGACCTAGCACACAGATTATCTAAAGCGTGGGTCATCTCTCCCCCCTTAAAGATACAGGGATGTCCACACAGATCAGAAAAAGAAGTGTCACAGAGAGTGGTTCATCTCCCAACTAAACTGGCCTTTTAAACCCGCCACTAATGATCTCCACGAATTGTTACTTTCTTTGCACTGTTTCTGGGCTTCGCAAACTTGCCTGTACTTATTTGCTCATTGTCATGGAAATGACTGAACACAGTTTTTAAATGGCTACACGTCCACAACTTCATCCTTTTAAACTGCTTCTCTGGAACCAGAACCACAGAGTTCAGCAAGTGGCTTTTGAAAGACTGGAAGTACGACCACCTATACTGGTGCAGTCACGCATATGGCTTTGTACATTTTCCCATCTTTCAAAAAAGTTCTAATTACGGTATCAAAGTATCTAAATGGCAAAGACGGGAGAGTAGGGATTTCGTTTTGCTTTAATAAGTTGTGTCTCAACCGGTAGTGCATTCCAACCCCCCCCCCCCACCAAGGAAAAACCACAAATACCACAAAAACTTTTTTTTTTAAGGCTTGGGTTTATTTAAAAAAAAAAAAAACAAAATCAATCTATTTTCAAGCAAATGTAAATAGTCTCTCTTTTTATATTTGGGTTTCAATGGCCAAACGCCATGTCCCCATAATTTTTATACTTGTTATAGTCACAACTGTCATCATTACTTCCTCATTTCTAGCAGGCATGCCATTTTATTCTATCAGCTTCTATACATCGGGGATAAGGTTTTGAGTTTCTTAGGAATTGACTGCATTTTTTTTTAAGACACACAGTTAACTTTGTTTGGATGTGTCTAGAATAGAAGAAAAGTGCTTCCCAATCTCTTCGTTTCCAAAGGGCAACCTTGAAGACAACTAAGGGAGGCCCACCTCCCTGTGTCTGAAACCTGGTCCCTTTGCCCAGCGCTAATCTTGTCTTAACCAGAGCAAGGGAGTTATTCTAATTCTTCGGTAAGCGACTCAAACCACCCCCCTCTGTTTTGGGCTGAAAAGGCTCTAGTCAACGCTTTCTCCTTTCCATTCCAGTCTCCAAGACAGACCCGGAGGGCTCGGCCCGGGCTTCCGCGGCGCAGGAAATGGCTTCCAGCCCGCTGCCGGGGCCCAACGACATCCTGCTGGCATCGCCGTCGAGCGCCTTCCAGCCCGACGCGCTGAGCCAGCCGCGGCCGGGCCACGCCAACCTCAAGCCCAACCAGGTGGGCCAGGTGATCCTCTACGGCATCCCCATCGTGTCGCTGGTGATCGACGGCCAGGAGCGCCTGTGCCTGGCGCAGATCTCCAACACGCTCCTCAAGAACTTCAGCTACAACGAGATCCACAACCGCCGCGTGGCGCTGGGCATCACGTGCGTGCAGTGCACGCCGGTGCAGCTGGAGATCCTGCGGCGCGCCGGGGCCATGCCCATCTCCTCGCGCCGCTGTGGCATGATCACCAAGCGGGAGGCCGAGCGCCTGTGCAAGTCGTTCCTCGGCGAAAACAGGCCGCCCAAGCTGCCCGACAACTTCGCCTTCGACGTGTCCCACGAGTGCGCCTGGGGCTGCCGCGGGAGCTTCATCCCCGCGCGCTACAACAGCTCCCGCGCCAAGTGCATCAAATGCAGCTACTGCAACATGTACTTCTCACCCAACAAGTTCATCTTCCACTCCCACCGTACGCCCGACGCCAAGTACACGCAGCCGGACGCAGCCAACTTCAACTCGTGGCGCCGTCACCTCAAGCTCACGGACAAGAGTCCCCAGGACGAGCTCGTCTTCGCCTGGGAGGACGTCAAGGCCATGTTCAACGGCGGCAGCCGCAAGCGCGCGCTGCCCCAGCCCGGCGCGCATCCCGCCTGCCACCCGCTCAGCTCCGTCAAGGCGGCCGCGGTGGCGGCGGCGGCGGCGGTGGCGGGCGGCGGGGGCCTGCTGGGCCCGCACCTGCTCGGGGCGCCCCCGCCGCCGCCGCCGCCGCCCCCCCTGGCCGAGCTGGCCGGCGCGCCCCACGCCCACCACAAGCGGCCGCGCTTCGACGACGACGACGACTCGCTGCAGGAGGCGGCCGTCGTGGCCGCCGCCAGCCTCTCGGCCGCCGCCGCCAGCCTGTCGGTGGCCGCGGCCTCGGGCGGCTCCGGGGCGGGCGCGGGCGCGGGCGCGGGCGGCGGCGGGGGCGGCTGCGTGGGCGCGGGCGCGGGCGCGGGCGCGGGCGCGGCGGCTGGAGCCAAAGGCCCGCGTAGCTACCCGGTCATCCCGGTGCCCAGCAAGGGCTCCTTCGGGGGAGTGCTGCAGAAGTTCCCGGGCTGCGGGGGGCTCTTCCCGCACCCCTACACCTTCCCCGCCGCAGCCGCCGCCTTCGGCCTGTGCCACAAGAAGGAGGACGCGGGCGCGGCGGCCGAGGCCCTGGGGGGCGCGGGCGCGGCGGGCGCGGCGCCCAAGGCCGGCCTGTCCGGCCTCTTCTGGCCCGCGGGCCGCAAGGACGCTTTCTACCCGCCGTTCTGCATGTTCTGGCCTCCGCGGACCCCAGGCGGGCTGCCGGTGCCCACGTACCTGCAGCCCCCGCCCCAGCCGCCCTCGGCGCTCGGCTGCGCGCTTGGAGAGAGCCCGGCCTTGCTGCGCCAGGCCTTCCTGGACCTGGCCGAGCCCGGCGGCGCGGCTGGGGGCGCCGACGCCGCGCCCCCGCCAGGCCAGCCCCCTCCCGTGGTGGCCAACGGCCCCGGCTCCGGCCCTCCGCCTCCCGCCGGGGCCGCGGGCGCCCGCGACGCCCTCTTCGAGTCGCCCCCGGGCGGCAGCGGCGGGGACTGCAGCGCCGGCTCCACGCCGCCCGCGGACCCCGGCGCCGTGTCGGGGGCCGGGGCCGCGGCCACCGGGGCGGGCTCCGCGGCGGCCCGAGCGCCCGCGCCCCACCACCCGCACCTCCTGGAGGGGCGCAAGGCGGGCGGGGGCAGCTACCACCATTCGAGCGCCTTCCGGCCGGTGGGCGGCAAGGACGACGCGGAGAGCCTGGCCAAGCTGCACGGGGCGTCGGCGGGGGCGCCGCACGCGGCCCCAGCGCCCCACCCCCACCCCCACCCCCCGCACCACCACCACCACCCGCACCACCACCACCACCACCACCCCCCGCAGCCGCCGTCGCCGCTGCTGCTGCTGCCCCCGCAGCCCGACGAGCCGGGCTCCGAGCGCCACCACCCGGCCCCGCCGCCGCCGCCGCCCCCGCTGACCCTGCAGCCGCACCACCGAGGCCTCCTGTCCCCCGGGGGCACCAGCTGCAGCTACCCCAGCGAGGACAGCTCCGAGGACGAGGACGACGAGGAGGAAGAGCAGGAGGTGGACGTGGAGGGCCACAGACCCCCCGAGGGCGAAGAGGAGGAGGAAGGCCGCGACCCCGACGACGACGAGGAGGAAGACGAGGAGGCGGGGGTCCTGCTAGGGGACCCCTTGGTCGGGGGCGGCCGGTACCTCCAGGGCCGAGGGCTGTCGGAGAAGGGGAGCAGCCGGGACCGCGCGCCGGCCGCGCCGGGCGCCTTCCCACTCGCCCTGAACTCGTCCAGGCTGCTGCCCGAGGACGGGAAGCTGGGCGACCCCGGCGGCTCCGACCTGCCCCCGCCCCCGCCCCCGCCGCCGCCCCCGCCCCCGCCCCCGCCCCCGCCCCTGGCCTCGCAGAAAGCAAGCGGCGGCGGCGGCAGCAGCCCCGGCAGCCCGGTCCACCATCCATCACTGGAGGAGCAGCCCTCCTACAAAGATGTAAATATCCCCTTTAGGCTCCTTCAAGCTAATTATTATTATTTAAATGCACCTTTAGGCTGAATCAGTTACATATGCGCAGGAAAGATGAATCACCAGATTTCCCCACAGAAATGAAATATTCAGTGTGTTTGGGAGGGCTTCTTTACTGCCAGTGGTCCTCCATAAAAATGTGGTTTCTGGTCTCTCTTTTACAAAGCCTTTCAAAGGCTTCGGGGCCTCTATTCCCTCCTACGTTTAAGTTGGCTGCTTAGACAAGTTGGAAGACTCCTTAATTGACCGAGTTCTTCCTCTGATCCACCAACCCCCTCTGTTCCCCACCCACCGCCCCAGCTGAGCAGAATTGTTCCCCCCAAAGCAGTGAGACCACAAAACTGGAGCAGCCTGAAGAGTCCTGTTCCCTTTCTTCTCAATAGTTAAGCACCTCCCCCCACCGTGACCCAAAAAAGATTGAAAATACATTGACTTCAAAAGTTAAATTCAGTTTCCTTTGAACTGCTTTAATCGAGGTTTGAAATCCAGAGCTCTCCAGCCAGAATGGACACCTCTGTAAAATACTGTGTCCAGTAAAACAAAAGATAGACTCTCCAGCAGGACCAGCTTCTCCCAAACCAATCTCCACAGACACGCAAGTGCTACTGGGACCCCCCAAAAAAAACCACAGTTACGTTTAAGTGGCTCAGCATTCAGTGTTCACTCGAGTGTGCACAGGGACACAGTCAAGGGCTTCTGAGTAAAGTGAATCTGTCCTAATGTCACGGAGATTTGACAAATCAGGGGCCACGTTTATTTACAGAGCCCACCATAGGTGTGTATTTAATTAACATATTACTTCTTAGAGGACAGTGCAGGTACATGTAGTTGTACGCATGTGTTCAGGTACCACGACTCTTCAAAGAAGATAATCATCAAAAAATGATGTCTCCTGAGGCTCCATGGAGTCACTTTTATTGATGCTTCTTCCTGCTGACTGTTGACATTAGCATATGGTTTGATCCAGGCATTGATTTGTGTATCTAATTCTTCTCCTCACAGAATCAGAAAGCTAAGGAAAATAACCAAGTTATTTTACCTACAAAGGAAGACAGCAACTTTTCAGGTAAAAGAAAAATAAGCCACGAGTTTTCTTTCCTGCATTTCACCATTTGTGTGACACTTACATGGAGCATCTCACACCCCCACCTCCCTTCCATGGATTTTCATCTATTGGATTTCATGCCTCCTTTCCATGGATTTTCATCTATTGGATTTTCATGCCCTTTCGTGTGTGTGTGTGTGTGTGTGTGTGTGTGTGTGTGTGTAGTGTATTTTAAAGGGCAACACTTAGTTTTTTTCTTAGTTGCCAAGCAATGGCGATTTTCCAAATAACAGTGCTGTTGCCCCCCTTCTCAACCTAAGTCTTTACCATCAACACTGGAAACATTCACAGATACATAAATACAGGTTAAAATTCTTGGATGTCTTTGTTTGCCAATTGTCAGTGTGATCACTTGTAGATTTTGTGTTTTGTTTGATTCTAGACAAGAACAAGGAGCATAGCTTTTTCATCACAGACTCTGATGCTTCTGGAGGAGATTTTTGGAGAGAAAGATCAGGTATGCTGGGGACAAATAGGAGGAATGAATAGTCAGATGTCAGAGAGAGGGGCTGAAATTCATAATCAAAAGACTGAATATTTAGTACAAGGGTAAAGATTAAAAAAAAAAGAAGAAGAAGAACAATTCCTAGTAGATATAACTAAGAAAAACACAAATGGGAAAGCAGTGACATTAATAGCAATAAGATTATTAATTGCTGGGCATATTTCAGAAGAAAATTCAGAAATATATCAGGTTACACAATGAAACAGGCTGGAAAAGCATAAAATGACAATAATTGAAATGTTCTCTTAGAAACCTTCCATTAAAAAGGATCACAGCTTATTGCTTTTAATATCTGTCAGAAAGACATTAAAGGTGTTTTATGACATCTATGCCAACATTTATATTATCTCCATGATAATGATCTCTACACAAAATGTATAATACATTTACAAAAATTACATTATACAAATTAAATGAAACCACCTTTTACTGATTGCTAAATGTCTCCAAGGGGTTTGGGGAAGACGTGATTAGAAGTTTTGATACTAAGTTGTCTATTGCAGTGTCTTAAGGAGAGGGTTTTGTTTCTTGGGAAAAAGGAATCTAATTTTCCATTTATGTAATGCAAACTGCCTTGGCTTTGAGTATTCACGGTTAATTGACTGTCAAACGAGGTTGTTATCCTGCGGCAATGTCTGCAAATTTGCCTGTCAAATGAGACAGAGAGAGCCAGCTAGGAAGTGAGGGAGAGGGAGAAAAGAGTGGTTTGGGGCGCAGAAATAAAGAAAATGGGATCTTAAAGGAATCTTATATAACAGCAAAGTCCAATGAAAAAGGTCTCCAAACCTTTGTTTTTATTTTCTCGTAAAGTAACTCCTCAATATTTTAAATGGCAAAAGGCAAATACCTATTTTCATGAAAAACCTAGCTTTCTATATCGTGGAAAGAGAGCTTTCTAGATCATCGGATATTTCCAAATTATTTCGTGAATATATTCTATAAATATTGATCAACATCCCAGTTTGGTTGACAGTGCTAAGGAGTTAGTAAGAATCATTTTGTCATGTATCCTTGGTTAGCGGCCACATCAAATCCACGTGAAATACACAGCGTTGCTTTTTTGTACATGCTGGCTTTACCTGTTTGTTAGCACGCTTTCAGTGTTTTTTATTATTATCATTTTAGTACACTAAAGCCTTGCACTCTTTGAAATTTCATAAAATTACCTTTCACAAATTTACTCTTAAGTGTCTAATATGACACTGTTGTTAAATGTGGCTTCTTTTCTGTGACAAGCTGAAGTGTACACTGTAGGGTCACAAAGGCAATGATATTTGGCCAGAAACTACTCCCTTCCTAGTGTGATATTTCACAAAATTGAGGCCTGAAATGAAAAAGATTGCTACCAAGGAATTTCTAATGGGTTAGCACATACACACAAGAAAAGGTTCCTAATTCTATTCGATTGATTCTGTAATATCTAGCCATTTCCCAGACATTTCTGGATAGTCAATTGCTTTTGTTTGTTTGATATGTGTAGAAATTAATAGCCACTGGAAACAACACATTCATGAATATGAAAAAACAATTTTAGCAACATTCCTCAGCCCCAGATCAAATGCTATTTAGCGGCTCTATATAGCTAAAAATAGATTTAAAAGTAGCCCAATTTCTCCCATGCCTGGAAACCGCAGATGGGAGTCTCTATGTACTCTGGTGAATGCAAATTAACTCGGGCTGTTTCAACAGCTGAAGTGGAGGGAGGCCTGTGTTGGGTCTGTGCTGTACAAGCAGTGAGCGCTTAGGTAATTCTCATACCCCTCTACCAAAATGCACCAAGCTCAGAGAATTTAAAAGCTGTGTCACATCCTGGTGGCACCATCAATCACTTCCTCTGCGAGGGGGAGATTTTATTTGGTTTTGTTTTATTTTATGTATGACCTCGTTTTGTGAGGAGGCCCCACGAAGCTCGAAGTCCCATAAAATAAGAAAACTTTCATATAGCCGCAACTGTGTATTTTTTAGTAATGTAATCCATTCAGAGGCAGGACATGGACTCCACTTTTGATTTACTAATCTTAAGACAGGTTTTAATGTAGTGGTGCTTGTTAAAATTAGTACACTGTAATTTGCTTGCATTAATTTTAAGGTTGGATTCAGAAGTTTTTATTTCGGAGTCGGCTGTTGGTGATATTAAAGCTCAAATTGTAGTGTACATGCATTTAATATAAAATAACACATTTAGAGAATAATTCACACCAGACCTTACACTTCATTTAGCTAAATCATAAATCATCGTAAGTCTGCTTGTGCTAAGCTGTTACTCTATTCGGGTGCAAATTTTGAAGGAAGTAAAAATTTGTGAATATTCTATAAAAGATGTAAAATACGTATAGCTTTTCAAGAGGTAGCAATGATTTGAACAAAAGTATGAGATAGTTTGACACTTAAATTGTTACAATTTAAAGGAATTTCCATAGATTTAATGAGAAAATCCAAATTCCACAAACTGAAATAGTTTCTTCTTAGGAATTTTAATTCCTACATGACACTTAATAGCTAGTATTCATATTTTTAATAAAATTTTCAAGTTAACATTTTAACAAATGTGCATACCCATCAGAAATCTAAAGTTTTGAAACATACTGATTCCTTCACAGAGTTATGTTCTCTTCATGTATATTAATAGTCCCTGTAGATCTGTTAAAAACTGAATTTCTCCATCTTCCTCCAATTTGAATTTTTTTTTTTTTAATTTTATTTATGATAGTCACAGAGAGAGAGAGAGAGAGAGAGAGGCAGAGACACAGGCAGAGGGAGAAGCAGGCTCCATGCACCGGGAGCCTGACGTGGGATTCGATCCCGGGTCTCCAGGATCGCGCCCTGGGCCAACGGCAGGCGCCAAACCGCTGCGCCACCCAGGGATCCCATCTTCCTCCAATTTGGACGGGTAGGCTGGTTCCATTTGAGAACATGTTCCTCTTGTCCTTGGAAGTGGTTTGGTTCCCCCATGCTTAGTAAGTTCAGTAAACCCTGAAAAGCCATCAGAACTCCAGAATGGATAGAAACCACGGAATCCACTGTTGTTTGATATTCATACAGAAATACAAATGCCAAAAGGAACTAAGGAAAAGTATAGTCAGGATCAGTGTATACATAAAAATTCCACAGTGCCTGGAGCTCAGGGTAGTACAGTCAATAGTTATGTTGGTAATAATACCAAGTCATACTATTGATATATTACTAGTCCCTTCCTCACAATAATTAATTTGATACAGATTCCCAGAGAAACTTGCTCCACATTGATTTTCCATATTACAATTTTATTCTCACATTATTCAGAAATGTGTGTAGGTAGTAGGTTTTATTATATTATACTATATTGAATGGGAGACAGGTGGGACATGGAAGAGATGACAAATATTACTGAAATGAACGAATGCTCATTTTGTTAAATTTATCTTGGAATCTTGGGTCAGAAGAATTTCATCCTTTTGGTTCTTTTGCTGAGCATGTGGAGATGATGTCTTAAGCCCAAAAAATGTTAAGGGGTTTGGATTGTTGTGAGACTAACCTTGGTGTACCTTCAGCTGTCCTGTTTTGCAGGGAAGATTAGCTCATGGTCTTTGTATTGAAATGCCTTTTTGAGAAAATCCCAGAGTGAGCACCTACTTAGCCAGTGTTTTAGTATTAAATGTATTTACTTGTGATCAGACTCCAAGAATTTATTCATTTAGCAAAGCGTCAAAAATCCAGAAGACCCAATAAAATTATGAAGACCTGTGATTAGCTGCTTTGAAGTGGTAGCAGTAGAATGTTTTATCCAGAACACTCTGTTCATGAATGGCAATATTTCTTCCCATGCAACAACTGTTAACTTCCACTCTAAATGATCACATTAATTTATTAATCTACTCAATTACTCCGCAAGTACTTCCAAATGCCTATCCTGTGCTAGATGCTTTGCTAGGCACTGGGAATTCAGAGATAGAATCCATACCCATCCATCTATGTCCTCTGGTTGCTTCCAATTAAAAGAAGGGAATTCCAAATAACCTGTAATGCCAAATGAATCCTATAATATTGGTCAGATAAGGTTTATGGAACTGTGTATTCCTTTAGCCAGTGTTTAATTCAACATTATTATTGGAAAATACCAGGATTTTATGTCAGCACATATTCAGTATAACATAGAAAAATGAAATGTCTTTTCAAATTATCTAAGGGTGCAATTTTTTATTTTGATTTAAATTTTTCACTCCAGTGGCCATTATCAAGGAATTTCTATGTCCTTTCTCAAAACAAGTAAAGGTATAGATATATCTTTAAAATATGGATTCTAGCTTCAATTGTTTCCCAGTATAAGTTCAGTTTAGCAACAATACTTAAGTCCAGTTTTGTGTTGGGTTTTTGTTTTTTGTTTTTTTTTAGTTCCTCACTTTAATTAAATTTAGTCTCCCTTCAACCTTTTTTTTTTTTTTTTAAGATTTTATTTATTTATTCATGAGAGACACAGAGAGAGAGAGGCGGAGACACAGGTAGAGGGAGAAGCAGACTCCATGCAGGGAGGCCAACGTGGGACTCCATCCCAGGTCTCCAGGATGATGCCCTGGGCCAAAGGCAGCGCTAAACCACTGAGCCACCTGGGCTGCCCTCCCTTCAACCTTTCAGCCTTATTAGTAACTATTACTTTTCAGGAATCTAAAGGATAATATCTTCAAATGAATTTTTAAGAACTTCCTTGCTAATAATCACTAGCCTTACACACAGCAGGTAGTGTATTTCTATATAAATAGAAGGCCGAAATATGAAGTTTTTAAGCAGCCAAAATTCCTCAGAAGCCTGTAGAACTTCTATCCATAGGTTTAGACCCATGGCTTAAAGCCAAGTAATATAGTTTAGGGGGGTTGGTAGTTTGGTCAAAATATTACCTACTGAAAAATATAAATGACAGCATTTTGCTTGCAATCCCAGAGGAAGGTTTTGCATATCCATTTTGAATAACTTTAGTGAAGTTAAGTGATTTGAAATTGAATGCAGTG
Organism: Canis lupus baileyi; assembly: GCF_048164855.1. Classification (NCBI taxonomy): domain Eukaryota; kingdom Metazoa; phylum Chordata; class Mammalia; order Carnivora; family Canidae; genus Canis; species Canis lupus. Next base: position 37,215,627 of record NC_132843.1, on the reverse strand, counting down.
AGGTAAGCTGGTGAGACAGCTCAAAGCTATGGCAGGTCAAGGAAATCACGGAAGTGGAGTCATCCCCGATTTCAATACATTTCATTGTAGAAACGCTGGCACCATTGGACTCTGAGCGTGGCTGCATCTTGTTATATGTATAGAAGTTTTAAAATCAATTTGATTTCACTGGTATGATTCTCTAGTGTACTTAATATGCTATGGACGGATTTCTGAGAATAGTAAGAAGCAGTTACACTTCTCATGAATATATAGCGAATGAGGCACTCTGATTTATTATTCCATTCAATCTTAGAACATGCTTACGATTTTTTTTTAAAAAGGAAAAGAAGAAGAAAAATTCTAGGAAGTACAACTGGTAGATCTGAGTTTTAATTCTCTCACTAGGTCACTTTGGATAAATACCTTAATTGCTTTGTGCCCTGTAAAATTTGATAAAATCTTCCACCTCTGAATTAATGGAGACATTTTTGTGAACAATGAATTTTGAGGTTTTTCAATATATGTATTCAAAATGAAATTATCTCCATATTTCAGATATCAGTCTCTTTTTATTTATTAAAAAAAATCCCCCCCCCTTACTAATGGTTTTTTTTAATGTATATGAAATTTAAGGAGATAGAGAAAGACAGTAAAGAATTCTCCAGAAAAAAAATAGCATTTATTGAAAGCACAAGTTCTGAAACTCCAGAGAATTTTAAATGAACTCAAGATATACTAATTCAAGAAGCAATGTATATACAAACTTGCAACAAATTTTGATCGTGAAATATAAAGTTTGCTGTAACTCTCAGTTTGCTATAATTTCCCTAGTATTAATTTTGTTCTTACTCCTTTTTTTCCCCCGCTAATGGAGTTAATATTTAGTTAGTTCATTCGGTAGCATAACCTCTCCAGGGGTATTGATTTCCTTTTCTGTTCTGTTCTGTGACCTCACTGAAGTGCCAAATGTCACAGGGGAAGAATTTAATGTAGAATTTAACACCAAGAAATTGGCAGAAGTCTGTGTCCTACTGATAGAGGAGAAAACTATTTAACCTTGCTTTCTGTGTCATTGATTTTTTAATGCCCTAATGCAAAGTGTTCTTAAAAACTTCTCTAAACCATATGTTGTGCTACATTCTGGTAATTGTTAAATGTACTAGTTATGCTTACTGCAGATGAACTTTGACCCCATCCCCATTGTATCTCTAAGATTGGTTGTAAGAAAAGAGAAAGTAAAAATTCCTGGAAATTGACATTAAAACCAGAATATAAAACTAAGGTTAATTATTAGAATTCAGCGTTTATTTGGGAGTTAAACATGTATAAGTGGAGTCTGTTCCACAGAAGGCCAGGTCCTGGGCAGATGCTGTTAGGAGGCAGAGGAAGAGAGTTAGGAGGCTGAGAACCTCAGTCCAGCCCTAACGGCACCATCATTCAGGAACAACCACAATCTCCACAATCACAACTGCTCTTCCAGGATCTGCTCCCTGGCCCTGGAGCAAATAGGGTAGCACTGGAGAGCCCACCCACCAACTCTGGAAACATCTGGATGTTTGACTGAAATCTTCACTGCTCATCTAAATGTTAGAGGGCAAACGTGCCTTACGTAGAGGTACAACCCCAAACCAAAATAGTTTCATTGACTAAATTTATCCTTCAGTGTACAATTAAATGAAACCCTTTCTTTGCACAATGGGAACATTTTCTCCAAATGTTTGTCATCAGGTGTTGTCAACAATGGTCCCAAAGGAACATAGAAGCCCTTATAGTGATAAGCAGCTCAGGCCCTGGGGCTGTTGCGTGGGGCAGTGCCTCTGAATGCTGGTTCTAGGCTCCAGGGAGTAGAGACCTGAGGAGGAAGTGAGACAGAGGATATTTCCATAGAAGGGATGGGTGAATGTCAACACTTTAACTCTTCATCCAAATGAGTACATTTCATATCGTACCCTTCATACTTCGCAAACCCCATATGCATGCCGGGTGCAATATCGAAATGCTCTTGTTTCTTAAATTCAAGTTTTAGCCTGAGAAGAGTAATTATCTATTTAATCAGCTTTTTGTCCTGTCCCATGACCACCAACTTAACAGGTCATCTGACCTTCATTTGGCTCTTAAAACTAAATAAGCTCTGAAAATGTAAGGTATTTTTACTCTTGGAGGCCACAGCAGACATATACATTAATACATTAATATTTTCGTGTCTTGGTTAAAAGTCAGTGCTATGATTTTACTCTGAAAGCAAATTTCAAAATGTCAGACAGAAACAAAAATTGAAACATCACAAACTTTCCCAGTAAACCAAAAATACAGAGTACGTCTTCAACTATCTGAATGGATCAAAATGTGCTTTTTTCATTTGTAGGAATGAGTTAGTGCTTAAACAGCCTTGTGACAATGGAGGATTCAAAGCAGCATTGCTTGGTATTTCTTTTGCAAACCAGATTGAATTAAGTTAAGAGCAAACAGTGTTTGTGCCCCTCCCTGAGGTAGAGATGATGGGGTGACCTGCTGGGTAAGGTCTCTCTGCCCTCCAAAAGCAAATTATCTAGCTGGGGGAAACTGGACTTACAGAGCTGAAACCTTGCAATGTCAGGCGATAGAGTAAAGACAATAAACACTTGGAACTTGAGCCCAGGAAGGAATGGCTCAGCAGCATTTGCTGATGTTGAGAAAGACTTGATGGAAGAGTAGGGGCCTTGGGTGGACAGGCAGGGCTGGGGTGGCGGCGGGGGGGACCTTGGGAAGGGTTAAGACAGAAGGCCAAGCCAGCTGATATGAAGACTAAAGACCCAAGCAGAGGAAAGGGTTTGTGCTTGCTGATAGAGAAAGGCAGCTGGGTGTAGCTGAATGGAACAAGGTTACAGGAGAACCTAGAGGCATTGGCACAGGGGAATATAGAGTGAATTATGCAGTGTAGACCATGGGAAGCCACTGCGAGTTTCTTAAGCAGAGGTGTGTCATGATACTTAAGAGAAAGTAATTACCCTTGTACCTTGAAAGGTGGTGCTAATGAATCGGTTGCTTGTTTGGATTTGTTTGGTTTGGTTTTGTTTTCCACTGGATATTCCCCTTTCCCCCTCATTTGCTTTTTACTGCTCGTGCCTGCTTTACTGTGGCATATTCTCCTGCCCAGCCCTCCTGCCCTTCCAGTTTCTGCTGGCTCTATGAGGGCAGAACCAAGTGTGGGGTGGAACTTTCACCTGGAATGTGGGACCACTGGTGCCTGGGGATCCTGGAGAGACCTTGGGAGCAGGAAGCATGTGACCCCAGGCTCTCCGGCTTGTGCTGCAGGGGTGTAGTTTCCCAGATGTGGCACCATGCTGCCCTGAGCACCTGGATTCATGGGCAGCGGTGCGAGTCACAGCAAACTGGCTCCATGAACATGCACTTGTAGAGTCCTGCTGCAGGCATGTCCCGGAGTGGCAGCTTCTGATCACATCAGTACACCGGATGCATTTTATGCCCTTATTATCCATTACTCCCTAACTCTAGGCCACCCAACTATTATCTTTTACAGTCTGAATTAATGATATATTTTAGGACTGGCCTCTAAGAAAAATAATCCTTCCATATTATAATTTTCCCCCTATCACTCTACACAATGAAGATCTCCTCCCGCTTTTTTGTTACTTTTTTTTTTTTTAAGGGGAAATAGAGTGAGAAGGTTGTAATTTTTGGATGTCTCCAAACCCATTCATTAATTTTGGAAAAGTAAAATGCATTTAGCCTAATGGAATATTTATAAAAATTGGAAGCTCATTGTCAACTAAATCTCATTTATTTAATCTAGTATTAGACTGCTTTTTTTTTTTTTTTTTTAACCAGATGGAAAACATTAGCAGTAATAGTGAACAAACATATCCAGGCTCCCAGAGGTCATTTTTAACCACCATTAACAATCTGGTTTCACAGATTAGTAATATACGAAAGGCAACAGTCCAGTAAAAGATATACAAAAGGCAACTGAAGTGTCTGTGCTCTTTATTTACCTAACATTTAAACCATTAAAAAAAAAAAAAAAAAAAAACCTTTATAAGTGAGATCTTTGAAATCTTCCAAGCTCCACATTGGCAGGTTTTACCAGGAGATTGCCAGCATATCTATTTGAGAGAGACATTGTTGTAAAATATTAATAAAAGCTCCACGAAGCCGAAGAAGAGAAAAACTTATTAATATCATCGGTAGATTTGTGTGTGGTTAATGTAGTTTCCATCACTAGCTATTTGTTTAATGGTTTCACACCTATGTGAACCTCCTAACCGTGAAGTAGAAAAGAAATGCATGTTTACATATCATATTTCAATTTTTAAATTTAATTATCCAACTAAAATGTAAGATAAACAGCCTATAAAATACACTCATGAATCAAAAGGTCTGTAATGTGATAAGGACACAGCTTCCAGAGTTGCCTATTCAGAAACAAACAATCTCATTTAAATCGTGTTTCAAGTGGCTGGGATGGTGAAGTCTCACTCTGCCCTGTAGGTGGATGCAGAGGTACACGCATGCTTGTTTCTTCTCTTGTTCAGACTCAGTATTGTATGTGAGTATGAAACAGCTATGCATTTAAGTGGTTGACTGAGACTGGAGTAAACAGAGATAAAACTGCACATAATATGCATTTATTTTCATTTCAAAATACCATTATTCTTGGTTTATATATTTATACTTTATTATCAACCTTCATGTTACTATTCTTTTAGATGGTAGAATTTTATAGGAATTAGATTGAAGTGTATATATAAAATGCTTCACAGATATTTTCATTATTCTATATGAAGAAGAAAGCCAAGGTTTTAATGCTCAAAGCCGATAGAGGTCATGTCCAAGACCAAAGTGAGAATGAGGTCATACATTTATGATCTAGGTAGTAGAGAAAATGCCTGTCGTTAAGGAACTCGGGGATGCCTAAGATAGGATTGTCCTGATGACGGGAAGAGGGAGCACCTTTTCATCACTATGCACGTGTGCAGGAATATTTGCATATATGTAAATTCACATACATGTATCTACCTATAGACGTATATGCATCCACTCATTCCTGCGAATACTCACTCCCCACGGTCATTGGGTAGAATGCAGAATCACCATTTATAATATCATGTTAAAAATATTCCTGTCTGTCCTTAACACCATAGGCCACTGCTTCATGAAGAAATTCTGTTTCCCTTTTTGCAGGAATGTTTACCTTGATGGCGAAATCGCCCAGTATTCCTACAAGTGCCTGGGGCCATTACATTCTGTTTCTTGCTGAGGAAGGGCAATGCGTGAACAGTGAGGAGAAAATTGAAATGATGCATTCTGGCCCGCCATAGTGTAGAACTTATGACCTCCTGGGGTTCCTTTCAGTAACAACTGAAAACACTTTCTTGAATACCTATTCAGTGTCTGGTATTTTGCTAGGCACTGGCCGTGAAGGAAACACAGAACCCCTGCCTTCAAGTAGCACAAAGACTGGGGGATGTGGAACGTGAGTAAGCAGATAAGACCATGGAAACAGAGGAAGGAGCTACTCCAGGGGGTCAACGAAGAGGGAATCGTGAAACCTGAAGGCACCTTTGTCTGGACTATTGTACATGAAAATGGAAAGCTTAATTATATCCTTGTGTGGATGTTTGCAGATAGCAGGTTGAAATTAGAAAAACAAATTCTGGCTAGCTAAATGCTTGGATTCCTTTGGTTTATTTATGTCTTCCAGATTATGTAGCCTCAATTTATGACTGTCCATAAATACATTTTCTTAGCTTGCCATCATTCTAGTTAGCACATAAACAAAATAGGTAAGAACAATATCTGACCTTTACCCACAATCTAGTCTTTATTGGTTGAAGACTGAGTAGTTCCAAAACAATCAGCAAGCATGAGATACTACAAAGTAACATGACTTATGTCACGCCTCTGTTTTAGGTTGATTAAAAAAAACAACCAACTATCAATTATTAGGAAATCGTTCCAGGCTTACGCGTTCTCTCCCGAGGACGACAAAAGCTGCCTCCTGTTTCTTTCTAACTGCCCCAAATTGTGATGACCCAAGAAGGCAGGTGGTTTCTGCTTCCACAACCTTGAGAGTCTTCCACTTGCCACTAGGCTCCTTTGCTTCTGGAAGAGAGGAACTCTGATCGGAATTCTTCCAGATGTGTTAACAATTCAACCTCCTTCTGTGCCCAGCTAGCAAGTACCTGCCTTGGAGAGGGTGGGTAGCGGTGGGGCTGGGAGGGGGCTGCCCCTTCAGGTTAGGTGGACGGCATCCTCTTGTAGCTCCCGCACTGCGTCAGGGGATTTCCACATGAGAAAGTGAGGACAACATTTGGTTCTGAGAACTTCCACTTTCAAGTCATTATTAACCAAGCTCCTTTGCAGATAGTAAAAGAAAATGAAAAGAGGGGCACCTGAGTGGCTCAGTCAGTTGAGCATCTGACTCTTGGTTTCAGCTCAGGTCATGATCTCAGGGTTGTGAGAACCAGCCCCGTGTTGGGCCGGTGCTCCGTGCTGAGTCTGCTTGAGTTCTCTCTTCCTCTCCCTCTCTCTCAAATAAATAAATACAAATTTTTTTTAAAAAAGAAAATCTTTCAGAAAACAGACTACACAGAACCAATATTTTTTTCTCCTTTTTTTTTAAAGGTGAACACACGCAAGAGACAAATTCACCTCATTCACTCAAAAAGGATGTTGAAAATATGGGGAAAGGTAAAGAAAAGTTTTAATTCTGTAGAACTTCTCGTAGCTTCAAAAGACCATGGAGATAATAGGAGGATATTTTTGTTCTACACCATATTTTAAGCTTGACAAGCAACATATGAATAATATATGGACCATTGGGTGGATATAATTGAGATTAATGCATACATATCAATCAATACATGACACTGTAATATAATACTTTAAAATAATATATTACATTGATTTATATTCATGGATTTCTGCACAAAATCTATCCTATGTCTATGCAACACTTTTTAAACTGGTAAAATATTTTGTCTTATAATAATAAATTGCCATATATAACAGTCCTCTGGAGAGTTATTTGTAAAGATTAGTAAAATGACTCTTCTGTTTTTCTTTATTAGAAGAACTTCAGAAGGTTTTATTTGAACAAATAGATTTACGGAGACGACTAGAACAAGAATTCCAAGTGTTAAAAGGAAATACGTCTTTCCCAGTATTCAGTAAGAGATCACTTTTATTTTACTGCATTATGATATGTGATGACATTTCTATTATTAGGCTTAAAAATAGGCTTCTGAGTATGAAGTGCTTGTGTAAAGTGCCATAGGGTCTTCCCGTGGCCTCCGTCTACATGTTTGGAAATTTTAGCCTGTTACTTTTGCTTTGAATCAGCTCACAGATAAAATTTCTTCTGAAAACCTTTTGGTGTTTATTGTATCGATATATGTGTATCTGTGTGTATGTACTATGTATATTTAAAATATGCATGCGAATATATCATTAAATATGTAGACTATTTAAATACTCTATTTTTAGATTGTATATTTTAAAACAAAATAATTACTCAGGGTTTTTTATTCTCCAAGGTAGGAAAAACAAAAGAACAATTATTTTTTATTCTTGGCTATAGCTGGAGAGCTTCCTGGTGCTTGAAATGTATATAAATATGAAGATTTATAATTTAACGATTCAATGTACATATATTTATTTTATTGACTGAGATTAGTATAATTTAGCAATTTGAGATTCTCCATTCATATTTAATGTTAAAATTCCATTCCAAATTTGGTGGCAGATACTGTAGCATAAAATGTGTCAGTTCTATTCCCAGAGTCCTAGAATTTAATGCTAGGTGTCCAAATTTCTAAAATTCACCAGCCTTGGGCTGGATCACATTTGGACAAATATGTCACAGTGGTGCTTTTTCAAACTTTTTGGAGTTTCCTTTAGTCATATTCCTTGTTCCAGAGAAAGGAAAGCGGGAAAGAAAATAGTATATAAATGTATGTTTTGAATTCTGTAAATTTAATACTAGTTTTTTCTGGGTCTCTTTTTTAAAATGTCAGCATGCCCCTCCTTTATTAATCCAAGAATCACAAAACTCACATTGGCAATTCCTGTGCTAGGGCCACAGACCAGCATCTGGGAGAAGATTTTTCAGTACTTGTGACAATTTTAATAATATGAGCATGAAGGCCAGCGTTCACCAGGGCTTCTCAAATGAGATTGTCAGCACAGCTAAAAGACATGCTTTCTCAGGTAGCCTCTTTGAAGAGGACTGGGTTCCTGGCACATCTCAAACTGAGGTCACCGAACACTTAGCAGGGGTAGAAAACAAGGAGGATGCACGATGGAAGAGAGAGCTCTGACCACAAGGAGCAATAGGGTCTGCCAAGTTTGTGATCTCTCAGTAGCCACAGGGGAGGCTCGGAATTTGCAGTGCTTCGGTGTTTTGAATCTCGAGACTGCCTGCTGAGGCCCGGGGTAAGATGGAAGGGTGGAGAATGGCCTATAGCTCTAGATAGTGTGTTAGGATCATCGTGACATTGTAGCTTTGAGAAAAAGAGAAAGAAACATTTAAAAAATATCTCTGACATCGGAAAAGCCAAGTGCTTCTAAAGGATCCACGATCCTCTCTCATTTCTAAAACAATATTTTAATACCCAGTTCTTTGCAGCAATGAGGAGATATTGAATTATTTGTTTCCCCTACAAGCTGATATTTATCTCATTGTTAAGTTTGTAAATCCTAGCTTTTAGATCCAGCAGAGAGGGTCAAAGTTCCACTGAACTGCTCAAGTACCCACCTAGCTCCCCATAAAGTCAGTGTATCCATAATTTATCCCCTTAATAAAAGTCAATTAATCATTTTAAGGAATTAAGTAATTTATAATGATTGGCACTTCTCCTTCTTAATTGCTCTGCCATCCTATATATACACGTTTCTGTTAAAAAGATGTTCGAATGTTATAGTACGACTGGCCCATTTTGATTCAGACCTATCATTCATTCACCCTTTTGAATTAAAACTAATCCCCTATGATTGCCACATACATGAAACACTTCAATTAAACAACAACAAAAATGTTCCTGTTTTTTATCTGCAACGTCCTCCGCTGACCAAGGAAGTGGCATGTGTGTGCCCAAGTTTGAATAATGCGTGGTTTAGACACACCACAAAGAGGCAGTTAATTTCACACCGATGGAAATAGCAAATGTGCATTACGTGCTTGTTAACTAAATGTGAGAGGCCATGAGGCTGGCAGGCGGATCTAGATTCACTCAGATGGAGCGGGAGGCACGGAACTTGGTGAAGCCACATCAGAAGAAAGCGTAGAGGGATCCCGGCCAGAGTTTCAAAGATCCTTTTACTAGGAAGGGGACACTGAGTCATGACCCTTGCGGTGGACTTAGAAGACCCTGGACCTCAGCCCAGCTATCGTGTGTGAGAATTAGGAACCCAGACCTGGGTTCGCTCTGGGCCTCCGCCACTTCCTGGCCGTGGGACTTTGGAAACCGTCAAGTGGGCCAGATAATTCCTATCTCGTGGGAGGATGTGAGGAGTAAATGAGAGGAAGGGCGTGAAGGGCTCAATACTGTCAGCTGTGAGGCTGGTGGTGGGGAGGAGGTAGGAGGAGGAGGAGGAGGAGGAGGTTCTTAGCACTGAGCTCCAGAAAAGCGTTTCTAAACTAGCTCCGGATTTCAGAGTTCCTGTAGCCTTCTTGCTGTGGTTCTGAAGGCTAATAAGGACCGCAGGAGTGAAATCTGGGCACGGAGAGGATAAGGTAAAGATCAGAAGGAGGGGGAGGAGAAAGCAAGTCTCCATCCTTGGGGGGCAGATGTTTGGTGGAGGAAGAATAAGCAAGGATCTCTACTTGCTGTCAGTCTGGAAGTCATTGTTGCCACCAAAATCATTGCGTCCCCTTCCCCCCACTCCATGCTCCCTTCTCCGCCAGCATCCTATACCTTCCGTTGTTATGGCATCCGTCCTTGGAGGTCTTTTTTCATTCATTTTACTCTCTTTCCACTAGCCACGGGTACCAACTTGGCCCTGAACTGGAGACCTACCAAAGAGTTGCTGGGATGAGGCAACCAGCGGAGAAGGCCGCTACCTCCCTCCCCTGTCACTACAGTGGGGTGCCCTGGGCCCTCTCCTCCCTTCTCCACTCCAGCTCTTTCTGCCCATTGCCATGAGCCCAGTCTTACAAAGCTCTACCTTTGGCTTCAGATCTTCCACCCAAGAAAGCATAGTGATGCCTCTTGTTGATCGTGTTGTATCTAACCCCTGACTGGCTTTCAAAACCCTCTGTAATTGGCCAATAATTAACCTCTCTGCTCTTATTTCCACTTCCTTCCTTGCTGAGCTCCAGTTACCCTACAGATCACTTCTCTCCCCTTGCTTTCCACCTTCTTGGATTATGTTTCTCTAGTCTGGAATGCCTCCCCTCATCAAAGCATTCCTAATCGTTTGGGACACAGTTTGAGCCACCACCTACAGGAAGCCTTCCTACTCTTACAGTAGGCATTCCTTATGGGCACAGGACATCCTCTCAGTAAATGACTGATACACATTCTGGTTTTACATTCAAAGAGATTAAAACCGACAATGAGGGATGAGATTGGGAAACTGAAAACTGGTTTGTAGGAGATTAGTGAGGGCTCATAGGTGGAGTCCTTGGAATTTGCATGTGACAAATTCATGACACTTGAGAGAATTAAAGGAAAGTCCAGTCAGTTACAAGAGGGAAGGCCCTAGGGGCTTCCTCGACTAGGGGCTTCGAGAAATATTTCAGGAGTAGATTTTGACTGTGTCGACATTTTAGATTCTTATAAAAGCTACTCTTCCATGATACTGTTAAGGTTTTATTTTACTTTTATTAAAAAACAAACTACATTTCATCCACTTGAATATGGTTATCCCATCTTTCTTTCACCTCTAGCTGGTACTGCAATCATTCTGTGTTGAGTGGTTTTCTCTCTCCTTTCGTGTCATCCTCCAGAGAGGGAGTGATGAGGGAATTCTAAATCACGGTACAGATGAAAAGGTCCTGCAGTTGTTAAAAGTAGGGATAACAAAATGAAAAAGATGTAAACAAAGTAAACCCCAAAGCTTACTCCTTGATGAGTAGGATCTACTGGGTGGACCAGATGTACCATATGAGTTTTCTTTTTTCTGGTCTTGGGAACATAGCCTATATACTTTTTTGCTGTTTGTGAAACACCGGGCTTTCAAACTATCCGTGTCTGCAGAGCAGCCACTATGTTGGCTGGCACACTGCACATCAGTGCTTTCCTCTGTACCTCCTTTTATTCTATTGTTTTCCAGAAATAGTTGGATTTTAAGTGATTCTCATTAGAGAAATTGGCTTAATGATTTTTTTATCTCCACTTAAATTGTGCCTTCGTCAACCTTTAGAACATAGCAGAAATTTAAGTGTTTTTTTTCCATTTGCCAATTAACAATTTTTATATCTCAAAAGTTATACCCATGCTTGTTGTAGGAAACCATAAACACAGAAATACAAAGAAAAGGGAAGAAAAAAATCACCCATAATATTGTCATCTGGAGATAACCAATGTTAACATTTTGGAGTTTCAGCTTTCTCAATGCATAGTGAGTCCTATTTTTTTTTTAACAAAATGAAATAGTATACACCCCATTTTTTGCTCTCTTATTTTTCTCTTAACATGAGCCTCTTTCCATTACTACACAGCTGTCACAAACGTCCTTTCTTTTTAAAACATTTTTATTTGAGTGTGATGGACACACAATGTTACATTAGCATTAGGTGTACAGTGTAGTGATTCAACTTCTCTGTGTGCTATGCTATACTCACCACAGAAATGGCTACCATCTGTCACCATAAAATACTATTTATAGTACCATTGACTATTCCCTATGCTGGGCCTTAAGTTCCCATACCTTATTCATTCCCTGTCTTTCTCAGTCTTACTTACTTCACTTAAAAAATAATACCTTCTAGGTCCATCCATGTTGTCCCAAATGGGGAGAAAAAAACCCTCATCCTTTTTTATGGCTGTGCGGTATTCCATTGTATGTATCTATATCGCATATTCTTTATTCATCTTAGGTTGCTTTCATATATTGGTTATTGTAAATAATGCTGTAATAAACATAGAGGTACATATATCTTTTCGAATTAGTGTTTTTGTTTTCTTTGGGTAAATACTCAGTAGTGGAATTTTTTGATCAGATGGTATTTCTATTTTTAATTTTTTGAGGGGCCTTCATACTGTTTTCCACAGTGGCTGCACAAGTGTAAATTTCCATGAATGATGCACAAGGGTTCCTTTTTCTTCATGTCCTCACCAACATTAGTTGTTTCTTCTGCTTTTGGTTTTACCTGTCCTGACTGGGGTAAGGTGTAACCACATCTCATCGTGTTTTTTATTTGCATTTCCTTGCTGATGAGTGATACTTAGCATCTTTTCATGTGTCTCTTGTCCATCTGGCTATCTTCTTTGGGAAAATGTCTATTTAGGTTCTCTGCCCATTTTTTCATCAGATTGGTCTTTTTTTTGGTATTGAGCTATAAAATTTCCTTACACATTTTGGACATTAACCCCTCATTAAATATATCGCTTACAAATATTTTCTCCCATTCAGTACATTGACTTTTTGTTTTGTGTATGGCTTCCCTCACTGTGCAAAAGCTTTTTATTTTGATGTAGTCCTAATTCTTTATTTTTGCTTTTGTTTCCCTTGCCTGAGGGGACATACCCAGAAAACTGTTGCTATGGCTGATGTCAGAGAAATTACTGCCTGTGTTCTCTTTGTGGTTTCAGGTCTCACATTTAGGTATTTAATTCATTTTGAGTTTATAAATGTACTCTTATGTTAGACATTAAAGTTATCAAAGTTTTAGATAATGGACATCACTGAAACTAAATCCTTGCACATATCTATGATGATTCCCCTACTATAAACCCCTGAAAGGATTGCCGTGTTAAAGACTAGGAATTTCTTACAGTTCTTGATATATCATTTCTAGTTGCTTTCCAGAAAATTTGTACTAATTTATACTCCCATTCTTGGAACACCACATCCTGCCTTTTCTTTTAATCTCTGCTAATTTAAAAAATGGTAGCTCATATCATTTCCTTTCAATGCTAGGGATGGTGAGCACTTTTCATGTCTACTTTCCATCTGTAGGTTTTGTGAATGCCCATTATATTCTCTTCTAGTATTTCTTTTAATATATTCTTCATATTTATTTCTAAGAATTCTTTGAATGCTAATATATTAATTTTTCATCACATCACAAATATTCTTTTGTTTGTATCAGTTACCTTTAGATGTTGACCATGACCTTTTGTGTATTGAGGGCTCAATTTGTTTGTAGTTTATTCTCATACCAAAGTTTTAAATTTTTTATCAAATCTATCCTTTTTTTCCTTTTTTGGTTCTTCTATCTTTGATACTCTTCCCTACCCAAATTTTATAAAAATATTCACCATTTTTTCTAACACTTTAATGGCTTTATTTTTTTTTCATTTTGACTTAAAGAATTATATTAAATGTACCATCATAGACGAATGAGCATGAATTAAGTAAGGCTTAAGTACCACCATTCCACTCTGAATTGTTTTTAGCATCTTCTGGAATCCCAAAGAAGGTGTTACAGTCAGTATTGGTGGATAATGGGGTACAGGGGTTTCTTCTACCCCCTTTGCTGCAACCAACTGAGCCACTTGCTCTTTCCAGTGCCTCTTCCCATATCTTTGTATAAAATAATGTTCTCTACATATATCTGCTCAAGCATTGCTTGCTCCCTAACTCCCCAAGAGTATAAGGATAACCTTTGCATTATGCCATTTACTTACCCTTATCACAATACCCTTCACATCAAATTCAGAGGTGAGAGTAGGGAATGGGTCTTTTAAATGCATATAAAAGGCAAAACTGTGGAAACAATAAATGATCAATGGTTGCCAGGGGTGGATGAAGGAGAGGGATGAATAGCCAGAGCACAGAGGTTTTTAGGGCAGTAAAAATACTCTATATTTTCTCTATTATCATACTGGTGGATATTCTTATATTATAATGGTGAATATATGTCATTGTATATTTGTCCAAATCCATAGAATGTGCAATACCAAGAGTGGACCCTAAGATAAACTATGGACTTCTGATGATTATGATGTGTCACTATAGGTTCATCCATTGTAATCAATGTCCCACTCTGGTGGGGGTGTTGATAATGAGGAAGGATATGCAGGGGTGTGGGCAGGGGGTATATGGGAAATCTCTGTACCTACCCTTTAATTTTGTTGTGAACCTAAAAAAAAAAAAAAAAAAAAAATATATATATATATATATATATATATATATATATATATATATTAACTAATTTAAAAAACATGCTTGAGGGTAGGAAGGGATTTCAAATAGTATAGAAAGGTAGAAGTCAAAAAATATAAAAAGGACAATGTTTTTAATTTCCAAATACCCATGATCTCATGAATGGTTGAATGGTAAAGGATTTATTATCTTGAAAGAGATAGGAAGCCATCATAGATTTTTCAGCAGAAGAAGGAAAGAGATTTGCAGAGGGAGGAACCAGAAGCCAGGTGGTGAGTTGGGAAGCTAGTTAGGGAAGAGGTGTCTGTGTTGGGGAAGCAACAGTGGCAAAGGGAGCGGAGTATGGAGGCAGACTGGGAAGGATTCACACACCAGAGACTGTAGAGGTGAAAGGAAGAGCAGAGGGAAAGATGTGACAAAGTTCTGGTTTTTCCCAACTACTGCCTTGACTATCCACCACAGATGCAATAGGAAATAGTGCAAGGTTCTCATTTAAGGCAGAAAATGCCAAAGTTAGCCAGGTCCATGCCTTTTTTTTTTTTTTTTTTTTTAAGGTCCACACTTTTAAAAAGACCACATGGAGAGGCTGCAATGACACAACACACCTTAGAAAGTCATTTCCCAATGAAAATTATCACTATGTAGAATGGCAAAGATAGTTTGCTTAACAATATCTCCTCAAGCTCCCCCCACTCTGTTCTCAGATGCAGACAAGGACTACAAAATAAGGCTGACGGGGAGTAAGAGAGTTTGCAGGTTGGGAGAGTCAGAGGATGTTTATCACTCTCTTGTGAGTGCAGCAAGGCTAACGGACCTTTGTCTTATCAGTCGGGAGGCATGGTATGCACAAAGGTCCACATTTCTTATGATCAACATAGAAGTATCTAAGGTTCACCCCCTCACCCACTCACACTAGACTTCTACAGACAGTGGAAGCTCTCAATACCTGTGACCTGCTCAGGAAGGCAAAGGTAGAGAACATGACTGCACCAGACATTCCTGACTAGTTATCGTAAGCGAGGGATCATCTATCTAGATGGGCTATGGAATGCTGTGAACTATGAGATACAGACCTTACTCTCTCAAAATTTGCTGTCTCTTCTGACTGTAGAGCCTTTACAACATCCCTTCCAACGGCCATATTATTTACTTTAAAAAATACCATAATCCTTTCTAAAAATACCAAAAAAGGGAGATGGGCCTCTCTGGGACCATCAGTAATATTTTTACTAAAAATACTAAGAGAAGATATTGCAACTTTAATTGATGTCTTTCTCTCTTTCTCTCTCTCCTACCAGATAATTTTCAGGATCAGATGAAGAGGGAACTAGCCTACCGAGAAGAAATGGTGCAACAGTTACAAATTGTAAGATGATTTCTACTTAAAAATCTATGCAACTTGATGAGTTTGTTTTCAAACCACTCAATTGTATGAAACCATTCACATTTTTGCCGTGAAACCCTTTGGTCCACCTACCACTTACCTCTCAGCTGGTTTAGATGCTAATTACCAAAGATTTACTTAGATACAGGATAAACAGATGTGTCAGTACGTTTCCTCGAAATGTAACTACCTACCATGTGTTAATAGACAGATGTGTAAATTGTCTCTGTGGGTGAACCAGAGGTACCTGCGTCATCTCCCACTGTGCAAACGTGTGAACGCGGTGCTAGGATACACTAGAGGCTCAGTGAAGGGCAATTGTCTTCTTTCTGTCTCTCCTTTTGTTACCCAGACCTGAGCCAGTCCCTCCGCTGCCAATAAACTTAGTATAAATACACTTAATCAATTAAATTCGCTTGAAAGGTGATGAAAAGAAATGATTCTTTCCAAATGAAGTGTGTTATTCCTAATCATATTGAAAAGTGGACACTAAGAGGTATTTATGTGGGACCAGGGAAGCAGGAAGGTGCCTGGTAAATAAATGTAGTGGGGGCTTTGGTTGCCTTTTTGATTTTTTTATTGAATTCACTACCCTTCATCCCCTTGCAGATATATCTGGTATTAATCATTAGTGCTTTTGAAACAGTCTCCCATAGTCTTCATTTACATGAGTACAATGGGGAAAACAATTTCTGTTCCATTTTGTAAGATATTTTTAATCACCTGGATAAAGACATACACTGATCCTTAGTGATATTCCCAGCATGATTATTATAATTTGGGTTGCTTGACATTTCTGAGCTGGTCCACGTTACCTTTATCTTATTAAGCATGGACCTATGCATACCTGCCTGTCATGTCCAGAGAGCCAGATATCTAGCTCTCTATCAGAATAACTCAAGGAAGATAGGTATTAATGTTTTCTTTCTGCATCGGAGAAATCATGCATGTGTTAATGGAGATTTTTAAAACAACCTTGTAGCTCACGAGGTTTCTCGCTATTGTGGGGGCTCCATTAAAAGTGCTACTTACACTCTTAACATTCCCACTGGTTTTATTGGCCTCAAGTACTGGTTAACATTCTCTGTTCTGAAAGCCACCTCAACATAAGATGCCTCTTAAACAGGACCTTTCTTCTTGTTTTGGCTTTGTTTGTGTTCGTTTTGTTTGCAGCTAAAATCACGGGAAGGGATGGGGTGTAGAAGGACTTTTCTTAATTGATTTACAACTAAGCCCCCAAAGAGGTTTAAAAAAATGTATGTACTGCTCTTAGCTTTTGATACCTAGGTAATAAGAGCTATTAATTACTTGCTCTTCATATGTTTATTGTTTTCGTTGTCCGAAGGAAGAATTTATTTTTGTTTAAAGATGTTATGTTTAAGTGATTTCTACACCCAACATGAGCTCGAGCTCCCTATCCAGAGATCAAGAATCACATGTTGACTGACTGAGCCAGCCAGGCACCCCCATCCAAAGGAAGAATTTAAATATAGATTTAGAGATAGAGGGATGAAAATTTTAAGATGTTACTGATTTCACTTTCAGACTCTTAAAACAAAAATTGCCACACATGCAACGAAAAATTTGTGATTTGCGGGGAGGGAGTTGTCAAGTATAGCACCATGGGCTTTAGGAAAGGAGACTAAGTATTTATTTTAGTGCTACTGTTTAAAGTCAGTTATGTAGCTTTAATGTCTTCATTATCTTTGACATTCGGTTTCTTTAGTAAAAGAAGAAATGATACTGCATCCATGTGTTAGGCAGGCAGTATTGATGGAAGAAAAAGTGTCTTCTGAGATATTTGGTACCTGGAAGATAGAAACTGATATTACTAAACATTTTTATTATACTGTATTGCTAAATACTTCATCATCATATATTCATTTACCTAGGCAAGCATTATTCATTCAGATTTCTCTAAATAGTAAATTACTTCTGGTCACAAGTTAAATTCTTTGGGAGAAGCCAGAAAATTTTCCCCCAGCCCTTGTAGGTACCATATAATTTCTGAAATCCATAAAAGCACATCCACGCCAACAACATGAAAATAGGTGCACAAGGCATGATTTGTCCCTCCTGCTGCTGCTTCTCCTGTGTCCCCTTCCCTAAGATGGGGAGGGTCTTCACGTGGCCTCCAGGACCTAGCATGGTGTGTAGCATCAAATGGCTATCAATAAATATTTGCTGAATGAATCACCACCCAGCGATGACCCCTGAGTCAACTCTGATACTCTCATTACGTAATCCTCTTAATTCTTTTCCAAATTTCCCTGGCTTGTTCTTAATTTCCTCAAATTTTCTTTTGTGCTAAGAAACAACTACTAAAATGACTCAAGGAAGGCATACTGGTGAATTGTGGGGGAGCCTCTGTCTTACTGCACTGTCCTTGGGATCTGCGCACTTCAGTTCAAGACTGCTCCCATATACTCCATGAAGAGTCAGTTCTTCCGCCAAAGCAACTCATTGTAGGGTCTGACTGAGTAAGTTAGTAAGGCACACGTGCATAATAAACCTGAAATGCCCGTGCACGTCATCCAGTGTCATGCCAGTATGAGGAGTCAATTTCATGCCCCCCCTTTCAAAGCAGTACCTCTAATAGTGGGATTTTTCAAGTCCTGGTAGCTAGATAGATTTTTGTGCAAAAAGGACCTGTGTTCACGTTATGCCATCTGCTTTAGAATTGAAGCAGCAGATTCAAGATTACCTGAACAGAAATGTATCTCATCCCTTATTCAGCTTGTTTTACTTGTTAAGTACTTGGGGTGGGGAGGGGGCCAGAGAGGGTAATATCTTTAGAAAATTCTATCTAAAGAGTTTCAGTAAGTTGCTAGGTATCACAATTACTGACTTTCTTAATATTTTTAGTTAAATGATCTAATTCAACAGTAAATATGTTTACGTGGTTTGCTTCCCGAGAATAGGGGATTCACTCAATATTATTTGTTTTATATTTAAATTATTTTATATTTAAGGCTTACAGAGCATATATTACAGAAGAGTCATTTGCCTACAGAATAGGCACTTTTTTTCCCCTCTAGATGAAATAAAAACCCATCCCATCCTACAATCATAGAGAATTCAAATATATTAAAGCCATCATATTTTATAACAATTCCCATAGACCCACAGTACATTTATCCTATGCTGTTACACAGTGTTCTTATTCAAAAGATTATATCAAAAGCATCTTGGGTATCATTGCTATAGAAGGAAAACTTATGAATTTCTTTGGCTTCTGCATTTTTAGATTCTCCACTGACTATAATTTCTGCACCACTGCTTCCTTTTTCAGTTTGTTAAATGCAGAGTTGTGATGACTATATAGTCAAATAATTGACTCTGTCTGTACATTTATAAATGTGCATCTCTCAATGTGAGATTTAAAGCATATGCAGTTTATTTAACATTTATACATGGACAGCAAGCTAACTTTTTTTAAAAAAATAGCTTAACATTAGAGTATATAGTACTTCACACATTTGTGTTCTCCTGCCCTGGGCTTTCAAATGCCATAAATGGGTATGCCTGGGTGGCTCAGCAGTTGAGCTTCTGCCTTCGGCTCAGGGCGTGATCCTGGAGTTCCCAGATCCAGTCCCACATCGGGCTCCATGCATGGAGCCTGCTTCTCCCTCTGCCTGTGTCTCTGCCTCTCTCTCTATTTCTCCCATGAATAAATAATTTTTTTTAAAAAAATGCCTAAAATGTTTCCCTTATTAAGCCAGAGTTATTTCTACAAGCAAAGAAATATATTCTTCTCACTATGAACCCAAACACAAAGGTTTTAAAATGTAACAAGTTCGTGAAAATGTTAGCATGTAGTGTATGTAGTACAGAGCAAAAAAAAAAAAAAAAACTCATTCACGAATGGATTGTGATTCTAGGAAAACCTTGTTCAATGTTGAAAACAAAACCCATCATCCTGTACCATTAAGAAAGTGAAGAAGTTAAATGCAATGTTACATATCGATTTTATCTAACTTTCTAATTTTAGCTAATTTTTTAAAGATTAAAAAAAAAGAAGCTAAGGATATTTTACTCAGTGTATAAACTTTTGGTTACGGTTTTTTTTTCAAAGGCTGAAATGTGATATAATTTACACATTATGATGCCTGGGTAATTTTTGTTTCATGTTAACTTGGCAACAATTTTTTCAAGTGAGTGCTTCTGTATAGAAGCTACTACTGTAGGTTTGTTGAAGACATGCTCTTCTGGACTCATAGCTCTTGAGGACATTGCGAAGCTGCAAAAGAGAGCCTGTGATAAATGGCTAGACCCCCAGATTCCTATCCTTTGAACTTGCGGGATTGGTACAGAGGCACTGGAGAAAATGTGCTAGTGTCAAAGTGCCCTCTGCTGTTTCTCCAGAACACTGCAGCCGCACGCAGCCGGGGGGTGGGGTGGGGGGAGCTGGTCTCAAAGTTCTTCATTAAAAGCCTCAATTAAAATTATGCTCAATCAATAGATTTAGTACTAATGTTTTGTTCACTGTGGACTTGTAAAAAAGCTATTTTACAACCTCCCAATGGTGGGAGCACAGAGCTTTCTCGCAGGGAAAGGAACGAGGTCTTGATTGTTGCTGGATGGGGCCCTCCTCCTTTGGCAGGGGCACAGCTCTTTGGTGATGGGGTCTTTCTTTGGAGATTCTCCAAGATTCATTAGGATGAGAACTTGTCCAAACGTCTACCATCTCAACCCATGTTAAAACGGGGTTAACATATTTTTTGAAAGGTTAGATAGAACAATTACTGTTTGGCACTAAGTTTTTAGGAAAACATCCCTAGGCCACTAGAGGATGTTGGTTTTGTGGCTAAATATGTGAGAAAAGCAGGTCCCTGCAAGTCAGAGGACTTGATGCTGCCTTCACATTCTCCAGCAGGAGACAGACTTTGACTACAGTGGCTCCTTTTCTGATTATTGATCGATTGCCACGTATCTTGACAAGGCAATCACGGTTCCCTAGTTATGTGGCCTACTCCACTTTCTCCTTTTGACATGTTAACCCACCTGAATGTCTGAACTCAGGCTGGTTCTTTCTTGGCACAAACTAGGACGTTATCTTTTTATACTTTTGATAGACTAACACCAACTAGGTAATTAATTTAGAACTTCTATAACTTCGAGGGATTTTTTTTTTCCATGCCAATCTTGGTGATTTCTAAGCTGGTCAAGGTGAGAAGAAAGGCTTTATAAGTTCTAGTACAGGAAATTTACGTGGACTACTTTGCTCAAATGGAGCTCTAGTAGCCTGAGCTACCTGGTTGGGGAGTGTTTGCCAAGGTCTCTGTGAATCCAGGATTGCATTTCATAGAATCCGAAGAACTGCCAATGATAAGCAGCACCATTACTTGATGTATCACAAGAAAAGAAACTCCCAACTATTTTTCTAAGATACCATCGATAATGAGACACCTAATTTAAGAGATGTTAAAATGGGAAGGGGAAAAAAAAGTATGTTTTAGAATCAAGGAAATAGGGTAATTTCCATGAACAGCTGAGCTATGTGCTAGTATATTTTTTATCATTCATGATTTAGGACTTAGCATTAAGAATATATGATCTTCAGCTCACAACCTTAGGCTTTTTTGGTCTTTGATTTTGTTTGGCTTTTATTTCATTTTGTTTTAATGAAATGAATGCAACAATGTTTGAGTAGGAGTGATGCTTCAAACAGATGTAAATTCCAGTCTGGAGATTTGGGACTCAAATGTGCTTTTGTGGAAATGTCCTTTTTTTCTCCCCTGGGTCCTTTATTTCTTTTCCATCTCAGCTTCCCAGTTTAATGAAATGCTACATTGTTGTTTCTGAGGGGAAAAGAAAAGAGAAAGAAAAAGAAGAAAGTAGGAAGGGAGGGAGGGAGGGAGGGAGGAAAGAGGGAAGGAAGGAAAGAAGTAGGCATTCTGACTTAAATCTGAAAGCAGAGCCCTTCAGACACTTTTCTTCGGGTTGGGATGAGTAGTTTATTGGCTTTGATGAGACAGTCCATGGTGATGTTAACTTGTGTGTGCCTGGGACGGGACAGACACTTTCTAAATTGTTGTGGCACCGAATCTTGATGTTGAGGACTCTCAATGAATGTGGCATACAAATACATTGTATTAGGTAATTTCTCATACCTCAAGGTTTATATCATTTCTGCTTGTTATCCTATGCAGTAGAATTCCATTCAAGGCTCTGTTATATCATGCATCTAAAGAGAGAGGTGATCCCTGTGTTTTGGCATATCACAACAAACACCGTGATGGAAAATGTGTGTCTCGGTTAATAGCAGGTGTAGCATAACCTAGAGGGAGAAGAAGAGGTAACTAGAGTAGGTGCCTATGTCACTGTCCTTGTCATGGTTATCCAGCTCATCTCAGCTCACATCCTAAAATGTGAGATTGGCACTCTGAACCTTTTATGGCACTAACTAAATGAATCATTAATTTTAATGCTGTTGTCTTTATCAGAGATGTGCCTATCAGATGCATCCATGTTGTGTTTGTGTATCAAAATACTGATATGGTTGTTAGGCTTTTCTCTCTCTCCCTCTCCCTCCCTCTCTCTCTCTTTTTAACCATTAAAAAGACTGATTCAACTGGTCAGTTATTACAGCAAAATGGTCCAGATAATTTTAGTCACTCTCATCATTGTAGATTCATAGTTCCTTCCCATTGGAAAAGACTCATATTTATGGATGGGACCAGGAGAACATAGCACAGATAGACTGGAAATGTGGAGAATGTACATGTATCCCATGTTCAAAAAGCATTGCCTAATCGGATGAAAATAATCGTATTTCCCTCACCACTTTTACATAACAGCCACATTTCAAGTTATATTGTAGAATATTCATTTCTTTAAGTGTAGAATACTCATTTCTTTAAGTGTAAAATAGATTCAAATCTTTAGAATTCTGAGTTTAGCCTTATAATGATGAAGGTAAGTAACATAAGGATAGAGTAACTTAACTGGGGTTAATGGAGAGGTAAATCTAAATAATACATGTAGTCCGACTTCAGCTATTTGAATCTTCTAATGAAAAGTAACATATCAAATAGGATAGGCTTTCTTTCAAAGTCCCAGCACTGAAAAGTACTTTTCAAGTTTATCCAGGTAGCGTTCTCAGAGGCATATTTTCCACTCAGTGCAATTATTTCTGATGCTTCTTAGTAGTTATTGGGAAATTACTGAGAGTAATAATTCGTGTTGAGTTAGTTCATCTTACCTGTGATTTATAATGACAGCATATCTTGTCACTGTAATTAAATGAAAGATAACATTGAACTACTTTGTAATCACATCCTTTTCTCTTTACTTGGGATGTATATTATAACGTAACTTCGTTTTCTACCTAAACAGTTTCATATTATCAAATGCAAATTTAAAACATTCTGAAAGGGGATCCTGGGTGGCTCAGCAGTTTAGCATCTGCCTTCAGCCCAGGGCATGATCCTGGAGTCCCGAGATTGAGTCCCACGTCAGGCTCCCTGCATGGAGCCTGCTTCTCCCCCTGCCTGTGTCTCTGCCCCCTCCCTCTCTCTCTGTGTGTGTCTCTCATGAATAAATAAAATATTTTTTAAATAAATAAAACATTCTGAAAGTGAAATGTCACATCCTGACCTCAGAGACTAGCTCTAGCAAGAGTCTGGTGTGATCACCAGTTCTATCCTTGATAGGTTTCTTTTTTTTTTTTTTTTAAGATTTTATTTTATTTATTTATTTATTCATGAGAGACACAGAGAGAGGTCTGTAGGCTCTTAAGGCAGAGACACAGGCAGAGGAAGAAGCAGGCTCCCTAAGGGGAGCCCAGTGTGGGACTCGATCCCAGGACCCCAGGATCAAACCCTGAGCCAAAGGCAGGCGCTCAACCACTGAGCCACCCAGGTGCCACTGTCCTTGATAAGCCTTTTAACAGTCCTCAGGAATTGCTATATCCTGGAAGCTCCATACTGTTGATGAACAGATAGAGACCTTTTCTTCTTAGAGGGGAATTCACTGGCATTCAAATTGTTAGGCAGGATGAAGGGTATGTATCTATCTTCAAGTTTAGCTTATCTTAATAGTCTTGCTTGTTTTTATCTTACAGATCCCCTATGCAGCAAGCTTGATCAGGAAAGAAAAGCTTGGTGCCCATCTCAGCAAAAGCTAAAAGGTAAGCTTACCAGAAGAAAGCGATTTTCCTGAACCCTGAATTCTTATTGCTCAGCCATGTTCTTTACTGGTGTTTTCGAAATAACAAAGGGATTAGTCAAGTTGCATTCTGTATTTCAACCAATATACAGATGAACTTTTTTATGTCCGGGCGTGGGACTTCCTAACCAAGTAGCCATGTGCATTTTATAGATTCTTTGGAAAAGTCCTAAAACTAAGGAAATTCTTTACTCCTTTGCAGAAGCAATCTTTGTTCTGTTCTAAGGTTTTCTGTTCTCTGATATTCTCCCTGACGCCTCAATTACTGCTCCTCCATGAAAGTGGAGTGTCGGTGATCATTTTCTCTGCCTTTCCTTTGCTGCCAAAAGTCTTCCTCAAATCCGGCTTCCAGGGAGCTAATAACAGACGGTGATGTGAACAATTGCTGCAACATGGACCTTTGAGAACATCTGCTATAGGAAGAGTCATCCATTCTTTCCCTAAATCAATCACTGTTCCTCTAGAGCTGAAGCCAGGTTCAAGATCACATCCCTGGCAAGGATTTAAAAGACAAATTCTCTGGGCTCTTAAGGCAAAGAAGACAGTAAAAATTCAGTAACTGTAGTCAGAACATACCTAAACATCTCAAAAGCAACTTTTTGATTATATAAAAGATATATACATAATTGTTAGAATCAAAGGGATATAGAAACTAAGGCTTGTTTCTGTAACCATACATCAGGATGACCTAACAACTAGAATTGCTAAATCAGGAAAAAACGCGGATGTCAGAGGGAGCATTTGTAAGTGCTCATGGCCAACTAGGATTGCAGTCATTTATCAGTTTGACCTGTTCCCATCAGAATCCTTCTTCCCAGGCCTTCCCTCTGGAACATATTTTCAACTTAATAGAATTTATTGGCAAAAAGAATTCTATACAATGCAGGCTTGTGGTTCCTTTTCTTTCCTTCCCATCTCTTTCTGCATATCACAATCCTCCTCCATCTTTGTACAAATGACAATCCCACCTCTTGTCATCGCCTTTGTTAGTGATAATCTTCAGCATTTGTCTTAAATAATGATATTACATCTCTAATATTTCATCAAGAGCTCAAAAACTCTTTCCAAGACAGTCTCTCATTCATATGCTTTCCCTTAATTTTATACACAAAGAACTGAGGTACGGAGAAGAGAGATGTGATGTTTTATATCCATACTGCAAAGCTAGAAAAAGATCCTAGGGCTCCTGACTCAGTGCCAACTTGCTTCTAATGCATGCACTTCCTCTCCTCTTTGAGCAGATGATTTGCAAGGGAGACAGTCACATAATAAGTCATTGTGTTTCCATCTCCACGAGTTCATACACAAATGGGCCTGTGAGTTGGCTCTGTGCTATATATGTAAATATTCTTAAGTCTGAAGTTGATGTTGGATAGTTTCTTTCTCATTAGAGGAGACGAGTTTGTACCATTTGCATGAAATGAATAATTTTAGAACAGTCAGACCTCACTAAATCTTAACCAAGAATACCAAGGTAATCAAGGCAAGAATCACCCAAATAAACTCATAGGTGTAATAATTTGAAAATGTCAAAGTAATTTTCTTTCAAGTTAAAGAGACTATATTAGCATGTGTTTTTTTAAATAACATTTTTATTGAAGTATAACACACACTCATCAAAGTCCAGACAGAACTCATCAAGTCATACAAGTCATGAAGTCAACAAGTCAAAATTCAATGGATTTTCACAAGATGAACTCACTTAGGTTTCCAGCACCCAGACAGCCTCCCTGTACCCCTCTCCTGTTGCTCTCTTACCCAACAAAGATCAGTTTTGCCTGGCTTTGAACTTTAGTAAAGGACATTGTATAGAATGTTCTCTTGTATCTGGCTTCTTTTACTCTGTGTTTGTGAGATTCACCCTTTGGAATGTGGTCTGATTCCCACTCAGGAGCTTCAGTAAACTCTCTTTTTTACTCCTTCTGATTCCCCAACTCATCTCCCCTGCTTACCACGAACTGCTCTTGCACCTACAAAATGAAGACTCACTGCCCAGAAAATGTGTCTTTGATGGTGACATCGAGTACCACAAGGTGGAAAGAAAAAAAAAAGATTGATTTGTGTTTAGTAACTAATGCTTCCTTCATGCTGATTTTGTTTCCATCCTTGCAGACAACAGGGATTTCTCTAAGTAGACCCTAGTGCTTTCAGAAGATTAGTGGTTACTTAAATGCTGAGCTAAATCAGCCAAGCAGAGAATCATGACCATATTGTTAGAAGCAGTATTTGATTCTCAACATGCCAAGCCTGCAAGGAATTACCCCAAGAGAGATTACAAAATAAAAATCATTACACCAAGGGAGAGAGACAAATTCTGCCTTGCTGAGTGACCACAGGTTTCCAAATTAGGGACTGATGCATTAATTTTTTTTGCAAGAGTGACCGTTAAGGTAGTATGCTGTGCTCTGGCCACCCAGTGGATTCCAATATGACTATTAAGAGGAGGAAGCTTTTCAAAACCACAGGCAATCCACTTAATAAGCCAAGCAAGTATTGCCACATATCACTGCTCTACAAATCTTTTTTGCCCTACATTAGGACAGAAGAAACTCCACGTTGAGTCGAATAAAGGTCCACCCAGGCCAGGGTACTAACTGTAATTCCATTAGAAGAGCCAAATTGTTGTTCTTAACAATACTGACCTCAAAATTCAGGCACGTGCACTGAATGCTCGTAGCTTTTCCTTGATAACTCCTTAAAGACCCATTACTCATGGATTTATCTAAACCTTTCTTCAACCTAGGCATAGTCCCCTTTGGGGCAATGAATTCTATTTGGTTAGCTACCAGCTGTGTTAAGTGTAGTTTGCTTTCTTTATCTTCAAACTACCTCCTAAAACAAGCCATAGTAGATCAGCCATCAGACTACTTTGCATATTTGTCTTTTTTTATTTTTATTTATTTATGATAGTCACAGAGAGAGAGAGAGAGAGGCAGAGACACAGGCAGAGGGAGAAGCAGGCTCCATGCACCGGGAGCCCGACGTGGGATTCGATCCCGGGTCTCCAGGATCATGCCCTGGGCCAAAGGCAGGCACCAAACCTCTGCGCCACCCAGGGATCCCCTACTTTGCATATTTGTTTCGTTGTAAGCTCACGAGTACAATAGAAATGATTTGAAAAAAAAATTCAAAATGTTGAGTGTATTACCCTTGCATTTAGGACTGGTCTTAACACCAGAATTATTCCCCACAGTCTCTCTTATCTGTGGTTGTTTCTGTGACGTGTGTCCTGTACAGACACACAATGTAATCTTTGTGATATCTGCACCCCCAAAGAAGTGCCACATCAATACGAATTTAATTGTTACTTTACATTTTTTCTTCCAAACACCTTTTAACATTAAACAAATGTCCTCCATATAGCTGGTTGAAGCACCTAGGTCTTTCAGTCATTTTACACTAGTGGAAAGTGGATCATGGGAAATAACTTGTTCATAGTCATACAGAACCTCGTGACCAAGCCAGAAATAGTAATGACCATCATTTATTGAACACTAATTATGCAGGATGCTGGGCTCAATTCTTTGCCACATTATATATCTCTATAATGTAGATCTTATCATCTCTATTCATACATGGGAAAATTTAGGTTCAGTGAGGTCACTTAGCTAGCAAGTGACAGAGCCAAGGTTCAATCCAGGTCCATTTGACTCTAGAACACTTCTCTGTCTCCCACAGATCATTGGGCTTGTTTGGAAGGGGTCCGCCTCCTAAATCTGACACTCCCTCCTTATGTTATCTTGAACGGAATATCATGTAATCTCTTTGAGGCTCACTCTCATCTATAAAATGTGGGCAATCAAGCCTGATCAAAGTCTCTGCCAGTTCTAAAATGTTGATTATCACTCTTGCATACCATACTTCTGCCCCTTTCCTACAAAGGGGCTGCTTTTATTAAAGTATGCTCAAGACTATATGTAACCCCTAGGGCATGACCAACCTACTTTTATCTTATGTCTGCATTTTCTTCATCACAAATGTCTACTTTGCATACTTCTGGAGAGTTTGAGAATTTCTCTTCCTATACTAACAATATCTACCTCTTTGGTAAAGTCCTGTTACTTCTATTTCAGTTCTGGAGTAATTGCTTCAAAAATAATAACAAGAAAAAGCTCTCAAAAGGATATATAGGGATTGTGATAGAACACTCTGTGTCTTCCTTTTGTATAGATCAAAGACAAAGGGAAGGAATAGCATATCCATTCCTTTCATCCATAGTCAGACATAGAGGACCAGGTTCTTTCAAGAGTCTCCATTGAAAATGATGATGTGCTCCTACCCTGCTCAGTGCTTTATGTCAATTTTCTTATTTAATCTCCAGAGCAACCCATTGAAAGATTGCTACTTTCACCATTTTCTACAGCAGGGAAAACTGACATGCAGAGACCTGAGAATGTGATCTGTAGTCTCACTGGGAGCAAGTGGCAGGATTTGCACCAAGCTTCCTGGCTCTGCCATCCACATTTCATCTGCTCTCCTTGGATTCATACCTCCAGCGATCATGGCCTAATTTGTATTCTCTATTATTAGTTATAAATATACAGTTAATAGCCAATCCAATGGTTTTGTTGATGTTGAATCACAAAAACTCCAGTCATGCTTCTGCAGTTGCATTAACACCTAAGGACAAGAAAAATGGATGTAACCGGCCATCCAGTCAAAGCTAGCAGGGCACTGGCACATGAACTTCTGTCTGTCCCTCTCATGGCAGGCTGTTGGAGGCAAACCAGAGCTTCTAGAACCTAGCAAACAGGGCTTTACTGTAAGGAATGCATAGCAAACCAGCACACTCTGATTTAACAGTTCTAGTTTGGCTCTGTGTCCACAGAGACGCATAAACTAAGAGAGCAGGCAAATATATGTACAAAGAGCAGATGCTCTCATAGTCACTGTTGAAACATTTCACCCAAACTGTATGAAAAGTGTCTTCTCTCAAGATATACTAAATGTTAGTTGACATGTTCTGAATCGTGCTGAAGTCCTCATTCTGTACGTTTTGTCTCATCCCAGGTGCACAGAACCACTCACTCTTGTTCTCTTGTAAGATACAGCCTGCCACTGAGCACTTCTGACCCACATAAAGACTGCGAATTGAAAGGGCTTGGGAATCAAATACAAAATCAGGTTCGGGAGAACCCAAGGACAAGTGACCTCAAAGCAGCACGGACAACCATGTAAAATAGACTGTAGTGGCCATTCATTAGTGGGGGGAGGGGGGCGCCAACCAGAGCAGCCAATGCTTGTTGCTTCTTTTGGTGGAACCAAAGTTTGAGTCTTTGTGTTTTTCAAAGCCAACTTAATCCAGAGTGGAGTGCTGTTAGCCAATTGGGGTGGGAAATCCGTGGACGGTCCCAAGTGATCTCAGTGCTGCACACCTGGAGAAGGTGGTTCTGCAAGACTGTCTGTTACGTTTGAAGCAGTGATTCTTAGTGGAAACACAAGACCTGTCCTAGGAGTAGGGAGCACGTTTCTACAGCTGGGATGGCCTTTGCCATCCAAACCTGCTTTTCACAGCAAACTGGACAGACTTACCCGTGGCCCCTTCCTCTCTGGTACTTTGCCTGCTGTATGAATGAAGATTGTATTCCTCTGGAAATATTTTACAGTTTAATATTGAGTGTAATTAAGAATATAATCATGTTATCAAAAATGGTATTTAACTCTGTTGTAGTTTCTTTAACATTCATGTGGATAAAAAAAAGTCTATAATAAAAAAACTATGAAGTAATAGTGGTGTTCATGTAGTTAAATGCATATTTGATTGGGGGCAGCTAATAGGAATGAATACTTTTTAGAATTATTTTGATATAAAATACTTGAATAAATTATTTTTGAAAATGGAACTCCTTCAAAAATTATTATTAAAGTCTAGGTTAGCCTTTGGCCACTGTCAGCAGCTGGAGTCCTCCCCATCATTCTAGGATCTTTGTATGGCTAGGGGAAGCTTCTGTGTTCCTGCTAGGTCTTCTGATAATGTTGGTGATGGTTGATATGGTGCTACCTTCCTTACTATGATGTTGAATCAAAGCCTGAGATCCGGGGCAGCCCGGGTGGCGCAGCGGTTTAGCGCCGCCTGCAGCCCAGGGCGTGATCCTGGAGATCGGGGATCGAGTCCCACGTCGGGCTCCCGGCATGGAGCCTGCTTCTCCCTCTGCCTGTGTCTCTGCCTCTCTCTCTCCTGCTCTGTATCTCTCATGATTAAATAAAATAAAATCTTAAAAAAAAAATATGTGCTTTAAAAAAAAAAAAGCCTGAGATCCCCTCCTTTTTTTAAAGAATTATTTCTTTGAGAGAGACAGATAGGGTGGAGGGAGAGGCAGAAGAAGAGGGAGAAGGAGAGAGAGATTCCTCAAGCAGATACCCCTCTAAGTGTGGAGCCCAGTGCAGAGCTCCATCCCATGACCCAAGATCATGACCTGAGCTGAAATCAAGAGTCAGATGCTTAAGCACCTGAGCCACCCAGCCCCCCACATCCCGTGAAATTCCTTGTATGCCAAAAATTCTGCCTCTCAGATGAGACAGAAGGACCAAAATGGTGACTTCTTTGGAGCAAGGATTTCTAAGTTCTTGCTGAGTTGCACAGAAATCTACTGCAGAAGACCTCTTACCATGAGGTTGCCAAGCACCATCCTAACTGAAGAGACGCCTTGCCAGTGGCATTCTTGACAGATTTCAAAAGAGGCTTAAAATGCCTCACCAGGCTATTTGATAGTTCCCCCCCCCCCCACCATCTTCATTATCATGAACTATTAAAAAAAAATCACAATTTGGCCCTTGAAAAAAATGTTCTTAACCTTTGGTTGTCACATTAAGAACTCAAAGGAGAGCTGCTCATTGGTGATTGTCTTCGTAGCCCAAGAATAGCAAGAACAGGAAGCTGGTCAGAGAAGGGATCTAAGCAGGTCCTGGAATCTGAAGACAGAGTCCCAGTGATTACTAGTGGAGAATAACATGAGGGTGCAGTGACGGACCACACAGGACAGAATGCTCTCTGAAGGGTCCAGGCCTGGGTGTGAGCATGAGGCTCATGCAGCCCTTCAGATGAGGTTGGTCCACGTTCCTGAAATTGGCAGCTGGGCTTAGGAGGATAAGCAGCCCGTCAAGTTGGTGGAGCGTTTTCTCCACAGAAGCTTTACATGACACAGAGGGTTGGAAGCCCAGCACCCTTAGCTTTGTACTTCAAGCCAATTCTTTCAGAGGTGACAGAAAGAGCTCCTGGGAGCCCGAACAATGGTGAGCAGGGAGAGAGGCAGGGAGAGAGGCTGAAGTAATGGACAGACTTACTTATGGCCTTTGCCCTGCAGCTGCATTGATGGGCAGCATAAACTAACCTGAAATATCATTCTTTTTTTTTTTCTAATTGCACCTTGAAATGTCTCATTAGTGCTGAAATATCAACAAATAATTTTGAAGCAAAAGGGAAATTAGAACTGGATAGCTTGACAAGAATATCTGAGAGCCTGGAGTTAGTAACTGTGCCATAGCTCTGAACTGAATTAATGTCCAAACTCTTGGGGAAGCCCACCGGCCTCTTGGATGCTGGTGGTATATTGTGACTTTCAGTTCTCCTCCTAAACTCCAAACTCCATAGAAGCCCAGTTGTGCCTCTTTTCCAAGAGCACTTGGAAACTGCTGTTGTCTTTATTCTCATGACCTTTGAGTCTCCCCATTTCTTGAGGTATTTTATCAAACTCAGTCTATTTCTTACAAACAGTAGAGCCCAAGAATCCTCCAGGTAACCATGAAGTTATACACCCAAACCCAAAACCTTCAGAGAAAAAAAGTCCGACAGATGACACGGACACATCATTAATCGATATATTTTCTCACTAAGGAGCGTGAACACCTCTTCTTCATTCTAGCAATGCTTTGATGCTCCTAAGTTGGAACAAAAAGAATTTGTCCCTAAAACCGGATGTGATTGGGTGATCCGAGCTGCCCTATGGAAACAGACAGGACATCCATCTAAAGTGTTGTATGGGGCTAAAAATAAAGCCACTCTTCAGAAGGACAAATAAAAATTCTTGGCTCCACAAAATGACAGCAGAAAAATGCTGTGCTCTTTTCTTTGACCATTTTATCATTTTAAAACTCCAAGGTCAAGCCAACTATTAGCTAATGAAGAATAAGGGCAATGCATATAAAATTCTCTATTTCAATTCCAGATGAAATCATAAGATCAGAAACAGCCATAGAAAATCAAAGCAGAAATCCAGTCCCAAACAATAAAGCATTTCCTATTGGGATAGACATTGCAGACAGATGCTTTTGGTCCTTAGGACGCCTGAGTAATTGCTCATCTATTTGCCACAGGCAAGGAGAATGGGACATCACATCCCACTTTCCTTAGATTGAGCAATGAGTGTAGCCTCAGCTCTGTAGAAAATAGAGGAGAATTCTCTCCTAGCTACAGGGAATATGACCAAGCAGATAGTATCTTTTTCATTTAAGGATAAGAGTTAAAACAGCCTTGGTCAGCAGTGAGGAGGGTCAGAAAAGAGGAATCCCACCAGCATGCTAAGAATGTGTAAGTACCTCATTTAATGAGGATGCTTCTGGTTGACTCCAGGCCAATGACAGAGCTCCTTTGTCTCTCTACACAGTTGAGGACACAAAGTTCAAGTCTGACCTCCTAACATGATTCCCCATACACAACTTACACAGTTTGTAATTACACATTCCTTCCTTTCATAGGAAGATGTGCACTGTACACTTCATGAGAGCAGGGGAAATGTTCATTTCAGTGCTCCACCACCTCTACACTGCTGAGCACAATCCCTGGCATGTAGTTACTACATAAAATATTTTTGTTGGTTAAGTGGATGTCATTTACTTTATTTGAGTCAATCCCAAAATCTGATTGTTTCACTGTTATCACTTTAAACTCAAGGAACATTGACATTTCATTTGGTTTCAAATGACCATATGTGGCAAATGTTAGTTACCATGCAACAGTATCCATTCCTGGTGGCAATGCACTTAGATAAAAGACTGCATCTCCCAGGCTTACTTGCAACTAGATGTAGCCATATGACTGTGTTCTGGCCAATAAGATGTAAGTAGAAATATGTGGCATTTTCAGGAATTCAATTCTAAAGAGTTTGACGTAGGCAATATTTCTCTTTTCCCTTCCCTTTCCTTCTTTCCCGGTGTCTGGAATATGGAGGGAGCCCCAGAAGCCATCTTGGGCCATGTGGTGACTTTGAAGATAGAAGCCATATGCTAGTATGCAACAGAAACATAATAGAAACCTGAGTCCCTAACAGCTGCTGAACCAGCGTTCTAACTCTGGACTGCCCACTTCCAAACTTCTTTTATTTTGGAGAGAAATAAAATTCTATCTTGTTTAAACCACTGTTATTTTAGATTTTCTGTTAACTCTGATTACAGAATCCTTTTCTCTATTTGGGAGCTCAGTGATCAGTTAACAGTAACACAACTTCTTATTAGTGTAACAACTTTCCAACGCATATTTATGCCAGTCATGCCATCTTACGTTCTCATTAGCCCTTTGCTTTGGCTAAGGGAGGTCAGTGGGTATGAAGGCTGGTTAGTTGCAGAGTTAAGCCTCAAATCTCCTTACTGCTATAGCCAGCTTTTCCTGCTCAATCTCTTGGCCTCACCATCAGAGCTGAACCAGTCTGTCACATCTCTGATACCCCCATTGCAATATAGATGGGTGAAGATGACAGAAGGGCTGGATGTGAACTTGATCTGCTCCCCAGAGTAGGACAGGAACTGGGTTGGAGAGGTACACTATCCAAAAGACCTCACAGGCTCTTGTGTGATGCAAGCAAAGCTGTGACCTGGTGTGTAGCTAGGACCACAAAGAGAATAGAGCTCAGCAGCACATATATCCCAGGAGCAGAAGGTAGTCAGTCATCATCATCCTTGATAGTGGATCCCTGCTGCTCACTTAGCATTCATGGTCACGTTCCAACCTTGGGCAAACATACCACAGAGAATAAATAGGGTGGCAAGAAGCAAGCCCAGTTGACTTGACTGGGGGATATGACAGTCAGAGAGGAATTTGACCCAGGAACCCATGTGGGCACTTGGTTCCCCTAATCAGAGGGCAGCAAGGCTACTTGGGAGATTGAGTAATTGCTCTGGGACCCCTAGACTGGGACCAGGAACCACTACACAGGACTAGAAGGGAGCTAAGACTTTCTAAATGCCTCTGGACTCCAGTCTTGATGTAGGCTCTGAAACAATGTTGTAGCTTCAGGAGGAAGAATGGAAAGACAGCTGGTCTTGAACTGAAAAAGAATCCAAAAAATACTAAGAGCTGAGAATACCTTGCTGCAAATGGCCACTTATTTCCACACCAGGCCTAATATACATATAATTTAGAAGTAATAAACTCAAGTTATCTAAAGTAAATAATCATTCTGAAAAGCCACGACTCTGTACCAAATTAGGAACTTCCCTGAAAGCATTGTTAACGTCTGGAGTTTTCAAACAATAAAATTCATTCTTCTCATCCAACTTTTACATCATCTCACTATTAAGGACAGTGGCTTCCTGGATAATTGTTAATGATTGTTTTCTTTATTATATTTTAGACCATTTAGCAAAGTTTATTGATTTATACTTCCTTGTAATTAGTTGTAGTGATTAAAATAGCTTTTATGGCCCTCTAGAGATTGACTTTTTAAAGAATCAACATTTACCCCAAATTGTGTGCTTTAAAACATGGTTAAATACTGTTTGAATTCAGTACTAAACCATCATTGGTGAAACTGTGATTTTATATGTAGTTGCTTTCTCATCCCTCTGCTCATATGGCACTATCATCCAATTACTTGGCAGCCAATAATAATAACAGCAGCCAACTTTCATTGAGTGATTACAATAAGCATAACATTGTACCAAGTGTCTTAACACATTATTTCATTTAATCCTCTCAAAAACCCTGTGAGGCAGAGACTATTTAACTATTTAATTGAAATCTGAGGAGTTAAGTCACTTAGCTGAGAAGTAGAAAATTAAGAATTCGAAACTTTGGCCACTATAACTTTAAAATCTCTGCTTTTAGCCACTGAACTCCAGTGCACATTGCCAGGGGAGCCAAGCAAGACCCTTTGCACACATGGGTAAACTGGCAGCCCCCTGAATGACATTTGAAGGATGCTGGAGACCTTTCTTAAACAAAAATACCTATCCTCACCAAATTCACTTGAAGCTGAAATTCGTCCATTGGCAAGATTCCTCTAACTAAGGTATTTTATGTTCCTGGAAATATAAGTACTCTAACACAGTGCTACTTTAAATGTGGTCTAAAGCTAAAACAATAAAAAGAAGAAAACATAAGAGTAAATCTTTATGACCTTGGGTTAGGCAATGGTGTCTTAAATACAGCACCAAAAGCGCAAGAGACAGAAAAAAAATAGATAAATTGGACTTCATAAACATTACAAACTTCAGTGCTACAGATACTATCAAGAATATGAAAAGACAGCCTATAGAATGGGAGAAAATATTTGTAAATTATATACCTGATAAGAGATTGTATCCAAAATATATAAAGAACTCTTACAACTCAATAATAAAAATACAACCTAAATAAGAAATGGGCAAAAGATTTGAACAGACATTTTTCCAGAGAAGATATACAAATGTCCAGTAAACATGTGAAAAGATGCTCAACATCATGAGTCATCAGGGAAATGCAAATCAAAATCAGTGAACCCACTTCACCTTACTTCAAAAACCATTTCATATCCACTAGGATGACTGTTTTCAAAAAGACAGACAGTTACAGATTTGGTAAAGATGTGAGATAAATTGGAACCCTTGTACATTGCTGTGGGAATATAACATGGTGCAGCCATCTTATATTTTCCAAACTATGGAAAACAGTTTGGCAGTTCCTTAAAAAAAATTAAACATAGAATTATCATGCCACTTATTAATTCTACTCCCAGAATATACTCAAAAGTATTGGAAACAGGTACTTATATATTTGCATATAACTGTTCATGCAGCACTATTTACAATAGTCAAAAGGTAGAAATGACTCATATGTCCATCAGTGAATGAATGGATAACCAAAATATGATATAAAATATTATTCAGTCATGAGAAGAAATGAAGTATTGACACATGCTACAACATGGATGAACCTTAAAAACATTATTCTAAGTAAAACAAGCCAGACATAAAAGGTCACAGAATGTATGATTCCATTTATGTGAAATTCTAGAATGGCAAATTCATAGAGATAGAAATCAGATCGATGGTTTTCACGGCCGGTGGGGGGACAGATTTTGTAGAAACTACTTAATGGGTACAGGTTTTCTTTGGAGTGATAAAAATATTTTGAAAGGAAATAGAGGTAATAGTGTCCCCAAATCGTGAGTGTGTTGAATAGCACTGAAATGTCCTTTGAAATGGTTAATTTTATGTTACAGGAATTTCACCTCAAAAAAAAAAAAAACCTTTTATAAATTTAACAAAAGATACGTAAGACGTTTCTAGTGAAAACCTCAAAATATTGTTGAAAGAAATTTAAAAGACTTAAAACACTTGAGAAATATCATGGGTTGGTAGATTCATTATTGTTAAGATATCAGTTTTCCGCAAATGTGTTTATAGGTTCAACACAATTTCAATCAAACTCCCAAAAAGACTTTTGGAAGAAACTGGCAAGATGACCCTGTAATTAAGCACAAGTACAAAGGACCTAGGATACCCAAGGCACTTTTTTTTTTTCTTTTTTTTTTTTTTTTTTTTTTTTTTTAGTGATAGTCACAGAGAGAGAGAGAGAGAGAGGCAGAGACACAGGCAGAGGGAGAAGCAGGCTCCATGCACCAGGAGCCTGATGTGGGACTCGATCCCGGGTCTCCAGGATTGCGCCCTGGGCCAAAGGCAGGCGCCAAACCGCTGCGCCACCCAAGGATCCCCCAAAGCACTTTTGAAAATGAAGAGCAAGTTTCCAGGAATTTATACTCCTTGATTTCAAAACTTACTATAAAGTCATAACAATCCTAACACTGTGTGGCACTGGCTTCATGTTTGGCAAACATCAGTGAAACTGAATACAGAGCCCAGACATAGACGAGACCTATATGGCCATTTGATATTTGACAAAGATGCCAAAGAAATGGTCAAAGGAAAGTCTCTTTAACAAAATGGTGCTGGAATAAATAATTCTATGTCCATATGAAAAAACAATTGATTTCAACCTCTACTTCACACCGTATACAAAATCTAATCTGAGACAGATGATAGACTGAAATGTAAAACTTGAAATCCTAAAAATTTCAGAGTAAAACATGGGAGAATATCTTCATGACCAGGAGGTAGGCAAAGATTTCTTATATGTACAAAGCAATAGTCACCAAAAAAAAAAAAAACAAAAAACAGAAAAAAAACAACCTGATAAATTAGACTTCATCAAAATTAG
This sequence comes from Canis lupus baileyi, assembly GCF_048164855.1. Taxonomy (NCBI): domain Eukaryota; kingdom Metazoa; phylum Chordata; class Mammalia; order Carnivora; family Canidae; genus Canis; species Canis lupus. The sequence continues at coordinate 37,178,413 of NC_132843.1, read as the reverse complement.
AAGTTTGTGCTCATCATAACACCAGTTAAAAAATGACGTGCAAACCACAAACTGGGAGAAAACATAGGCAAACATATATCTGACAAAGAATTTGTATCTAGCCTATATAAAGGACTCCTTCATCTTATTAAAATAAGAAGCAATCCGACTTAGGGATGCCTGGGTGGCTCAGTGGTTGAGCGTCTGCCTTCGGCTCAAGGCGTGATCTCTCATGAATGAATGAATAAAATCTTAAAAAAAAAAAAAACTCAGCACAAAAAAAAAAACTCAACAAAAGAATAGACTTAAAAAAAAAGAATTGAGTGGACTTGTCATAAAAGAAAAGATACAGATTATCAATAAACATATGAAAAAGTGACTAACCCCATTTGTCATCAGGAGATAAGTTAAAACCCCAATGAGATACTACTGGTACCCTCTAGAATGACTAAATTTAAAGGACTGACGAATCCCTACACTGACAAAGTTTTTTTGTTTTGTTTTGTTTTTTTAAGATTTACTTATTTATTCAAGAGAAACACAGAGAGAAAGAAAGGCAGTGACCAGGCAGAGGGAGAGGGAGAAGCAGGCTCCATGCAGGAAGCCTGACATGGGACTCGATCCTGGGTCTCCAGGATCATGCCCTGGGCTGAAGGCGGCGCTAAACCCCTACACTGACAAAGTTGTAGAGTGACTAAAACTCCTATGTTGTTGTTAGGAATATAGGGTGGGGGTAGCCCCGGTGGTTCAACAGTTTAGCGCCTGCCTTCGGCCCAGGGTGTGATCCTGGAGACCAAGGATCAAGTCCCACATCAGGCTCCCTTTATGGAGCCTGCTTCACCCTCTGCCTGTGTCTCTGCCTCTCTCTTTCTGTGCCTCTTATAAATAAGTAAATAAAATCTTTAAAAAAAAAAAAAAAAGGAATACAGGATGGTATAAATTCTTTAGGAAGAGGTCTGGAAATTTCAAGCCTAAGCCAGAGTCCCCAGAAAGGGAAATTTAAGAACAGCAATCACGAGAAGGCAACTAGGCTTTTGACAAAATATAGTGTGCCTCAACTTACCTTTTAAAAAGGCAGAAGAGCCAGGCATAAAAAAGAGGGAGCAGCAGACCCACTGCTGGGCTGGAAACACTATTTGATCATTTCCCAACTTCCATTCCTGCCTTTGTGAATCCACTTCTGTGATGCTCATGGATCCTTGTGAGGCTTGGATGCAGAGAGATTTCAGGGTTTCTTTGTTTTTTGCTTTTAAAGATTTTATTTATTTATTCATGAAAGACACACACACAGAGAGAGGCAGAGACACAGGCAGAGGGAGAAGCAGGCTCCATGCAGGGAGCCCAACATGGGACTCGATCCCAGGACCCCGGGATCACGCCCTGAGCCAAATGCAGATAGATGCTCAACCACTGAGCCACCCAGGTGCCTCCAAGATTTTTAGTTTTATTCTTGCTATATATGTTGGTTAGCCAACTTCCATTGCCTGAAGTAACTTGAACAGGCCTCTGCAAACTATACCAAACCTGTAAACAAATGCTTAACCCATTGGCTGTGTTTCTTTTATATAGTCTCATTTTTACTTACGTCTGTGCCTAAAGATATAAAAGACATTTTCTGTATTCTCTGCTCAAGAAAAAGTATGTTTTGGGGGAAAAAACTACATGGTTTTTCCATCTCTTAGAAAAACAAAAGTTGTTCCATCATATGACAGGTTTTTAGAACTCTCACAGTCCCCAAATCCTTAAGTCCCCATAAACAGTCCCCAAATCCTTAAGTCCCCATAAGCAGACTTCCTGGTATACTTTGATCTCCCCTTCCTCCCAAACCCCCGCCACAGTCGCCACGACCTTTCCTTCTTGTATAAAATGGATTCAACCAAGATTAATAAGATAATACTTGTAAAAGACATCTTTTCTTTAATAAGCTACATAAATAACAACAGGCATAAGAAAGTCCCTTGGGATGCTACTTAATTCTCCAAACTCCTGGGAGGTTTTCTTACTTGAATAACAAGGAAGGAAAAATCTTGAAAACAACAGATGTAGGCATATCATCTTCTGGAACAGAACCTTTAATTCTTCACTCCCAATAAGCCAAGGCTAGTTGACCTTTATAGCTACTACAGCACCAAATTAATTGGGGAAAGTGTTTCTACACAGATGAAGACTCAAAAACTAATACTAGAAAAATCAGTATGAGCTAAGGTTTTGTACCACCACTTTCATCTTGCAAATTTTTGATGCTACCTGTTATCTACAAAATAAATCCCAAGTCCTACCTGTTGTTGAGGCTCCATACACTTTGGACCCAACTTACATCTGCCATCTCACAGCTGGACTCTCCCTACATTGGCCCATCATTGCTATCTTCTTGTCTTTGCTGGGTACAATCCCCACTTGGAAGGTCCTCCTTCCCTGTTTCTTCTTGCCTAATCTGTGTTTAACACTCAAGGTCCAGCAGCTCAAGTCCATCCCTTGCCCTAGCTCTCTAAACCCTTAGATTTTTCACCCTTCTCTAAATCCTATAAGGGTATGAGGTTTTCTGCATCAGTTGCTTGGCCCTTCTTATGTGTTGCCTTACGTTTCTCATTGCTCCTCTTTGTCTTATTGTGCGCCCTGTGAGACTGTAAACTCCTCAGGGCAGGAACATATCGCCCTAGTCCTGTGCTGCACTCCTCTTGGTTGGATAAGTGTTTCCTAATGCAGACGACTTGGATGTTTCAAATGCTCTAAACTTGCATACAGGGACACCTGGGTGCCCTCAGTGGCTGAGTGTCTGCTTTTGGCTCAGGTCGTGATCCCGGAGTTCTGGGATCGGGTCCCTGCATCAGGCTCCCCGCAGGGAGCCTGCTTCTCCCTCTGCCTGCGTTTCTGCCTCTCTCTGTGTGTCTTTCCTGAATAAATAAATAAAATCTTTGAAAAAACCCCAAAAACTTGCATACAAGTTTGTAGAGAACTTATGAGAACTTGGGGGAGATTCAATATATAGAAATGTGGCTAACTAAGCTCATCTGTGTTCTGAGCCACAGTTCATTCATTATCACTGCTCCTTCCCACTCCCCCACCTGTCCCCTTGAGAGTCTGTCCTCTTTATGTATATACACAACAGATGCTTCTTGAGTTTCTTAAACCTTCATATATTATGTAGCTTTGCTCCATATCCAAAGTAGGTTAACTACACTAATAACACCAGCAGATGACTCTGGTGGTAGTTGGTATGGTGCCTGTGGATTTAAGAATCCATGAACCTACCACAGTTTTTCTTGAACTCTTTTCTTCTCAAGCTGCTGCCTCCTTTCTCCTTCCTGTCACCATCGATTTATTTTTCTTAATTCTTCTTAGATTTATTTGTGCCCAGGACCTGGCTTCCGCCCTGAGAGATGGCCACATTTAACTTGACCTTTGTATCTGGATCATGAATTGGTTGTTTTGCATTTTATTTTGAGTCCTAAGTATATTTATCTCTTATTGAGAGAAAGGGGTGCTCCCCCCCCCCCCCGCCTCTCCCTGTATTTGTAGTTAAGGTAGATTAAGAAATGCTGCAGTAACAAATAAAATCCTGAAATCTCAGTTGGTCAGTGGCCTAACATTATGAAATTTTATTTCTTGATCATATCACAGTCCACCACAGTCCACAGGGGAAAGTTTTCATCTGTGCTGTGGCTCTGACAACTTTGAGATCTTTGGAGCTCTCCATTGGAACCAGTCTACCCGGTCAACTAACACTGGGGGAGAAAGATCAAACAGAAAATCCACTGTTTCCACACTGCCCTGGCTTGAAAATAAAATTCACATTCCATTGGCCAGAATTCAATTACACATTCCTAAATAAGGATAGGGAATCTGAAAAATGTAAATATCCTGTGTACCTAGGAAGGATTCAGCTGGATATTGCTCAGCACAGTCAATACCACATCTTCTCACTTCTATCTTCCAATGGATTCCTATGTTACTTATTACCTGAAATCTATTTCTATTTATTTTTTCTATAAGAGACTCTTCACAGAGCATAATGACTTCTTGGTTCTAATTTGGAAATCGGTGCTTTTAGGACTATGACATATCTCTCATCTTTGATTTTTTATTGCCTGCTTAGTTTAGTTCTGTCACTTCTTAGAACTGTTTTTTGTTGTTGTTGCTGGTGGTGGTGGTGGTGGTGGTGGTGGTGATGGTAGTTTTTGTTTTTTGTTTTTGTTAATCCATTGCTGGAGTACATCACCAAAAGGATGTTTGAAATGTACCTCCTTTGAAGTATACATTTCTTGAAGACAGGGCATCTGTTGTGCTTATTGTTATATGTCTACTGCCTAAAATAAAGCCGAAAGAGGTACATGGTACATATGTGTTAACTAGGTAAGAACTTTTTGAGAGTTTTGCATGTTTAAAAGTCTTTATAAAAAATAATTTTGGGCGGCTCCTGGGTGGCTTAGTTGGTTAGGTGTTCAACTCTTGATTTCGGCTCAGGTCATGATCTCAGTGTTGTGAGATTGAGCCCCTTGTTGATTCTCTCCCCCTCTGCCCCACCCCCCTCTCTTAAAAAATAAAACAAAATAAATAACAATAATAATTTTGTTTGAGACCCCTGGGTAGCTCAGTCAGTGAAACATCTGATTCTTGATCTCAGCTCAGGTCTTGATCTCAAGGTCATGAAATTCAGCCCCTGCACTGGGCTCCATGCTGGGTGTGGAGCCTACTTTAATAACAAATATATAATAATAATAATAATAATTTTGTTTAATAAGTGTTAGTTTTGGGGCATCTGGGTGGCTCAGTCGGTGAAGCGTCTACCTTTGGCTCAGGTCATGATCTCAGGATTCTGGATTGAGCCCCACTTGGGACTCCCTGCTCAGTGGTGAACCTGCTTCTCCCTCTGCCTCTCCCCCTGCTTGTGCTCTCTCTCTCTCTCTCTCTCATCAAATAAATAAATAAATAACATCTTTTTTTAAAAGTTAGTTTTTCCCTTATCTTTAAAATCTTTATTTTACCCTCACCATTAATAGCTAGTTGGATTGGGCAGCCCTGGTGGCGCAGCGGTTTAGCGCCGCCTGCAGCCCAGGGCGTGATCCTGGAGACCCTGGATCAAGTCTCACATCAGGCTCTCTGTATGATGCCTGCTTCTCCCTCTGCCTGTGTCTCTGCCTCTCTCTCTCTCTGTCTCTATGAATAAATAAATAAAATATTTTAAAAAAATAGATAGTTGGATTGGCTATAGAATTTTAGGCCTAAAATTCTTTTCTTTTGAAACCTTGGAAGAAGTGCACTGCTGTCTTCCATATTTAGTGCTAATCGACTTATTTCTTTATAGGTAACAGTTTTCCTCCCTTGAAGTTTTTAGAATCTTTAATAGGATTTTAAATTTAAGGCGTAATAAGGTTTTGAAATTTCATGATGATGGGTCCAGCTAATGCTTTTTTTTTTTATGTATTTATTTAGTGAGTTAAGTTTTTACCATTTAACCTGCTATGTACCCAGTAAGTCTTTAGTCTTTTCAGTTTGACCACTCATGTACTTTTCATCTCTGGTAATTTTTATTTATATTATTTCCTGTCCTGTATTTCTATCTTTATGAAACTCTCATTTTCCCTATGCTTTCTATATTTCTATACCTGTCTCATACTCTTATCTCTGTTTTTTTTTTTTTTCCCTTTATATTCTTGGATAGTCCCTCAACTTTATCTTCCAGTGAAACTTTTTGGAGGGATATCATGGTGAATTTTCAGAATTCATTCTTTTTCTCTGATTGTTCCTTCTGCACAGAAATATCTGAAAATGATTATTTTAAATGCCGTTAAATCACTTTTATTATCACCAATTAGCATTTTTTCTTTTTTGAATAAAGTATAATTAATATATATTGTTATATTAGTTTCAGGTATACAGTCTTCTTTTTTTTTTTCTGAATTCTCTCTGCCCCCATCTGAGGTAAGTTTCACTGAGTTTTTCATATTAGTCTTTCCTTTTCATCTTGCTAGTTTTTGCCATGTGTCCAGATTGCCTGTTTGTATTTAATAATAATAAACTTGAATGGATATTTATATAATTGGTGTGTGGAGAAATATCTAACTGGAAGCTCTGAGTACTTGGAAAAGTTTGAAATCAGCAGCTTAGCTGTAGATTGAACTAGTAGGGAACCAGTAGTCAAGCTAACAGCCTCCCAAACACCAAAAGAACAGCCCTACTCTAAGCAGCAACACGCACATTAGAATCCTTAACTCTTCTCAGGTATTTTCATTTCCTAAAAATAAAGTCCCTTCAGTCTTGCCCAGGGGCAAATGCAGACTGGTTGCTATGTTGTCCAAGCACTTTGGGAGTCAGGGCTGGGAAAGCTAAGTACCGCATATAAAGATCATCAGTCAACCCATCTGTTCTCAGTCTTGCTTCTCCTTCTGGATCTCTATTGCACCTCCAACTCTGAATCAGGAGATTTTGTAAAACTCTTCAGGAGAACGACTTCCACCCCTCCACTATGACCTCTTCGTGGTTCGTTCTGGACTACAGGTTCATCCTCTGAGTGTCATCCATCAATATGCTTCCTTTTTTTTTTCTTATTTTCCACACATTGTTGAAATGTCTTATGTTCCTCTACATCTTTACTATTAGAAATGCCTTTCCCTTTTTCATTTGTAATGTAATGGAGTCTCAGGAAGTAGTGACGAGAAAAACATGCACTTGATGTGCCTTCTTGAACTAGAAGCAAAGCATATATATTTTAAAGGCCCCCAGGTGATTATGATCAGACAAGTTTGGGAGACACTGTCCTAAACTATTTTTTATCTTTACTTTCCCTTTATTTTAAGCACTGAGCGTTCATGGCTTTGTGACTCCTTGCATTCTATGCTTCGATTTTCCTACTAGTTGATCATTTTCATCAGAGCAGGAGCATGTCTGATTATTCTTTGCGCTTAGCCTACTGTGCTTCACCCAACCCCTGAACAATGAAGGCATGGCTTAGAAGTTCAATACATTCTCCTTGAGTAACAGAATGAGCAAATGCATAGGTGAGCGAAGGAATGATACAAGTTTGAGTTTCTCTAGTTTCCTATCCTGCTTTTATTTACTCAGTGGTGGTTTTTGTTGGTGGTGGGTTTTTTTTTTTTAATAGAACTAGTCAGCTATACGTAGCCATTCAGAATTAATTCCCTTTAAAAATAGATACAGTGAGTCACTTTTATTTTTTAAGGAAACTTTCCATTTCCAAGAGCCCTATTTCCAGAAACACTTTATAATGCACAAGCTTTCAGCTTGCAAATGGTTTCATTTGAGTCTCATACCAGGAATAGCTTGTATGAATCCATAAACATGAATGAGGCTCTTCTTGTGGGATTTTCCTATTTTAGCCCAATGCTTACCTCAAATAGAACCCATTTAGTTGAATTCTGCTGCCATAAACCCATTTAAACTCAAGATTGCTATTGTAAATAACAAGATTAAAAGCAAACATATCTCAGTCACCATTGATTCATATCTCAGACAGATGATAAAATAAATATATCTACTAAAATATAGTAGGACAAAAACGTCAAAAACCAATAATCCATTTTTATCATTCTTCAAGGTGAGTCTAAATTTTTGATAAATAGCATACATAATCCTTACCTTAATGAACTAGTTTTTAATGAACACAGGAATAGAAACACTGAGATTTAAAAATAGGAGTGGAAAGAGAGCAGCCAGCACATTTATTATAGACTTATTCTAAGATCTGACTTGCAAACATTTTTCTTCTTTTCCACATACCTGATATTTTCCATTGAGTGTGTGAAAAGTTTTAGTCAGTTTCAATAGTGACTATTTTCTTCAATCAAGTGTTTTCATTTTGTTACAGATGATTCCGGTATTGCGCGTAATATTTAAATCAGCCAGGACCATGAGGATACAATCAGCAAAATTCAGAATGTGAGAAGTTCTACAAGAAAAATGACCCAGTTCTCTCAACAAATAAATTACATCCTTACTAAACTTTGAAAGAGTACTTGGGCTTCTCTGGGGACAATAAACTATAGAAAAGCAAAAACCATGGAGACTGGTTAGGAGCTATTGCACTAATCTATACAAGAGATGATTGTGGCTTGCACCAGGGTATTAGTGGTAGAGAAGATAAGAAGTAGTCAGACTTGCATATATATTGAAGTTAAAGTCAACAGAACTTGCCAATAGATTGTATATAGAGTGTGAGACACGGAGATAGAGTGAAGGACAATCCAATGATTTTTCCTTGAACCACTGGAAGGACAGCGTTGCCATCAATTGAAATGGATGGCTTCAAGAGAAGTGGGTTTCAGAGGGAAATCAGGAATTCAATTTTGGGCAAGGTAAATTTGAGATGCTTATTAGACACCCAAGTGATAGTCATCTGGATGTATCACCTAAGGGTTCATGAGTGAGTTCCAAGTAGGAGATACAAATTTGGGAGTCTTTAGAGTATAGAAATGTTGTCAAGCTGTTAGAATAAATTAAATCACCAAGAATGACTGTGAGTAGAAATCTGTTGCTTCAAAGATACTATGGAACAATCCCAATATTTAGTGACTTAAAAAACAGTCATCTGTTATGGATCTGTACCTGGATAAGGGTTTGCTGATTTAGGCTGGGCCTGAGTGGGGGTAATTTGGCTCTGCTTCAAGTATCTCTTATCCTTCTCCTAGAACGAGTGGACTGGCTCAGGCATGGTTGTTGTTTGTCTTTTTTTCGTCCATGGCAATGTCAGAGGCACAAGAAAGAAACATATAATGCCTTTTGAGGTCCAGACTCAGAGTTGGCCCAGTATTACTTCCTTCTTAGTCTTTGGCCAAAGCAAGTCATATAGCGGAACCCAAAGCCAAGGATCAGCCAAATGATAAGGCAAAGTCACTAGTATATGGAAGGGATAAATTTGAGTTCAATAATGCCAATTTCTCATAAGTCCAAGGAGGAGTCCATCCTGGAGCACTTACCTTTAAAAGACTCCCCACTGAGCAGGGAGCCTGATACACGGCACATGGGGCTGGATCTCAGATCCTGAGATCATGACCTGAGCAGAAGGCAGATGCTTACTGACGGAGCCACCTAGGCACCCCTGAAAGTTCTAATTTTAAATAGGCCATATCCAGTTGGGGCTTTTTTTTCAAGCTACTGAAATACAGAATATGCATTTTACCCATTTCTTTTCTGGGGGGAAGATTTTTTTCTAAACTGAAACAACTGTTTAATAAATATATTTTTAAAACTCCAGGCTTTTAAATTTTTAGGAATTGTGGACATCAGAGGAACAATTCTTTTAAAAAATATAATCTGCTATTATCAGCTTAGTCTACAAGCTTGGATTTTTGAAAAATAGTGGATCAGATAATGTGGTACTAGTACTCGTACACTATCTTATATTTTAAGCTGCTTTTGCTAGATCTAGAGATTTGGGGGGGCTGAAGGAGCCTTAGAGATCATAATCACCTAATTTTATAGATGAAGTAACAGAGGCCCAGAGAGGTTAACCTGATTCTTTTGAAAATAAAAGAACTGAATCATGTGAGTCGTGACCCAGGGACGAGTGACACAAAGAGGTAACTGTGAGAGGCTTTACCCCACCTCTTCTGCATCTATCCCCATAATCTCCAGGCATCCTCCATGACTCCCCCTTCTCAGGAAATATACAATATTAGTCAAAACTGTGATTCACTGCTCAATGAAAGCTTCCAGACAGGCCCCCTGGGTGTCCTTCCTACTGTCCCAGCCCAAGGTAGAAATCCTGGATTGGTCACTGTGCATTTACAGGAGGACCTTCTTTCTCTATCACCAGGGTCTAGAGTTTTGTGGGCCTTGAAAAACTGAAGGATTTGTTGGTATCCTGTTGTTTTTTTTTATTTCCTTTACTTTATCTACTTCTGCCTCTCCCTACCTCATTTACATTTAGGGCTGATTTTAGAGGTAGTGTTTATGTCTGTGGGAAATAATGCATCTCTTCTTCCCTGTAGGTACTGACTAGCTGGCCTATTTAAGCTTAATTTCTTCTTGGGAGATTAACTAATTATTCTTTTCTTTGGGGGGCTTTGGGGGCTAGTGTCTCTTCCAGCAGCAGCAGCAGCAGCAGCAGCATGCACATGAGCTTCCAAAGTCTTTCCTGGAACTAATGTGCTGCCTTTCTATTTCCTATTTTAGGGGACCATGAGAAGTTCAGAATGTGATTAACTTGTATACTTGGCCTCAAACAATATCTAAAATTCAACATGATCAGACTCAGCTTCTTACTGCTGCTGTCAAAGACAAACAAAGCTAGACAGCAGTTACAATGGTAAAGACAGATTTTCATCAGTAATGTACTATTGCACTAAGCAAGAGGGTCAAATGCAAACTGACCTCAATTTCAGTTTGTACAGAGGTCACTGAACATTTTAAAGGGGGAAGAAAGGGAGGTGAACAGGGGCTCCACAGAGTCAGGGAAGTGAAAAATTATAAAAGGGTGGTCAGTGTAAATGTTGACTGGCCAGTTGTGATGGTTAGCTCGCAACTATCAAAGTTAGGATTGTACCCACCCACAGACAATGGGAAACAGAGGCCCTATTTTCCCAATGGGAACATTTTTTTTAAGATTTTATTTATTTGTTCATGAGACACACACACACACAAACACAGAGGCAGAGACACAGGCAGAGGGAAAAGCTGGGTACATGCAGGGCTGGGTACATGCAGGGCGCCCAACGTGGGATTTGATCCTAGGACTCCAGGATCACACTCTGGGCTGAAGGCGGCGCTAAACCGCTGAGCCACCTGGGCTGCCCCCAATGGTTACATTTTAAAGGAATGGCTTTCAGGTCAGAGACACATATTATAGGAGATGGCATATGTATCTCAAAGGGACAGGGGAAGGATTCACAGTTGTTGACCCTTTTTAACAAATGATCTAAGAAAGGGTGGTCAGGGGCCTATTTTCAGGTTGGCTAGAACAAACAGTAAATTCTTTGGGCAACGTTGAGCTTTCACAGGCAGACACTTTGAGGGGGTCTTGGGTCATCCTAGGGATGTGACCCTGAGCTGTTAGAAGCTATGTTACTGTTTAAGTCACTTAATGCAGGGCTAAGAGAGTGGATGAAATCTTTTGTGTTGAGAACCTGTAGTTTTTATAGGCTGAGGTTAAGGTCTAGTACAGAAGAGGGCTTAGAGGATCCCGGCTAGTTTGATCAAAGAAAGAATGTTTCTCACTGAGTAATTTTAGCACACGTAATTTTATTTTAATTAAAAAAAAAAACTTACTTGCCAAAGCCTCTTTATCTGTAAAATAGGAATATGAACGTCCTATAGAGCTCCCAGAACATCTACTACAATGCTGTCTGATAAACATACTATGCAAGCCTCACGTGTCATTTGTGTCCTCATAGACACATTAAAAAAAAGTAGAAGTAAAAAAAAAAAGTAGAAGTAAACAGTAAAAGTCATTTATTTATTTATTTATTTTAGGATTTTATTTATTCACAAGAAAGAGAGAGAGAGCACAAGCAGGGGGAGTGGCAGAGAGAGAGGGAGAAGCAGTCCTCCGGCTGAGCAGGGAGCCAGACGCTGGATCCCAGGAGCCCGGAATCATGACCTGCGCCCAAGGCAGCCTCCTAACCCACTGAGCCACCCAGGCGCGCCTGGTAAAAGTCAATAATTCATTTTATTTACCCAATATCATTTCAAGATGTAATCAACATTTAAAAATTAATGGGAGGTTTTACGTTGTTTTCGTCCCAAGTCTTTGAAACCGGCGTGTACAGTCTCACACTTCACGGCACCTCCAGCAGCCACGCGCGGCCGCCGGCTGCACAGTACGCTCCGCCCGCGCCGCCGCCGACCGCCGACCACACGCCCCCTGCTGACGTCGGCGAGGGGCGGGTCCCAGCCAGATGGGGCGGAGCTTGTGAGAGCGCGTTTGGGGCCTTCCGGGCTCCCGTAGGGGAGCGCCGGCCGTGGCGGCGCCACGTCCCCTGCGGCGGCTGGAGAAAGATCGGTTGGGCCTCGGGGCGGCTCCGGGCGGCCATGGCCTTTACGTTGTACTCGCTGCTGCAGGCGGCCCTGCTCTGCGTCAACGCCATCGCGGTGCTGCACGAGGAGCGCTTCCTCAAGAACAGTGAGTGGGGCCACGGGCCGGGCTGAGGGGGGCGGGGGGCGGGGGGCGGCGGCGGCGGCCAGTCAGGCCCAGTCAGGCCCAGTCAGGCCCAGTCAGGCCCAGTCAGGCCGCGGGGAGGGGACAGCCTGGGCTGCGACCGACGGGAGGCCCTTCCTCGGAGGGAGGAAGCCGAGCCACTTCCCTGTCACCGAGCTTGATCGTTCCACGGACGCCCCGTGTGCGGGACGCCGGGAGTCGGGATGGGGAGGGGTGCGGGGCAGGGCCTGGGGCGCCCCCGCGGGACCTTAGCTTAGGTTAGCGATCTGACGCGCCCCTCCGCGACCGCCGGCGGCGGAGCGAACCCGGGCTCTGAGGCTGTGACGGAGGGAGGGGCGTGGCCTGCTTTGGAGCTTGCGGGGATTAGAGGAATGAACTTGGTGAAGGCCGTAGGGTTCCCGGGTGTTGGAGGCTGGGGGGGAGGGAAGGCGTTCGGGTTAGCAGGGCGTCCGGCCTCCCACGTTCCAAGGAGAGTTTGTTCACGGTTTGGTGGGTGTCTGCCGTGTGCCAGGCTAGAATCTGAGAGTGCCAAGACGAGGAAGGCCCAGTGTGCCCGCGGTGACCACACAGTCCGGCGACTGCCGTGCCCCCCTGGGCAGACCACTTCTGGCCGCGTGAGGCGAAACTGAGACAGGGTGCCGCGCGACGTGCACCCTCTGCGCCGGTGCACCGAATAAAGTGTAGCGTCGTTTGTCTGTCCGCACACCAGGGATGTCTGTGTGACACACTGAAGCTCAACCCACCAGCAAGATTAACATCGATTCATCCATTCCTTCGGATTTACTGGGCACAAATTATGTGCCGGGCCCATGTAGTTTGGAGTGGAGGTTTCCGCGGTCACCCTGCCCTTCTAATGCCAGTTAATTTAAGTGAAAAATGAACAAGTGGCAATGACAAGTTTGCAGGATATTGTGAACGAAAAGGGCAGGGAGGGCAGCCCTGGGTGGCTCAGCGGTTTAGTGCTGCCTTTGGCCGAGGGCGTGATCCTGGAGACCCGGAATCGAGTCCCGTGTCGGGCTCCCTGCGTGGAGCCTGCTTCTCCCTCTGCCTGTGTCTCTGCCTCTCTCTCTCTCAGTGTCTCTCATGGATGGATAAATAAAATCTTAAAAAAGAAAAGGGCAGGGAAACACTGACCTGTGAATCTCTGAACACTTCACAGAGGAAGTGTGCCTAACCAAAAACCTAGTGAGTGAGTAAACGTTAATTGGGTGAAGGGTTGGGAGGGTGAGGAGTAAGAGCTTATGTGAAAACTGGGGCAGGTGAAAACCAGGTCTGAAGCAGGACAGTGACATGACCAGAGTTGTGTTATATGCAAGGTCCTTACTGCAGTGTGGATTATGGATTAGAAGGGTAGAATAGTGGGCGTAGGAAGTACCATGCCAAACAGGGCAAGTGGAAGTGGTGGGTATCCCAGTTGAGTGGGTCTGGTAATAATAATAATTAACACCTAACAGTGCATAGCAGAGTCTTCATCAAGTGCTTTACTTATATTGTGTAGCCCTCACAACAACCCTGTGAGATGGGTACTATTTTCATCCCCACATTACAGATGGGAAACCTGAAGTACAAAAGAAAGTCGGTAACTTTTTCCATGATCACACAGCTAGAAAGTGGCAGAGCTAGGATTTACCTTAGGCATTCTGACTCAGAAGTTCATCTCATCTCAACTATACTACACAGAAAAGTAGAAGATATATGGGGGTTGAATTGTACCCCCCCCCCCCAAAAGATACATTCAAGTCCTAACCTTTGGTACCTGACCTTATTTGGAAATAGGGTCTTTGCAGGTATCATCAAGTTGAGATAAGGTCACACTGGGTTAGGATCACCCTAGATCCAATGAGGTATCCATATAAGGAGAGAGGGATACAGAAACACAGGGCAAGAAGGCCAAATGACAACAGAGGCAGAGATTGGAATGTTGCAGCCAGAAGGCAAAGAATGCCAACGATTGCCAGTAACTACCAGAAGCAACGAGAGGCGTGGATGATGATCCTCACACCCCTAAAAGGAACTAAACCTGCTAACACCTTGATTTTGAACTTGTGGTCTCCAGAACTGGGAGAAAATACATTTCTGTTAAGCCGTTCAGTTTGTGGCATTTTGTTATGGTATTCCTAGGAGACTAATACACATCAGAAGATATTTTAAAGATAGAAAAGGCAGAATGTACTGTTTGGGCATTGGGATTGTGGGAGAGAGAAAAAAAGTCAAAAGATCTCTAGGTTTTCTAGCTTAGCAACCAAGTGGATTATATAGTACCTTTACCAAGTTAGAGAATCCTGGAGGAAAAATGAGGGCAACGGTAGTGGGTAAGAAGGTGAAAAGATAATAAAATAAGTTTTGGACGTAGTGAATTTGAGATTTCTGTGAGATATGCAAGTGAAGATTTGGAATAGTCAGTTGGAGTTAAGTCCATAGAACAGAAGCAAGAGCCACGGTGGAGACTGAATTTGAGTTTGTCAACCACAGATGATAAATGAAGCTGTGTAAAGAGATGAAATTGCTCAGGGAAAGAATACAATACAAAGAGAATTGGTGACCAGGACAGTCCCAGAATCTCTTCTAATATTTAATGTTTAGATAGAGATGAAAGAACTGACAGGAGAAATTGATGAGTGAGTAAAACGAGAAATGGGAAAATAGAGACAGTGGAGTTTCACAGAAGTCAAGGAGTGTTTGAAGGAGACATAGTACAACAGGGGCATGTTCTGAGAAATAAGAAAAGGACAGAAAAATGCCCTAAGGATTTAGGTAATAGAAGTCATTGGTGACTTTACACAAGCAGTTAAAACTGTGAATAAAATCGAAACTGGAATGTGTTGGGAAGTGAGTGGAAAGTGACAACAGGGAGATCACTGTAACCAACACAGTAATAAGGAACAAGTTTGAACTACTGCAAGAATTACCGAAAGGTGACAGAGACACAAAGTGAGCTGTTGGAAAAAAAAAATGGCACCGACAGACTTGCTTGACACAGGATTCCCACAAACCTTCAATACGTGGAAAACACACTATCTGGGAAGTGCAATAAAACAAGGTGTGCCTGTATAACACTGTATAAGTTTCAAGTGTACAGTGATCATTCTGTACAGGTATCTACTGTAAAATGCTTACCACAGTTAGTGGTGGTGAGAACACTTAAAATTTACTCTCAATGCAACTTTTCAGCGTATAGTACAGTATGGTTAACTATGGTTAACAGTAGTCACCATGCTGTACATTAGATCCCTGGAACTTACTTGCAACTGAAAAGTTGACCAGGAGCTTCCCATTTCCGTCACCACTCAACCCCTGGCAACCACCATTCTAGTCTCTATTTCTGTGAGTTTGATGTTTTTAGATTCTACATATAAGTGAGATAAAATATTTGGATTATTTCACCTACTATAATACCCTTAAGATTTACTCATGTTACAAATGGCAGGTTTCCCTTCTTTTTTATGGCTGAATAATATCCCATTTTATTATACACCACTTTTTTTTTTCATTCGTCTGTGCATATGTATATTGTTTCCATACCTTCGCTGTTGTGAATAATGCTGAAATGAACATGAGAGTGCAAATATCTCTTCAAGACAGCGATTTCATCTCTTGGAGAAATACTCAGAAGTGGGATTGCTGGATCATATAGCAGTGCTATGTTTAAGTTTTTAAAAAAAGATTTATTTGTTAGAGAGAGTGGGGGCAGAGGGAGGGAGACTCTCAGGCAGACTCCCTGCTGAGCGTGGGGCTCGATCTCATGACAGTTATAACCTGGGCCAAAACCAAGAGTTGGATGCTTAACCAATTGAGCCACCGAGGCATCACAGTAGTTCTATATTTTTAATTTTTTGAGGAATCTCCATATTCTTCTTCAGTGTGGCTGTACCCATTTACATTTCTGTTAACTATGCACAAGGGTTCCCTTTTCCACATACTTTTATTCATTATTTCAGCTTTATGTATAGTTTGAAATCCAAGGGCATGATGCCTCCAGCTTTCCTCTTTCTCAAGATTGCTTTGGTTATTTGAAATCTATTGTAGTAACACAGCTGATGTCACTTCTGTTTAGTGTTGTACTGGATATTCTAGCCAGGGCAATTAGATGAGTAAAAAAGAAATAAGAGACATCCAGATAGTGAGGTTGAAAAAGTAAAAATATCTCTTGTTTGCAGATGATATAATCCTGTGTATATATGGGGGGGGGGTTTACTAAAAAACTTCGAACAAATAAATGAGTTCAGTAAGTTTGCAGTTCCTGATGAGATCAGGAACAAAAATTAGTTGTTTTTCAATACATAAACAATGAACAATTTAAGATGAAATTAAACAATTTCATTTACAATATAAATAGTAAAATACTTAGGGATAAATTTAACTGAAGTGCAAGTCTCATACTATGAAAACTATAGGGCATTGTTGAATGGAATTAAAGAATAAAGATATTCTTAAAGTTAATTAAAATAAAGACATCCGTGTTCAGGGATCGGAAGACTTGAGATCATTAGGATGACAATACTTAATATTATTGATTTACAGATTTAATGCAGTGTCTATCACAATCCCAGTTGACTTTTTGCAGAAACTGGTAAGTTGCTTATAGAAGAAATGGACCCAGAATTGCCTAAACGATCTTGAAAGAGAATACAATGCCCAGACCTTACTTCAGACCTGCATTTAAGTTTTCCAGAAGTGAAGTTCAGCAGTGTCTTCTCCAGATTTCTGCAGGTGACTTAGCTTTCTGCCCCTAAATTAAAATTAACCACTACAAACTGTTCAAATGGCCCAGAAATGTTAATACTTCGCCTCCTAGAACTTTATCTTCATTTCCTCTTCTCTGCAGAAGTAGCACAGATATTTTCTCTGAACATGTGTTTTGAATATGGTCTCAGAGCTAAGGCATAAATGCCACATTGGCTTGTCTAAGTGGATAAGCTGTTGTTTTAAAATCTCTCACAGTGCCCAGCTGGCTCAGTCTGTAGAGCTTGCCGCTCTTGATTTCAGGATTATAAATTCAAGTCCCACATTGGGTGTGGTGCTGACTTAAAAAAAAAAAAAAAAAACACCTCCCTTTATTCAAGGGCAGCTGGCTGACTCAGAGGACCATGTGACTCTTGATCTTGGGGTTGTGAGTTCGAGGCCCATGTTGGGTATAGCAATTACTACCTAAAAAGTGAAATATCTGAATATGTTTTTAAATAGAATTTTAAAATATTTTAAGTACTTGTTAAATATTATTCACGTAGGCTCTTAACTCTTGCCTAGATTTTTATAGTAACCGTCTCACTGGTCACCCTCCCTCCAGTTTTGTTGCTCTCTGTTCTACTTTCCAAGGAAGGTGAACGTGTTCCTCAAGGGTTTGAAGTTCTTGAGTTCTTTTCTCTAGTACCCATAGCCTCCCAATATAAAAGTCACACTCCCTTATGTGACTTATAAGCTCACCATAATGTGTCCCTTCTTCTCTGTCCTTCCCTTTCTTTTTCCCTTTCTTTCCGTGGGGCTCTCCTTCACTGCTGAGCCTTTATACATACATACATTGTCTGCCTTCGGCAACATTGACTTACCTCGTGCTGTTCTTTTAAGGCCTACATCCGCCATTTGCCTCTCCCAGAAACCATCACTGACCTGTTCCATGGGTTGTAGCACCACTGCAGTTTCCTTTCAGGTCTTCTCCAGTGGACTGATGACAAAGTATCATAGACTGGGTAGCTTGAACAACAGAAATTGATTTTCTCACAGTTCTAGATAGAGATTGGAAGTCTAAGATCCAGGTCGAGTTCTGGTGAGGGCTATCTTCCTGGCTTGTAGATGGCCGTCTTCTCACTGTGTCCCCATATGGCTAGGTGAGGGAGACAGGAAGGAATCAAGATCTCTCTCTTCCTCTTTTTTGTAAGACTGCAGTCCTATCAGATTAAGATACTACCCTTACAATCCATTTAACTGTAATTACCTCCTTAAGACCCCATTTCCACATGGGCTTCAACATAGGAATTTAGGGGGAACACAATTCAATCCATAGCCAATAGTGAAATTATTACAAGGTATTACTGATTCAGGGTTAAAAAACTGCTCCAGAGCCAGTCAACAATAGAGTTTAGAGTAGTGAGGGCTGTATGAGCTGAAGTAATGGAGGGAGAATTCCTAAAGGAAGTAGATGTTAAGCAGTTAACCAGGTGTGCACAAATACAGAGAAATGAGCAAGGCATCCTACAAGCCTTGTGTGATAGTCATGGTATGAGCATGGCAGTTTATAAAACATTGAGAAAACCATGCAGACATGTAGGTTTCTCTGTAAATACATACTCCTAAAAAGCATTTATTGCATTTCGTCCCAGATTAAGTAGAAATTACTATGTTGAACTGGGAATTAATTACATTGATCCAAGAGAGATTAGTCCAAGTATAACAGATCATTTACTTCAATATTGATCTTTTTGATCAAGGTAATTTTTTTAAACCTTAGATTAGCAGAGTTTTTTATTCTGGAGTTTTGGGGCACTTTTGCACCTGTGGTAGCATTTGATTCACATGTGAACTTGGTGACACTGACAGAATGAAGCACGCTCATCTCTTTTGCACGCATGGAAGCTAATCTTAGACTGAGATTTGCCCAGGGTCAGCCAGCCTTCGAAACTGTATTAATATGTTTAATACTAATACTAACTGCACTAATACTTTCCTTCTGCATGTATCTGACTGAGGGTTATTGGCTGAATCTGGATGGATTGCCTTTTGTGTACGACTTTTTGAAGTCTGAGCAACAGAAGAACATTTTTGGTGTTTGCAATAAGTAATTTTTTTATATTTAACTCGATTCCTGAAATTATGGCATCAACCAGTTCTGGCTGGTCTTATCTTTTTTTTTTTTCTAGGCCTTCTAGCTATGGAAGTGTCAAGAGAGCTACAGAATTAAGTCTTTTTCCTTTAAAAAAAAAAAACAAAAGCAAAGCTCTTTAAAGCTTTGGCCAGTTTCCTTAGGAAAACAACTGAGACTCCCTAAGTAGCAGTTGGAGGGAGAACTATTTGTTATAGTAAAAGATAATCCATGGCATCTGGTCCTTTACTTGTCACCTTTATGTTTGCCCATGGAATATCTAGTCAAATTATTTACTCTCTCCACCTAAAATTTAGTTTTCTTTTCATTCTGATGACATGAGAATAGAGACTAGGCTAAAAATAATTAATAACTTACTATTTTTTAAAAATTACTTCAGTGCTGATGCTTAAAATGTGGCACTCCCAATATTGTAGAGTTTTATCCTGTTGTGTTGAACAGTTTATTCAGTGTTGGAAAATACTTTTTTTTTTTTTCAGGCAGTCTCTCCTCTTATAGTGTAAAAACATATATTCAGACATCTTTGAAACAGATCTAAAAAAAAAAGATTGTTGGGAATTATGCTTTCTAACAAAAATTGAGTGCATGATCCATAATATACTGAAAACAAGTCCTTTTTACCATCTAAAAGATTGTGGCTGTGAGTGGAGAGGACTGATAATTTTAGCAATGGTAAATTCAAGAAAAGCAAATAAAGGAAAAAAACCAACAATACCATTTAAAGCTGGTTTTAAAACATAATTCTAATATCCAGAGTGACTCATGGGTGAAGCCTTTCCATTTGTAGACCCTGTCCCTGCCCTCAGGGTATTCATGCCCTGGAGAGGAAGGCCTAATTACAGAGGGGTTTCCCCAGTGGGTGAGTATCATTACAGGGTTTCTTTTTAAATTTCATATTTCTTTTTATCAAAGCAGTGTAAATGTGTGTGTCTGGTTGTTAAAGTAAAAAAGTTCTCGTGTTTATGAAGATAGAAGCCTCCTGCCCTGTCTCTCATCAACCTGAGCCCTGTTTCTCAAAAGCAGTTATTTTCAACTCTTCCAAGTTTTGAGCCACTGATATACTGTTGTGGAAGGGTTTAGTATCATTATACCATCAGCAGCACATTTGTGCTCATGAGAGCATAAGTACACACACTTTTCCCCTCCCCCATCTCCCATCTCCAACCAGTTGTTGGTAATATTGGTATTCCATATTTATATTACTGTCACTGAGTATTGCTCACTGCTGAACAATAAAAAACGATGTCATTTTTCTAGTTGATTTGTGGTTTGGATATAGAATTCTAGAGTGGAACTAATTTTTCGGTGTTTTGAAGAACTGTTCCACCTAATTTTCTCATTTCTAGTACTGACATAAAGAACTCTGATGCCATTCTGTTCCCTGATACTTTGTAGAACCTGACTTGTCTCTCTGAAAGCCTTTAGGGTGTTCTATCTTCAGAGGGCTGAGATTTTATAAAAATGTAGCAACATGTGGGCTTTTTTTGTTGTTGTTTTGTTTTTTCTAATTCATTGGATTGTTTTGTTTAACGGCTCATGTCCTTCAGTTCTGCACTATTACCTCTTAATATTTCTTTGGTATTTCTTCCTATTTTTTCTTCTCTCTGGAACTCCACTTATTTTGACAGATTGATATTCTTTCTTTTTCCCTTAGCCTTGTCTGATAGGTTTCCTCAACTTAATCTGTCAACCTCTTGAACTTCTTATGGTAATGTAGCAAGAATAAGAGCTCTGTCTTAATTCCTTAATGTTCCTTTTTTATGGTATACTGTTCTTGTTTCATAAGTACAGTAGCTTTTACTCTCTGTGGATGTTCATTTTAAAAATGTTTTCTTCCAAGGTTCCTGGCTGGCTCAGTCAGTAGAGCATGAGACTCCTGATCTTGAGGTCATGAATTTGAGCACCTTTTTGGCATAGAGATTATTTTAAAAAATAAAGAATAAACCAATCACTTAAAAAAATAGTAAAAATACTTTCTTCTACTTTTTGCACTGTCTCTTCCTCAAGTCTCCTTTTTCTGTTTTTGCTCTGTCTTTCCATGTTACAGATTGTTTCTTCTTGACAGTTCATTTTTAGGTGTAGAGCACAGAGAGGCTCACTGGAAGCTGTGTGTGTGTGGTTGGGACTTGTTTACTGGAGGGCCTCACTGGTGCTTGAAGAAGTTGTCTTGTTGAGACCCACTCCCCCAACCACCCATGACAATATCTGAAGTTTTTCTTTCTGGGCAGCTGGCCAATTTCCAAGTAATTTTCTGACTTCCTGCCTGCAGGATGTGGTACATGACCAGATTTAGAGATGAGCAGAGGAGATGGGCAAGAGTCTGACACTGGTGTGCAGACCTTCATTCCCAGTACTCACAGCTGATGTCCCCAGGCCCAGAGCTTCTGTGATTCTCTGCTGAGAGTAAACCTGTTGTCTTTGATGACAACAAAGTCATCACACTCACATCAAGAGTGTGAGAAGCACATTCTTCTATCAGCCAAGTCTAGGGAAGGAGATTGGAGGGTGGAGGGGTGGAGCTAACTGCTCTTAATGTAGACTGTCAGTGAGTCCTTCTGTTTTTTGTCCCCATTGCCCAAACTGGTACTCTGAGGTCTCTCACCTTCCCAGGGTTCTCATTCTTAGCACAAGTTACCTGAGTGTTTTATTATGTGCTCCCTGCAGAGTTTAGGTTTCTGCTTTCTCCACTAAGTCAGTTACTCTTCATTTATTTTTTATTGTCCAAATTTTGATTGACTTCACTGGCCTGAAGACTTCTCTTTTATTAACCTATATCCTTTACTGTCATTTTTAGCAGGGTTTCAGGAGAAAGCTAAAATAAAAATGAGTATCCATTGGTGAGGTTCAAAGTTCAGGACATGCTACCCCAAAATATGACACCTTGGCATTATTAAGTATCTTCAGCTGAAGGAGTTTGAGAAAATTGCAGAAGCAGGACAGTCACTCTTACCATCTGCTCCCCATTCCCCTTGCCCTCTTTGCTCAAAGCCAGCACTTAGTCTCCCATGTGAAGGATACCCTCCCTGTGCCTGGAGGAAGGGAGACATCCGTATCACCAGAGAGGAAGGCTGTAGAAACAAACATTGTTACTTTTCCATCATTTATTACCACCACTCCCAGTTCAAACTTCTTTATCTTATCAGTTCCTCACAAATGTCTCAAAAGCTTTCTGCTCTAGTCACTTCTTTGGGTCTTCATTCTCTTCTGAAGGTTCCCATGTACATGTAAAAAGTTAGTAGAATTTGTATGCTTTTCTTCTTTATCTACTTTAAGATTTTATTTGGGAGAGAAAGGCAGAAGGAGAGAGACACAGAGCTCAGGCCCACGACCCTGAGATCATGACCTGAGCTGAAACCAAGAGTCACCAATTGAGCCACCCAGGTGCCCCTTATCATTGTCATTTTTAGGCCTAGTCAGGGACCTTAGGAGGGTCAGGGTTAACTTTCCTCTCCAACCCCATCATGTTGAATCAGAGCCATACTGCTCTTTTATTGTACAGAGCTGTTAAAGAGGTTTCTGCAGGTTATCCCAGCCATATTGCTTCTCCATAGAAATCTTCCTGTAGCAGTTATGCAGGCTGGAAGGTTGGAAACTGACACAGCTGATGGTAGGTGGTCATTTTATGTGTCCTTTATGTCTAGAGATGGATATGAAATAGTTTTTTTACTGTGCTGTAAGTGGGTGAAGGCTGGTGCTACAATTGAACTTAGATTACAAAAAGAGGACTGCCATTTAGTGGACAATACTGATGGAGCTACTTGAACACTGAGACAGTTACTTGGAGGAAGGACATCATGGTAAAGCTAATAATAGAGTAAAAGCAAATGTTGAAGTGGAATAAGTATATTTGCTTGCTGGAGAGAGTAGATCCTGAGTAGGAGGGTGATGCCCAGGCAGGTATATTTTCTAAAATTACTTTTAGCTTGAATAGATGTGTACATTTAATATTGGAGGATCTCTTTCCCCTTTTTCCTAAAGCTACAGTGGAATGGTCTACGGTTTCATGTTATAACTTCCTGTGTCATAAAAATTAAGAAATAAGAGTTCTTTGGAACTGTGATCCTAGAATATACCTTATTTCACCTTATCCAGATTAACTCGGGCTTTTATCATTCACTTCAATTCCATAAACATATACTAAGTACTTGCTGGGGGTAGGGGTGCGGGAAAGGGGGAAGGTGAAGAAAGACTCAATTTAGTCCCTATCTCTCAGGATTTTATAGTCTAATGAGAGACACTTGGAAAGAGCTAACCAAGAAAGAGAACAAAATCACCACAGTCAGGAGGCTGTTTGGGGAGCAGAGAGAAGGAAGGTTTATTATGACATGAGAAGGAACGAGGAAAGGCCCTGACACAGAAGTCTGACCGAGATTCAGAAGCTGCCTTTCACATGTCCGGCAGATAGTGGGCATCGATTGTGAATAGGAATACTTGGAAGGTGTAGTAGTGGGGTATAGGGCCAGGTCAGTTTCAGGAGTTCGAACTATATTTGGTAGGCAGTGGGAATCATCATGTGATTGCGAGGTGGGAAGACCAGACCCTGTAAGGGAGGAAACTCAAGGTGTTGAGACAGCTGGATTACAGAGGCATCTGTTGAAAAGAGTCCGGCAAGAGATCATAGAGGCTAATTGTAGCCACTGTAATGGTGGCTGTAGTGTACAAACGCAAAACAGCGACACCCCTGTGGACCGGGTCAGTTGTCAGCACAACTCGAGCTAGGCCTTGAAGGGAGAGTGTGAGTCAAAACCCATCAGCTCTCTTATGACTTGAACTTTAAATTAGTTTTATCCCACAATATATCTCAGGGTTGATGGGACCAAAAAAGCAAGCAACCATTTTTTATGTCAACAAAATAAAAGTTGATTAAATGAAGTGCAGTCTTGTTTCCTGAGACTTGATTCTTCCATGTATAAAATAAAGACCATCTTCAAGTTTAAGGGCCAGCATGTCAGGAACTAAGCCCTATAGTCATAGGAGATACAAAGTAATGTAATGTAAGGTATGAAAAAATGGCCCTGAAATGCAGACATGAGAAAGATAAGTTGCAGAAATAAGGACTTGTATAGGTCTTAAGAAGAATATATGGCAGTAAAGAAAGAACTAGCAGATAGAGGGAAAGAAATAATGATTTATAATATCAGGAAAGTGATACAGAAGAAGATAAAAGACTATTTTATGGAGAATAAGTGGAGTAGTGGGCTAAATTCCACAGCTAGAATTGAGAAATGAAGAGAGTGATGAAGGGGGGAAAAGATGTCCCCCTGCCAGCAGGATAGAGCATACTCTGAAAGCCTAAGCAAGCCGTGGCCATGTTTACATTAAAATTTCCCCAAGTAATGTAGATAGTGCATCTCAACATTTTTATAGTGATAATTGTGTTGGATTTTATAAATTGTGAATTGAGTTAATCAATTATTGAGTTTGACAGTATACTTTGGTTTCCAGTTCCAACCTGAAAAATGTTTTGTTTGAAAAAAAGAGGAAAAAAAGTCAGGATGTCACAGCAGTCATCTTCACTGAATTAAATGCCATGGAATAATTTAGACTGTAATCTATTTTATAAAATCAACGTGAAAATGAAGTAAGATTGTTGGTGCTATCAAAAGTAAAAAATATACTCTACAATATTTAATCAGTATTGTAACTTTTAAGTCAGCTAACTTTATATTTTATGTTTTTAACAAAGACTCAAGCTAATCTTGATTCAACGATGACTAATGAGGGAGCAAGGCAAGTGCATAATAAATTTTAACACAGCTAATCATTTTTTTATATTATGCAGTTGGCTGGGGAGCAGACCAGGGAATTGGTGGATTCGGAGAGGAGCCAGGAATTAAATCTCAGCTAATGAACCTTATTCGATCTGTAAGAACTGTGATGAGAGGTAAGAAGAAAAACTAGTAAAACGCTTTTTAAGTTTTAATTTTGTGGTTTTGATTTAAGTAGCAAAGCTTCTGAGAGTAAATACTATCACACACCGTTTTTGCAGTGAAGTTTTTTTTTCTCTTTATCCTGGCTTTACTGTTTAGTAGTTACTAGTTTCTTAGTTTACCTCTTACTTCTGTCTAAACCACTTGATGAAAATGGAATGCTCAATGGTATAATCTGTTCCTGTGTTACCTCTCAGACCTGAAAGCAGTGTTCTCACCTTTTGGAAATTCTGTTGCTTCAAGTAGTAAAGTCATCTAGAGTCCTAGAAGGCTTTAAGAGAAAAATAAAGATCCCATATCTGCCAGTCTATTGGAAATTATTTTAGAGAAACTGGCAAAAGGATTCAGAAGTTTTTATTTAAAATCATTAAAATTAGGGTCTCTGTCTCCCTCTTTCTTTGTTAGCTGTTTTGATCACAACTTTGGGTAGAATGATAAATAAGTTCATTCTTAATTTAGTGGTGAAACTGTGGAATCTTTTTTTTTTTTTTTAAGATTTTATTTATTCATGAGAGACACACAGAGAGCAAGAAAGAGAGAGAGAGGCAGAGACACAGACAGAAAGAGAAGCAGGCTCTATGCAGGGAGCCCGATGTGGGACTCGATCCTGGGACTCCAGGATCATGCCCCGGGCCAAAGGCAGGCACTAAACCACTAAGCCACCTAGGGATCCCTGTGGAATCTTTACTCTTTATTTGTAATGTCAAAAGTCACAGCCATGTGGATCTACTTCTGCCTGGGCCTGGTGTGTTTCTGTGTTCCAGCCCTGCACCAGCACCATTCACAGATATTTCATATTGAGCTACTTGTACCAGTGTGACCCTTACCGCAATCACACAAGCCTTCTTTAAAATAAGTTTTGGGTTTTATGATCCATTGCATGTTCTCTTGTTAGAACTATTTGCAACATGATTATGAATGACATATTATTCGATATTTTCATCCTTCCTGGATGCTAGTAACTATTACTTAGGGTTTTTTCTGCTATTTTCTTCACAGTAACAAACTTTCTTTTTTCTTTGCAGTGCCCTTGATAATAATAAACTCAATTGCCATTGTATTACTTTTATTATTTGGGTGAAGAATAGTGAGTGAAATGAAGACTCAGAAGAAGAGATGCCAGCAGAAGTTATTATGTCAGTCATTATTGGAATATACATGTTTTAGCTGGTCGTCCTCGCACTTGACAAAAATGTAAACTTGACAATAAAACCAGAGTCCCTATTTATCTGATTTTTAAAAAAATGTTGCACTTATAGTTTCATTACAAAAAGATGAGATCATCAGAGGCAGTAACTATCCAGGATTGGAATACATTTGACAGTTGTTAATAAAAGGTCATGCTGTCGTAAAGATTGTTAGAAGGGTACAGGACTGTCACTTGTTTATAGAGATTTTTCTCTCTCACTTCTCAGGGATAATTTTTTTTCTCAAAGTTTTGAAGTTCCTTGTGACTTAACTATGATGTGAGAATGATTATCTTCCTAGATAAA
The DNA here is from genome assembly GCF_048164855.1 of Canis lupus baileyi. NCBI lineage: Eukaryota > Metazoa > Chordata > Mammalia > Carnivora > Canidae > Canis > Canis lupus. The sequence goes on along the minus strand of NC_132843.1, from coordinate 37,152,082 downwards.
ATGTAAAGGATTTTTTAAAAGTAATTACATATAAAATGATAATTTGAATAATTTAACTTTCAACTCTGTCTATATATCATTTCGGCTATGACAAATTCAAATTTATAGCAACTATTGAGCAGTACTCTCTGACTTCAGGGAGAATTCTAATTTTATAAGTTAGTCATACAATGATTATGTTTTTAAGTTCTTTTTCATGCATTTATTATTTTATTAATTGGCCTGAATAAGACCAGACCACTATCTACATATTTCCATTGGTAGAAAAATCTAAGTAGAAAGTTTATGCCCTTTTTACAATAATGACGTCTTTTTCAAAATCAGCCTAAATATAAGCCTGCAAAGCAATCCTGTTAATCACAATCACAAACTATATTATTTAAGAAAACTATTGTGAAGCGTTTACCTCTCCCCCAAATTATCACGTTTCCATTTTTTGGAGTAGCATGTTAAGGGGTGTTAAGTTTTAATTCTTCATTCTGTCAATAGAGTCATGCTACATAAGCTTTTTGTTTTGTTTTTATATTCTTAAACCATTCCATATTTGCTCATCCCATAATATAGTTTTATGCAGGAAGATTAAGATTATGTAAATGGGCTTTCTGGAAATTATCAGTTATAACAGTTTAAAGGGATAGAGTGGCATCTTTGTTTATAGAACATTTGTAAATAAAGTTAAATTTCTAAGTCAAGCACTTGTTTTTGTGCCTTGCCTATCAGTGTTAACTGAATTAATCTCATTTCATGTGTGCCACACTGGTTATATATTTTCGTTGCTGTAAAATCACTGAGTATAGATTTGATGAAAGTAAATGTTATAGTCAATGAATTAATGGAATTTGCTGATGACTGTCAAGAAGACTCATGAGCAACTTTTTATTCCATGACTTAGGTTACTTCTAAAACTTTGGAGTAGGTACTGAACGCTGGTTGGCCATGCCTGAATTCAAGATAGATGACCTTTGGGCCGCAGGCTTGCAGCTGAACCAAACAGTTGTACTAGGGATTCTTAGTTGATTATCTGGCTTATGTGAATAAGTAACATATCTGGCACTTAGAAGCAGTGTTCTTTTGGCCTCACAAAGATCCAATGCTTGAGGCCAAGTTTAAGTCACTGAACAGATTCAACAGATACAGTTAACTGAGAGCATTCCCATTTCTCCACAGGCCATACAGAATTTTTAAAAGAAAGAAAAGAGAGACCTTGGTCTGATGCCATGTTCTTGTAAAACTTCATACCTTCATGCACATTTAGTAGCAGGATACCATCCAAGTTCAGACTCCATTGGAGAGCAGTCATAGCAGGGCAGCATCTGAGTATTCTGTAGCTAAGTGGTTCTGAGGAGAGTGGAAACACTAAATATAAAAATGTTTCTGGAGGCCACAGTTCTAGCTTCAGTGTGCCTGAAGGGAGGTCTGTAAGCTTTCACAGGTTAGTCCTGATTTCTCCAGAGCAGTTGAGATTCCATAACTATAAGTATCTTAGTTGACAGTAACTTGAATATCTCCTTGTCTGCTCACATCCTCCCCCTTAGCCATTCTCATTGTTAACAATTGGTGATCATTCTATACTCTAAATATCCGAAATGTTGGTGGTCCTTATGTATTCTGATCCTGTGTCTATATGCTTCTCACCTATCAAGAAGGATCCTGGTTCAAGTGTAGATGTTAACCAGATTCATACCTGGGTCCTTAAGTACAGTGGTTTTCAAGTTTTGATCATTAATGCTAGAACCAGATTCCAAAAGGGATAACACAAAACTGTAATGCTACACTATCTAGAACAGATGAGAGCAGTCCATTTATTTATTTCTAGTTGAAGCAGGGATGGGGCCCAAAAGCCCACGGTTCAACCTGTACCCTACCCTTGTCATCCTTCCTAAGGCACTTCCACAAAACTCTTAAGTTTTCAAAACTTAGTTTAAAAGTATCTTAAAAAAAGAAAATCTCTAGTTAGAGTAGGCAGTGTGATCTGTAGTCTACGGGTATATGCTATCACTTGATTGTACATGTACTCATGAAATGACTTGAGAGAAAGCAATGTATTTGTAGTAAAAAGAGTGGGAGGCAGGATATTTCTAAAATGCCAAACAAAACCTTTTATCATGACTTAAGACAAACTTCGTAAGACCTCAGTTTTCAGTTGCTTCCTCTGTAAAACTGGTTAAGAACTATTTCAGAAGAGAACTCTCCAGGTAATTTATATATGTATACCTTTCCCAGGTCACTAATCTTTGATTCTAGATGTACCTCAACCAAAGAATTGTTCTCCCGAAGTGTTTTTGATGAAATAAATCACTTTCTCAGTGCCTCATAGTTTCAAAGTTATTTCAGATAATAAAACTTTGATACTAAGCAAAATGGATTTATTTTTTGCTGAAATTTTTCTTGGCCCCTGATTGGTCATTAGATGCTAGGTGTTGTGAAAACATTCTGTGCAAGGACCTGGGACACATAGTGGGCAATGCCCAAGGTTATTGATCAAGGTGAGTTTTGGAATCTTGTTTTTATTTCAGTTCTTATACGGCTTTATTCCCCCTTTGTGTTTTTGCACCATCTTTCTCTTTTCCAAATTCAATCCCTCCTTTTTTTCTTTGTCAATAACATTTCATTATTGAAGTAGTGCTGGTGTACAATGCTAATACATCCAGGTATATAGCATAGTGACTTGACAGTTCTATACATTGTGTGGTGCTTACCTCTTTAAGTGTAGTCACCATCTGTTTAGACATCCTATCCCTTCTTTACTCATCTTGCCCTTTGGGAAGCAAAATCATTTGAGACTTTTGAGGGGAAGTCATTAGTCCTGTTCACTTATTCCACGTTATAGTGAATGACGCCATTATTTATAGTACCAAATAGGCCAAGCCTGGAATTTAGTAATTCTCTTGATGCCTTCCTCTCCCTTGCCATTTAATCTGTCAACAATTTCTATTTTACCCCCTAAAGATCTCTTGAATTTGCTTTGTTTCCCCATAAATTTAAGCATCTCTCTCGTAGCCCTGCAGTAGCTTACCTGCAGTAGCTTACCTGGTCTTGCGTACAATTTGGCCCCTCTTCCATCCATTCTCCATACTGCAGCCAGAGTAAGCATTTGGAAAATTGCAAGTCATAATATTACCCACTTGCTTAAAATCCTTCAGTGCTGTTTTAGTCTGGTCACAGCTCTTAGTTCTGAAGGGGAAACTAGGAGCAGATTGCTTCAACCAAGTATGCCCTCACATAGAAAATAGACAACAAAAACGAATAAACTGAAACCAACCTCCAGATTCAGTGGGGAGGAAAAGTAGAGGGTCACCAGTGCAGAGAAGAGTTCTATCATACCGTGGCAGACTGCAGCACCGGACAAGAGGGGATGTTGGATGGGTTCTAGCAGCATGAATCCCCAATTAAGGAGTTCCCTATGTGTAAACCTGAGTGTGTATCCCGTTATGTCAGACTGCTCTAGCAAGGGTTTCATCTAGTCGTTTTTCATAGAGATTGCATAGGATAACCGGCTTTGCACTCAAAGTTTATTTGGATTAAAAGCAGGCCGTGTGGATCAAAGAGACTCCCAGCATGTGCGCGGGAGGGGCGCAAGCAGTGAGGGAGATGGTTCCCCGCACTTCCAGATACTGATCCTCTAGGGACGACAGGCAAGGCCTGTGTTTGCTCTCCAACGGGAGGCAGGATTGGCGAGTTGGCAGCCTAAGGTTTGGCAACAGCTGGCGTAGGAAAAGAGGAACTTCAATGCCTGAGAGGGTGGTTAACAGCTACAAGTGCCAGGTGCTAGTCAAGTAGCAAAGCAGTTAATAACTTCAGAGATCGGGTATTTCAAGGAGAGTATCAAGGAGATGACTTCTGAGTTACCCCTCGAGAATGGGCATGACCGGTGCAGTGAGGGGAGGGTGCGGCAAGGAAAGGTACTCCACACGTGATTCACCCATGGCTCCAGAAGGGGAAAGAGCCGCTGAGCAAAAAGGCAGCGGTTTCGTTTCTCCTGCATCTGCGGCTAAGCACGCCAGCCCTTGAGGTGTCGGGAGCAACATTCCCACCTCCAAGGTGCTGAAGGAGCGAGACTAGACTCGGGAGCGCGCCCCCGCAGCCCGGAGGGAGCCGTGGGCGGATGGGGCGGATGGGGCGGATGGGGCGGAGCCGGGCCGGGGAGAGGCGGGACTTCCGGTGCGGCGGCCGGCCCAGTTTCCGGCGACTCCGGCCGCCTGCCTGCGGCTTCGGACTGACCTGAAGGACGCTGCGGACGGCGGGGCTGTGCTGACTTTCCTGGGAGCGGGGCTCCTGCTGAGGACGGCGCGCGGAGCAGGGGTGAGGAACCGCTGTGGGACGGGCGACCTCTCGCCCGTGCGGAGGCAGCATTTCTTTGTGGGAGAGCTCGGGGACACAGCGGTTGCGTCTCAGGCCACCCCTTCCTGGGCCGCGGACCAACCCGCGCGCGCCCTCCGTGACGCCGGTCCCGCCCCTCGCTGCTGCTGGGCCTCCACGCATGCGCGCGGCTCCAGGCCCCTCCCCGCGGGCCGGGGGCGGGGCTGCGGGCTCGGGGGCCCCCAGCGGCTGGGCGTGGCGGGCCTTCCCCTGGACTGGATTCCCAAGCCGGCACCGCTTCCGCGCAGTCAGCCCAGGTCCCGAGTGGTGCGCTAGGGCCGTTCCCACCCAGGAGATGGAGGAGATCGCAGTTGTCAGTGCCGAGAGGTTACGGAGACAGGGATTCACGAACTGGGTTAACTCAGCATCCTGCCCTGAGCGATCAGTAGTGCAGCGAACAGGCAACGCTGCGCCTCTTTCTTCGGAGCTTAGCAGAGTGGACCCAGTGATAAGTGGGATAATAGGAACACGCTGGGGCGGGGGGGGCGGGGGGGCTCCTGGCCCAGCCCTGGGCGAAGAGGAGTTGGACTCCCCAATGCCAGAGGGAAGGGATGCTGATCTGGGACCTATGAACGGCAGGCGTTGGCCAGAGAAAGGGAGGGTGCAGGGGACGGGGGTGGTAGGAGGCCGAGAACCAAAGTGGTTCCAGACAGAAGTCCAGCGATGAGGGAGGTCGGGGGTAGGCCTGGTAGGCCCCTGCAGTGCCGTGAAACTTTGCTGTGGGAGCAGAGACCGAGGAGTTGGAGAGGTAAGGCCGGGCTCTGCACACCAGTGTCCATCGCTCACTCTCTCCTGAGGGCAGCGCAGAGCAACTGGAAGATTTTTTAACTGGTTAGTGACCGAATAATAGTGTCATCTACTGAGTGCATATACAGTGGTTCCAGACTCTTCTACTGGAAGTACGTAGGGAAGAAAAGAGAATTTGTATTCCCCGGGAGGTCTAGGAGGCATTTTCTACAAAGCCCTAACCTCCCAGGAGAAAATTGTTTGTTGAAACCTCCTGTTCTAAATATTTATAAGACACACAAGACTTGAATGATAAACCAGAGCATATACTAGGTTTGGTATAAAATGTTTTCTCAGATCCTCAGGTTATTCTGATGCTCTAGGACTTTGCATCATATATATCCTGTGATTTCTGTAGTCCTTGACCACATGCATCATGTACCCTCCCCTCCACCCCCAGGTACATAACCCAGCCTTTCTGTGTGCAGAACACTGTTCACAATACATGTGTTACTTTCTTTGATTGTCCTACCAACCATTAGAAATGGGAGTAATTCTTTATACTCAAACACTGAAGAACCTGCAGCTGAGAGGTTAAAAAAATCGCCCATGTTCACCCAGCTAGTGAGTTGACCTTCAAACCCAGGCGCTTTGCAACCCCTTAGTTCTGGGACTTCACTACTTCACTTCGGGAAATGGATTTGGGGCTGGAAATAAGGAGATTTGAAGCAGAGAAGACATTTAGGGAATTGTTGAAACAGGCGAGATGAGACGTGATTTCAAAACCCAAGATCGTTTTAGTAACTATGAAGAGAAGTGAGTGGATTCAAAGAACGTAGAGCTGCCACGATTTGGCATTTGACTGAATAGGAGGAAGGAGTGGGGAGAGCCTGGTGGCTACATCTGGGTTGCTGGGGCAGCCATTCACTCATACGGATTGTAGGGAAAAGAGCAGCTTTGAGGATAACAAGGGCTTGTTGGACTGAGATGCACCACAGTATTCACGAGGAGATGTCCTTCTGATGTATCTTGAAGACTTCCCTTCAGCCTGAGAGAATTTACTTTTCTTCTTTGCGTTGAATATGTTCCGTTCGTTATCAGTTATTGATAACTTTCTGAGTTGTTGATGACCTACTTTCTAAGGTATATCTCCAGTAACCTGTTCAAACTATGGGAGATGGCGGGACATGGACTACTTCTGAAGCCTTTGCCTGTCTTTTAGAGGTGACACATGTATTTTACAATTAATTTTATCAAATACTGACCTGTAGTTCAAGTAACAAGTATTAAAAAAGTTCAGACGAGATCATGGCTGAAGTGGTCAAGGCCTATACTGGGGCTAATTGAGTAAATGTGTGTGTGTGTGTGTGTGTGTGTGTGTATTTAGATTTTATTTATTCATGAAAGATACAGAAGCAGAGACACAGGCCGAGGGAGAAGCAGGCTCCCTGCGAGGAGCGCGATGCAGGACTCGATCCTAGGACCCTGGGACCACACCTTGAGCCAAAGGCCAATGCTCAACCACTGAGCCACCCAGATACCCGAGGAAGTATATTTTGAGGTTGGAGTGGGGTACCTCAGGTTTTTTTTCTTCTAGGCCTCAATCACTCTCAGATATGTAATGCTCCAGAGAGCATTTTAGAATTTAAAAGCTATGTTCTGTGGGCGTCTGGGTGGCTCAGTGGTTGAGCGTCTGCCTTCAGCTCAGGTCGTGATCCCCAGGTCCTGGGATCGAGTCCTACATTGGGCTCCCTGTGGGGCGCCTGCTCGAACTGCCTGTGTCTCTGCCTCTCTTTCTGCGTCTCTCATGAATGGATGAGTAAAATCTTAAAAAAAAATTATGTTCTGTGAAACTGATGAAAGCAAAAATACAGGTTTTTAAAATGCTTTGGTAACATTAAGCCTATGTGGATGCTTCGGTAAGGATTAATATTACCAGTATTTATTATGACCATTTGCCAGCTCTAGTTGTACAGGTTTATTTTTTTTTAAACAGTACAATTCTTTTGTTGTTTATCCAGTCTTGTTTATATTTTGTTCTTTAATTACCTTCAAGTTAACATTTTTTATTAAGTACAGATGTTGCCCATTGTTCTACTGGGTTGTTTGTCTTAATATTTATAGTTTATGTTTTCTGGATTCTGGTCTTTTCTCACATGTGTTGGAAATTTGTTTTTCACTCTGTATATTTTCACACTCTTTCTCTCTTTTCAGTACTTTAAAAAACTTTTTTTTCCAGCAATTGAATTCATTGGCCTTTTCCTCTTTGGTAGTGCTTTTTATGTCTTAAAAAGCCATTCCTATTCTCAAGTCATGAAGATATTCTCCTACTTAAAAACTTTACAGTTTTTGCTGCCACAAACAGATGGTTATTTCATCTACCTGGGGGAAAAACTTTGTGTGATGTTATAGGGGAGTGCAATTTAATTTTTTCTTATGTGGGTATTCAATTGTTCTAATGTTATTGACCATGTCATTGTTTCTTCATGGATCTGAAATTACCTCTGTCATGTCTGGCTTATACACATGGGGTAGGGGGTTGTTTTCTGGATTCTCTCTTCTGTTCCAGTGATCAGTTTGTCTTTATGTGCTAATACCACAACATCTTAATTACAAGACCTCATTAATCAAATCTAGATATTAGGTAAAGCAAGGTCCCACCTTCTTTTTCTTCCTCAGTCTTGGCTGAGGTATCTTGGCTGTCTTTGGCCATTTGCAGTGATATATATGTGTGTGTGTGTGTGTGTGTATATATATATATATATATATATATATAGCTTTTAGAATCAGCTTATCAAGTTCTACAAAACACTTTTTGAGATAGTGTTTCAAATTGTACTCAATGTATAGATCATTATAGGGAAAATTGACATCTTTACAATATCAGGTCTTTTAATCCATGAAAATGGTACCTCTCTATATATTTGACTTTTTTGTGGCTTTCATTGAAGTTTTTTTGTTTTTTATTTTTAAAGATTTTATTTATTTATTCATGACACACACAGAGAGGCAGAGACACAGGCAGAGGAAGCAGCAGGCTCCATGCAGGGAGCCCACTGTGGGACTCGATCCCAGGACCTCGGGATCATGACCTGAACCAAAAGCAGATGCTCAACCACTGAGCCACCTAGGTGCCCCTTCTTTGAAGTTTTTAAGTTTTGACATAAAAATGTTGACATCTTTTATTAGACTTTTCCTGGTAACTTTATATTTTATGATACTATTGTAAGTAATATTTTTAAATTAGTTTTCTAATTATTTTTAGTGACATGTAAATGAAAATAATTTTTAATATTAATTGCTATACTTTCCTGCTGTCTTAGAATCTTGCATTTTTTGTATATACATTCATAACATGTATCAATAGCAATGGTTTTCTCTTTTCCAATCCTTATACCTTGTTTTTCTTGCCTACTATACTAGTTAGGGTATTATTTACACTGTTAAATGGAAGTGGTGATAGTAGCATCCTTGTGTTATTCCTATCTCAAAGAAAATATTTCCAGTATATTGCTGATAAGACTAATGTTGGCTGCAGCCTTTTTGTAGATAGTCTTTATCAGCTTACAGAAGTTCCTTTCCATTTTTATGTGCTCAGAGTATTTAGCATGTACACATGCTGAATTTTATCAATGCTTTTTCTGCGTGAATTGACATGCTCAGACATTATTTTACTTCTTCTATTAATATAAACAACAGTGATTGGTTTTCTAATTTAAACCAACCTAAGAAAAAATAAAAAAATAAAAAAATAAACCAACCTAAGTAGGATAACCCCAATTTGGTCATAATTCTTTTAATATATTACTAGGTTGACAGTTATTTTCTTTCAGCACATTAAAAATGTCATTTTAATGTATTTGGACTTGTCATTGTTGCTGGTGTGAAGTCAGCTACCAGTCTATTGGGTCTTTGAAAGTCATGTGTCTTTTCCCTTGGCTGCCTGCAGGATCTTTGCGTTGCTTCCAGTGTACAGTTATGAATTTCTTTTTATTTGTCTTCTGAATCTGCACATGGATAGTTCTTCATGGTTTTTTTTTTGCACAGATTTTTCAGCCTTGTCTTTTATTTGTTAAACATGTAGGCCTATCAGGCCTATCCAGTGATCTGTCTGATAATCACATTATCACAGGAGCCCTTACAGGACTACTTTATCCACTGTTGTTTCTGTAGGATCTTCTCCCTTATGATCTTTGTTTCTTTAGGTTACTTACTCATTATGCTTAGAATTTTATTTGATTTTATTTATGGAATTTTGTGGCTGTTTGGGCTGAAAGTAATGAGGAGGGTTTGCACTTACTTCAGCCAGGCACCTGCTAGTTAAGATCATTGTAATTAAAATCCTGAAGGTTTCCTAATGACTTATCTTCAGTAATGTGAATTTGGTCTACAGACTGGGTCTAGGGCTGGCTTATGGTTACTCATTCTTTGTGGCACTTTCTTCCTTTTACTCTTTGGGCCAAGTTTCATAGCAGTTTATTTTCTTGTAGTTGACTGAGACAGGGTGGGGTGGGAATATCAGTGATGGTTTATTTCTGGCTCATCCTTACACTGAAGGCTCTGCTTTTAGATTGGGAGGATCTGTCTCTTCAGGTGGGCTCTGAGGTTTATTTTTTGTTCCCTACAGGGATTGGGACAAGAGGGAGCTAAACATAACTTAATGTGGGCAAATGCTCCTAGGGCCAGAACAGGCTACAGTATTCTACTCATCTCCTTGTTTCTTGCTTTGACTCAATCTAAGAAATTCTTTTCTTCCTTGCTCCTTGAAGCTTTATACACACACACACATACACACATATACATATACATACATACACATACACACATATACACATACATATACACACACATATACATACACCTTGAACAACATGGGTTTAAACTGTGCTCATCTACTTATGCAGGATTTTTTTCAATAAATACAGTGTAATACTGTAAATGTATTTTCCTTGTGATTTTTAATACTTTTTTCTAGCTTTATTGTAAAAATAGAACATGCAATACATACGACATACAAAATACTTGTTAATCAACTGTTTATGTTATCAGTAAGGCTTCTAGTCAACAGTAGGCTATTAATAGTTAAGTTCAGGTGGAATCAAAAATTATACTTGGATTTCCAACTGTGCAGGGGTCAGCCTCCCTAGCCCACATGTTTTTCAGGGGTCAAATGTGTGTGTGTGTGTGTGTGTGTGTGTGTATTTTAATCTAGTATTGTTAAGTTTAATTTGGAGAGCTAATTTGGTTACGTAGCCAGCTATATTATTGGAAGCGCAACTCCAAGAATGATTTTTTTAAAAAGAAGCATACCAGAGTTTATTCATAGGAGACTATGAGTAGGAGACTACAAGTTTCTGTCATTGCTCAGGATATATTTGGAACTGTTTTTTTGGAATTGGTTTCAGAGCTAGTAGCATATTCTTTTAAATATCTTTATTGGCTATAGTTGTCCTCCTTTAAAGATGTAACTCGGGCTTATCAGAGGATCCAGCAGTCACACTTCACACTTCTGTTTACCCAAATAATTGAAAACTTCTGTTAATAGAAAAACCTGTGCATGAATGTTTATAACTACTTTATTCATGATCCCTGAAAACCAGAAATACCAAGATAAAATTTGACAGGAGAATGGATAAACTGTGGTATGTCCACATTTTGGGATACTGTTCAATAACAAGATAAATGAGCTTTATTGATTCTGGCAAAAACATGGATGGATCTTCATTGCATTTTACTAAGTAAAAGAAGCCCACCCCAAAAGGCTACATATTCTATGATTTTATTCATATGACATTCTGAAAAAGAACTAGGGACAAAGAATATCAGTGGTTGCCGAGAATTGGTGGAGGGAAGAGCAGTTGATTACAGGGGAGGTACACAGGGGGAACTTATAGGATAATATTTTTGATACTTGTTTGTATGTCTGAAATATTTTATTATAAAAGCAAAAAATGGAAGAAAAAAATGAATAAGCTTAAAAAAAACTAAAAATGAAGTTCCCTCCTCTTCTCTTTAGCTTACCCAGTGTTCTTACTTATTCTGTTATTTTTAAACCATGCATATGCCTTATACTCCACTGTATATACAATGTAGCTCATAATAAGCAAATTTTATTTTTTATTTTTTATTTTTTTTAATAAGCAAATTTTAAAGGGGAAAATATGCAAAAGGAAAGTTGGATGTGGTTAAGGTAAGGAAACCATCTCTTGACTAAAATGACTGTATAGCTTGAAATTTCTTATCTTTAGTGACCTGTAAACACTGCTAACTCCTTGACCACTTATGTCATGTCAGGCTATAATAGTAGAGATGGGCAATTAGAACATTTTCTTTCTTTCTTTCTTTCTTTCTTTCTTTCTTTCTTTCTTTCTTTCTTTCTTTCTTTCTTTCTTTCTTTCTTTTTTTTCTGATTTTTAGAATTTATTTATATATACTAAGAGAGCACACATGTCCCTGCAGGGAGAGGGGCAGAGGAAGAGGGAGAGAGAGAATCATAAGTAGACTCCACCCCAGTCTGCTGTGGCTTTATCTCAAAATCTGGAGATCATAACCTGAGCTGAAGACAAGTGTCAGACACTTAACCGACTGAGCCATCCAAGTACCCTTGAACATTTTCATCTTATATAGCAAAAGATGAAAAAGATTTTGCCAGTGGTTTAAGGTTTTCCATCCATCTATTCTTCAGAGTACATTTGTTCATATTAAAATAAATGAATGGGGACGCCTGGGTGACTCCCCAGGCGCTTGAGCATCTGCCTTTGGCCCAGGTGTGATCCCGGGGTCCGGTATGAACACCTCACATCAGGCTTCTTGTAGGGAGCCTGCTTCTTCCTCTGCCTATATCTCTGCCTCTCTCTTTGTACCTCTCATGAATAAATAAATAAAATCTTTAAAAAAATAAGATAAAATAACATAAATGAATTGTTCCACCAAAGAATTATTTTAAGAAATCTGAAAGTAAATAGTAACTTCTCTTTTTTAATACTATTCCCCTTCCTACAGCTTTAATTCAAGATATAAACAAAACAAAACAAAACAAAACCAACCATTCTAAAAGTTTCATGAATCAAATTATGGATTTTGGATTTTTAAAAACACATTCTTTTCTAAAAGAGAAGCAGCTTAACACTAAGCAGTATCTTTCTGGATATGAATGATATTTTTGAAGACTTACCCGTTTTTAATTGTCCATTGTTTCCTAAACTGTATTTTTAATTTCATTTGCTCTCTCCTAGGGAATGAAGGATGGCAGCACGCCGTGCATTAAAAGCTGTTTTGGTGGATCTCAATGGCACACTTCACATTGAAGATGCAGCTGTGCCAGGCGCACAGGAAGCTCTTAAAAGGCAAGCTATTCTCCAGGTTCAGCTGACAAATATGTTTGTAAGTGCCATATTACCAAGGCAGATCATTAGCTAAATGGATGGCCTTAAGATGGCATTTCACCAGCTTACCATATATACAGGAACTGCCTTGGGTTTAGCCACAAGATATATGCACTGTAATTTCCTGCAAACACCAGTTTCTAAACCTTTATTAGGTTTGGCCTTTTGATCTAGTCTTTTTGTTCTTTGTGTGTGTGTCTTTATCTAAGTCAGTAATGTAAATTTTGGAATGAAAACTTAAGATTCTAAAGTACGGAATAAATAGCGTTGGAAAATCACAGATGAACCCTGGAATCACAAAATGAAACATACACATGCACAAAGGCATAGCTCTGCCCTCTACCCCTTCACCCAAAATCTAGCATTGAGTGTGCAACTGCTCAAGTAAAATTCAGTTAAGAGACTTGAAATTTTATATTGGTTTCCATCAACAAAATGTAATGCTTTTGAAGGTTAGAGACTATCTTATATTTCTTTTTTTTTTTTTTTCCATTCGAAACACAACTTTATTCTGATTCCAAATGAAAAGGAATGGGAATGACAGTGACACGAGATTTCACCACTGGATATAGTGATGGGACTATAGCAGTCTCATATCTGAAACTCAGGAGGGAAACAGTTGCGTTCCAAAACAGCTAAATATGCAGGTCCAAAAAATGAAGGTGCTTTTCAAACTACCATACTCACTCCAAAGCCCGTTCGTCTCCTTCAGCACCCCAAAGGTAAAGTTACATATTCAGCTATGTAAGAAAGTGGCAAACACTCCACCCCCCCCCGCCCCCCCCCGACATCACAGGACAGTTGCCTATAAAACTAGACTTCTGACCCCAGGCTTTCTCACAGGGCACTTTCTCACAGAGAGCGTCCTCGTCCTCATCCAGGAGAGCAGTTGTCTGAGCAGCCTCTAGATCAGGTTCATACTGTGCTGCCAAAGCTAGATCCATGATAATCTCTGGTGGGGCAAGAGCAGGTATGGTGGCAAACTCCCAAGTTAGGGTCTCCATTTAGTTTTCTAGCAAGCCCTGTGAAGAGCTTTTCAAAGTTGTAGTTACTTTTGGCAGAAATGTCAATAGTACTAAAGGTTCTTCTTTCAGTGGAAGACAATAGACTTTGCCTTAATTGTTCTGTCCTTAATGTCTACTTTGTTGGGACACTTGGGTGGCTCAGTGGTTGAGCATCTGCCTTCAGCTCAGGACGAGATCCTGGAGTTCCAGGATGGAGTCCCACATCGGGCTCCCTGTGAGGAGCCTGATTCTCCCTCTGTCTGTGTCTCTGCCTCTCTCTATGTCTCTTACGAATAAATAAATAAAATCTTTAAAAGAAAATATGTCCATTTTGTTGCCACACAGCACAATGGGGATGTTTGCACACTCCTACCAAATCTCTTTGTCAGTTAGGCTCATTCTTGTAAATAACTCTTGACATTACATTAAATGTTATAATGACACACAGGGCTTGGATGGAATAGCCATCCCTAAGCCCACCAAATTTCTCCTGACCAGCCATTTTCCCTACATTGAACTTAATAAGCCCTCTGTTGGTATGGACCTCAACACCCAAGGTGGCTGCTACTTCTCAAAATTCACCAGTCAGATGATGTTTCATGAATGTAGTTTTTCCAGTTACCACCATTCCCAACCAACCAGCACAAGTTTGAACTGGACTTGGGGTCCTCCTTGGGCAGCCAAGCATGTTGGTGCTTCCAAGGAACATCTCTGGCCCATCTCACTGAGCTCTTATATTTCTGACAGATCAACCACAACACTTAATGCAAGTCTACATATAAATTGGGGATATGGTAAAAATTTATTTAAGCGAACTGATGTTAGTGCTTCCGAATTCTGAAAAAATTACTCATCAGTCAGAACTAATAATGTTATTAAGTACCTTCATCCTAAAATACTTTAGAGAAGTTTTCAAAAATCAGCAGTACTTAGCATGTGGTGCTTATCATTTTCCAACCTTAAAACATTCATAGTATGCTGTTTTTTTTTTTTTTTTTTTTTTTTCAGAAAATGCAGTGATTAGTGTCACAGCCAGGTGTTAGACCAAAAGATGGAAAAAGACTTTGTATTCTCAAGAAGCTTATTTCCCATTTGGGGAATCAATAAACAGAGAGAGGCTTATGTATCTGGTAGGCCTCTGTTGGAATCTATCAGTTTAGTTAGAGTTACAATATTCATTATAAGTGGACAACATGTTTAAAGCCAAAAGAAAACCTGTTGCAGAGTTGGACTTTGTCTTGACACAGTTTCTCTTTCTAGAGTTGGCTTTCTAGAGAAAAGGATGCCTGTTGATCAGTCTCTTCTTCTATTGGAGTAGAGCTTCTACTGCTTTAATGATGAGCTTTCTATTCGATTGAAAGAAAAATCTTGGGATCCCTGGGTGGCGCAGCGGTTTGGCGCCTGCCTTTGGCCCAGGGCGCGATCCTGGAGACCCTGGATCGAATCCCACGTCGGGCTCCCGGTGCATGGAGCCTGCTTCTCCCTCTGCCTGTGTCTCTGCCTCTCTCTCTCTCTCTCTGTGACTATCATAAATAAATAAAAATTAAAAAAATAAAAAATAAAAAGAAAGAAAAATCTTTTATTTGTAGTAAACAGTGGACACCATCTCTAAGTTGCTCAGTAAACTGTGAACCTGCCAGTTTGCGGGGACAAGAACCTACACATTGTTCTCTTACTGGCACCAACTGGCATGGGGGTGGGGGGTGGGGAGGGTTCCATCGCAAAGAAATCACTAGACTCTGTCACTGCTGGCTTTGGTTTCTGTGGAAGGAAAGAGACTATGGGAAGTTGAAGGACTAGTCAAAAGAAAAGTTTTTTTTTAATCCACATTAAAAGTGATGTGGTAATTTCCATACTTGTACTTGTTCATTTTTAATTCTATTGGTAGTAGTTCTGTTGAAGTAATCAGTTTCTTTTGAGAGGTAAACCACCACATTTAATGTGTTTTTCAGAAAAGCTCTCACACAGACACTGTACAGGTAATCATAATTACAGCAAACCATTTAATCATGGAAATTCATTTAATGCTCTTTGGGTGAATACCTAAAAATATTTTTTCTGATTTATTTGCTTGCTTGTTTTAATTGTGGTTGGTGCTGTTAGGTTTTGTGTCCATTTGAGACAGGTGTAAAACCGACTGAGCCATCCAAAAAAAAGCAACAGGATATTGATATAAAATTTTAAATTGTGACTAAATTAAAATTATTTTTAGATTTTGGATTAAAATACTGTAGGTCTAACAAAATAATTTCCATTTGTAAAGAAAGCTAGACTATCATGAATTGTCTCTCTGGTACCGGCTTACCAGTTTAGGTTCCAGAAGCAGATCATAAAATCAAACAATCCTGTATGTAGGTAGTTCAGGGGGAAAACACATTTCAGTCTGGACAACTGGAATGTTTCTTTGAGCTTTCCAGACAGCTTCTGCCTATTAACTTAGTAACAATTAGTGTTGAGCCACTAATTGGGAAGAAGGGAAAAACATTCTGAAGTATCCTCTGTTCTGTTGATATAGATCAGAAGCTGTACCAGCATAGATCGGAGTTCCTACTGCCACACACACACACCCCAGCTGTGCAAAGTGAGCATTCACTTAACTCCTTGGCTTCTGTTGTCCCAAATTTAAGAGAAGGTTGTACTAGTAGATAATCTCTAAGGTAACTTATCTTTCATAATCTGTGAGTACAGTGGTTACCAAGCTTTGTTTTTTTCACTTTACTAAAACCCTGTGGCAAAACTTAGTTATAGAAGACTCTCAAAAAGGTAGACATAGGTTTTACATTTTGACTTTGCATCCTTTGGAGATGAAGCAGTCCACGGGGTGTGGATAATTTGTAAAAAAGCTCATTAGCAGTAAAAATTTTTACATGGTGACTTACTCTTCATTTTCTGACCTTTGGCAAGTGCTATCAAATTAGATTTTATGGGGATTAGGATGTAAAAGCTGCCTATTGACATCTAAATTTTACTTTCCCAGGTTACGCGGTGCTTCTGTAATCGTTAGGTTTGTGACCAATACAACCAAAGAGAGCAAGCAAGACCTTTTGGATAGGTTGAAAAAATTGGAGTTTGATATCTCTGAAGATGAAATATTCACTTCTCTGACTGCAGCCAGAAATTTAGTAGAGCAGAAACAGGTTCGACCCATGCTGCTAGTGGATGATCGGGCACTACCTGATTTCAAAGGTAGGGGAAATTGGAAAGACACAGAAATTGGTTCTTCATATTTGCTTACAAATCATTCTAAAACTGGACATTTACAAGTGTCTTTGTCAGATTGCCTCTTATTATTATGGAAATGGTCAACAGTTTTAATCTAAATTCATGTTTCCCAAACCTATTTTGACCACAGTCCACAGTATGCACACATAATATAGTAACCCAGTAGATATATGTTTGTGTTTATGTATGTTAAACAGTACTTACTTTTGGAAATGTACTCCATTCTCTATTTGGTTTATTTAATTGTTTGATTTTCATGCTGCTTAGAGCCCTCCAAATTAGCTTCACAATCTGCTAATGAATCATGGCCCACAGTTTGAAAAAACACAGGTCAAAATCACTTTGTGTATTATAATCCTTAATCTAGGAGTCACTGTATTAGTTTGAATAAATGAGATAAACTAAGATCTACTTACTTAAAAATAAGTCTTGGAATCTTACATTTTATTTCAGTTTTTGTTAATAGAATTAATCTGATCCCACTTAAAAATGATTGATTATAGGGAGTTTATATTTATGCTAGACTTGGCTTTTGAGACTGATGAATAAATCTTAATAATATTGTGAAAAAAGGTATTCTGTATAGTGTGAGGTTTTTGCAATGCCCATAAAGTATTTTCAATCAAAATAAAATAAAACTATTTTCTCTTTGGAAAAATTAACAGACTCTGGGAAAATACCCTGGTTTTATGAAGCTTTGCCACATTACTTTTATAAATGACAGAGTGAAATGACACAATATGGAAAAATGGGCATAAAAGCCTCATTATAAAACCATATGATGGCTTTACAAATAATGATTAGGGAAATTCAGCATGAATATGTTGTATATCATTAGGCAGAACCTCAAAACTTCTCAGGAAATAGAACACTGTATCAAGCAGAATTATAATTTTAAGGAACAGAAGCCAACAGAAAATACATTTCTTAAAAGGATCTAAATGCTGACAGTGCACCTCCTATGGAGATTTGTCAATAGCTAGCAAAATGTATCTGAAGCAGAACTGCCACTTGTAGGAATCTATTCCTAAGAGGTGGCTACAAAAATACACAATGGCATACAATCAAAGTTGTTTGTTACGGTCTTATTTGAAATAACAAAGGATTGGAAACAACCCAAATGTTCATTGGAAAGGATTGTTTAAACTATGATATGTCCACAAAATAGAATGCCTTGTAGCTGAAATATAAGTAAGGGCAAATTCTGTCTCTTGATAAGGAGTGGTCTTCATAAGCTATATGAAGTGAAAAAGGGAGTTGTAGAAAACCTTACATATTTTCTGTGTAAGAAAATGAGAGGGAAATGGAGATCTATGGATTTGTCTTATAATTGTGAAAGGAAGCTAAAGAAGAATAAATGGGGGGATCCCTGGGTGGCGCCTGCCTTCGGGCCAGGGCGTGATCCTGGAGTCCTGGGATCGAGTCCCGCATCGGGCTCCCTGCATGGAGCCTGCTTCTCCCTCTGCCTGTGTCTCTGCCTCTCTCTCTGTCTCTCTCTCTCTCTCTCTCTCTGTGTCTCTCATAAATAAATAAATAAAATCTTTAAAAAAAAAAAGAAGAAGAAGAATAAATGGGAAACTAGGAAAAGTAGTTATCTAAATGGGAAGGAAGGGAGAAATGGATTAGGAGACAAAACTTCTCTAAAAGTACTTTGTATAGCTTTGCCTTTGGAACCATGTAAATATTTTGCATATTTAAAAGACAACTAAATGGTAAAAAATAATCCAGTCCCTGAAAACTAAAATCAAATTGAAACAAGTAAATTTAATTCTGTATCAAGTTGGTGGCATAAACCACTTAGAGAAAAGAGTTACTTCAAATGACTTTAAAATACAATATTTTGATTGTTCATGGTGTGATAAATTCTAAGGGTAAAAACTACATTCGATAGTCTTAGTGTTATTAGTAATGTTGATAGTATTATTTTTAAATTATAGATACAGGATAAAGCAAAGTAGTAATTATGCTAATATTGGTAGTACCCATGATTTTATGTGTAAGTGAAAAGAGATACAAATATAAAAATCAAATAAGCTGTATATTACTAATTTTGAATCAAAAATGTCATTATCAAAAAAAAAAAAAAAAAGATGTCATTATCAACTCCCTTGTTCTCTGAAAAAATACACATTATCCAGATCTTCCACTGCAAAGACCTGGAAGCAGTGATAGCCAGTGCTCAGATGGTGGTGCACTACCATTTCTGAATTACTCACTACTTGTGGCTACTATAAGGAGGAAGTTGGGAATCTAGGTCTCTGCTCTATTTCTTCCCCTCACATTTTGGTGGAATTGACAATAAGAATGCTTCAGGGCAGGCATTGAGTGAGGCAAATAGGCTTAGTTATATAGATAAGCCACAAAACCTTTCATCAGACTTTTAATAACTGTAATAGTGAATGTACCTGTTTGGTTTTCATATCTGAAGTTCTGTTATCAGATACCAAGACTTTAAAATATGCTTTAATTATAGAATAATATTTGTGGAACTAAGAGTGGATTAAGCATTAAGTAGAAACCTGTAGAATCTATAGGCATTCCGTATTTATCATGAATGTGTTAACCTCAGCTGTGTCAATTAGAAAGTTTAATTTCCTTGCCTCTTAGACTTTTAGTCCCTCATCAGTTGCTATTGATCTGATAGCTCATAGAGAACTCATCGCTGTTCTTGTTGATTGTAATCAGTAAAGCTTTTTAAAGTTAGAAATTGTCACTTGTTTGAGAACATCAAGTTACAAGTTTCCATTGAGATCTTCTAGTTACTGAGTAGCTATAACACCATGGAAAAAGAATATGCAAAAATACTAGGAGACTTTTTTTAAGTATTGCTTATACCTCCAAAGTACATTGGGCAGGATAATATCTTAAATTTCAGAGTATGGCTACAGCAAAAATTTGTATTTGATTGACTAAAGCCATTTTATTATAAAACATATCATTGCTGTTAACAATTACATATTTTTTTCCATTCCCAGGCATACAAACAAGTGATCCTAACGCTGTGGTCATAGGATTGGCACCAGAACATTTTCATTATCAAATTCTGAATCAAGCCTTCCGGTAAGTCTTTAGCTCTTTATTTTTCATCTGATCATATAATCCCCTCTTCCCTTCCTGAGTCTCTGTCATGGAAGGTTATAGATATATTTTACTTTCTGGCCACCCAAATTGTACATGAGGATAGATGTCTTCAAGATAACTTCAAGATCAACATTAAATCATATTTATTGCTAGCTTGCTTAGTTTTTTAAAAATAATCAGTATGTTAGAAAGTGATGATCATTGGGGTTTTTCTGGTTTGTAGAATCAATTATCTTGGGGCAGAAATTCAGAATAAAATTGCAGCTCTGAAGCTAGCAAATTTGTAATGGAACCCAAGTCCATGTGCCCAGTGGGCAGCAAAGCCAGTCACTGAGACATATCAGGTTTGCAGCAAGGAAAGAGTTTATTCAAGAAGCAGCCAGAAGAAGAGACTGGAGGACTAGCTTCTAATCTGCCTCCTCCAAGGAGGGAGAGAACAAATGTTTTATAATCAGAGGGGTTGAGATTATATACGTATTGATGAAAAGGGCAGGGAAACTTACATAGCTGTTAATGAGAAAAGATGGATTGTGATCATTGAGCAAACGTATGTAACATCCCATGTTCACTTTGGGGTGAGGATTTGACACCAGAATGGGACAAAATTGAGCCCTGACATCAAAATGGTATCTTAGGACAAAGAGAAGAAGGTTGCTAGAGGCATGCTCTGAGAACTGACATGAACTGAATGGGATCTTGGGTTATATCCAGCAAGGAACGCTGGGCTTTGCTTGTTCATAGGCTGGAACTGTATCAGATGACCTTGAGTCCAGGCTTCTGCAGAGACAGTTGATGGATATGTTAGTGGGGTCTGAAAAGATAGAATAGCTGATGAGGGGGCAACTGTTCTCTGAAAAACAAGCTTTACACTTTGGGCTTGTTTTAACCTCATTAATCCTGTGGGGCATGGTTTCAGTTTTATCTTTTATTATTATTCCTGTGATTCTCCATTGATTATGTTGTTCTCTGAAGGAAGGTATTACCTTGGTTAACACTCCAAAACAGTACATGTAATTCTTCCCTCAGTGACAGTCTAAGGGATTGAGAAAAGTTGACACATTTGACCACACTTTTTTTTTTTTTTAAGACTTGATTCATTTATTCATGAGAGACACAGAGAGAGGCAGAGACACAGGCAGAGGGAGAAGCAGGCTCCCTGTGGGGAGTCAGATGCAAGACTCAATCCCAGGACCCCAGGATCACGGCCTGAGCCAAAGGCAGATGCTCAACTGCTGAGCCATCCAGGTGTCCCTTGACCACATTTTCAAAGAAATTATTTGATAAGTGATATTAGTAGTCTGAACTGGGATGGTAGCAGTATGGTTGAAGAAGCAGATTTAGGTAGTAGTATCAGCATGACTAGATGGTTGGGTTTAGGGGGTGAATAAGACCAGTGAGTCAAGGGGATCCCTGGGTGGCACAGCGGTTTGGCGCCTGCCTTTGGCCCAGGGCGCAATCCTGGAGACCCGGGATCGAATCCCACGTCGGGCTCCCTGCATGGAGCCTGCTTCTCCCTCTGCCTGTGTCTCTGCCTCTCTCTCTCTCTGTGTGACTATCATGAATAAATAATAAAAAAAAAAAAAAAAAAAAAAAAAAACCAGTGAGTCAAGGTGGATGCCCAGATTTCTAACCTGAGCACATGTGACAGAGAACATTTTCTGTTTGGGGTTCAGGGGGTGATAAGGTGGCCTTTGTGGTATCTAACTGGAGGTGTTCCAATGGTTGCTGGCAGAAATGTGGAGAAATACAACATAGAAATGTTCTAAATCTTCACTTTTATGTCCATTTTGCTTAAATGTACTTTTCACTTTTGCTTTAAAAAGGAAGATGGCATCCTGGTTCTCATACTTAAGAATAGACTCTAGAGTGAGATTGATTTTTTTCCCTAGGATTTTTTATTTTTCATAGGTTTTTCATTTTTCATCTTGTCTTTTACTTCTTATCAAACCATTAAACCATGTTATTTGCCTTTGAATTTATGATAAGTAGCTCTAAATATTGCATCAGGATACACTGAACTTGCTTAAAAAATTTTTTTATAATGGCTAGGTAAATTTTTGGTATTTAATTACAAAGAATGCGATAAAAAACATGATTTTCTTACCAGTATGAAGATCTACAGGAATCATACTAATGTATACTTGATGTAGAATTCATTTCTTGATGTAGATGTCCAAAAATGAGAATGTTTGTAGAAAACTTTAACTCACTACAGGGATCCCTGGGTGGCGCAGCGGTTTAGCGCCTGCCTTTGGCTCAGGGCGCGATCCTGGAGACCTAGGATCGAATCCCACGTCGGGCTCCCGGTGCATGGAGCCTGCTTCTCCCTCTGCCTATGTCTCTGCCTCTCTCTCACTCTCTCTCTGTGTGTGACTATCATAAATAAATAAAAACTTTTAAAAAAAAATTTAAAAAAAAGACTTTTTAAAATAATAATAATAATAAATAAAACTCACTACAGGGTTCACACACCTGGCCGTGTTATTTGCTGTTGATCTTGGAATTGGCTGTCCTCACAGATGGTCTTTGTGGCCAAAAAAGCACTTTGGGAACAGCTACCTTTTTTCTTCATGTGAACATTAATTTTAGATCCTTGGTTAATAGAAACTACAGCTACTTAATGCACTTTTATTTGTGACTCTCTTAGTCACTGTGATAGTCAAGTCTTTGTTTAAAAGGAACAAACTCGGGATCCCTGGGTGGCGCAGCGGTTTGGCGCCTGCCTTTGGCCCAGGGCGCGATCCTGGAGACCCGGGATCGAATCCCACATCGGGCTCCCGGTGCATGGAGCCTGCTTCTCCCTCGGCCTGTGTCTCTGCCTCTCTCTCTCTCTTTCTCTGTGACTATCATAAATAAATAAAAATTGAAGAAAAAAAAAAAAAGATTTAAAAAAACAAAAAAAAAAAGGAACAAACTCACTTTTTCTAGTTGCTCAGTATCCATTCACTGTATTTTATTTCCTGAAGACCCATTGTTATGCCATGTTGCTTGAAGATGTGGGGTACATGGTATTAAAATTTATTTTGCTTCACCTACTTGAGTTATCCTACTTTAGCTTCTTGGGTTGCTGGGGGCAGGAGGAGTGGACTATCTGACCTGCTCCTTAAGTAAGGTTTACCACTATGCCAAAGTCAGTCTTCATGTGAAATGAAGAACCTGCTATGATTTTTACTTCTAAACTTAACCCATTACCTTTTATCCATTTCTTTAGCCACAGAATTCAAGGAGAGGGTATTGACTGATTTTAGCTGGTAATTTGGGAAGGACATATTTAATAGGAAGTTGGGAGGTCTCTGTCTTAGATGATTACTAGACTCAGGGTAATAAAAATGTATGTTGACATAATACTGACTTTGTAATTGCTCGGATGCTGTCTAATTAGTACACTTCCCTAACCATATTGATTTTTTTAAACACTACATTTTAAAACATTACAGTGCATTTATAGGTCAACTCTAATTTCACAAATGCACTTAACAGCTGGGTGGAGAATTAACAGAAGGATTTTAGGTCTTGCCCTTCTTTGCATATTGATGTCTCCACAGAGACTATGCCTTCCAACCAATGACTACAGCTGTTTGGATTGTGTGTGGCAAATATAGACATCTCAAATGAACCACCGATTAGTTAAATTACTATTCAGGTTGATAATGAGAATAAGCATTGGATTTTAAACCCCGTTGCATAGCTGCCTTGAATAACAGCTTTAGGGACATATTGCCCTCGGGCAGATACATCAACCTTCCATATTACACTGCCTCTTATTTACTGTGTTTTGAATGGATAACCCCCCCCCCCCCGCAAAACAGACACACACACACACACACACACAAATGCATAGTACAGTCTGTCTACAAATATGTCTTAAATGTCTGAAATCCAGAAACCTGAATTTAAAGAATTGATTTAAGGAGAGGATAAGAACGACCTATAGGGAATAGACATAATTTGGGTTTGGATTCTAGAAGACATTCAAATCCTAAAAGCCATAGATGGCTTTCCCCCCTTTTATCTAATACTGAAAGATACAAAGTATAACATAATGAACACTCTTAAAATCTTTTTTTTTTTTAAGATTTTATTTATTTATTCATGAAAGACTGAGAGACAGAGAGAGCGCCAGAGACAAAGGCAGAGGGAGAAGCAGGCTCCATGCACCAGCAGCCCGATGTGGGATTCAATCCCGGGTCTCCAGGATCGCGCCCTGGGCCAAAGGCAGGCGCTAAACCGCTGCGCCACCCAGGGATCCCCATAATGAACACTCTTATGCCTATCAACCAGTTTAAGAATTCTAAATTATAAGCACATTTGATATCCCCTGAATATCGTTCCTTGATTTTATCACCCAAGACCCAAAAGTAATCATGGTTTTGAATTTTGTGTTTATCATTGTCATATATTTGTTTATACTTACCACATATGGTAGGTATCCCTAAACAATATGTAGTATTATTTTGCATGTTTTATACTTTATGTATTCATCAATTTGCTTTATCCCCTGGTAGTATTGTATGATTCATCAACATGAATATCCATAGCTCCAGTTCATTCATTTTCACAGCTGTAGTACTAGTTTGTAGCAAGGTCTTTTTTCATCTGCTGACCTGAGTTAGAAGCCCAAAGCTTGAGCATTTTATTAATAGACTAATTATAATTAAATTTGATGATCTTTATTAGGAGAAAGGATGCTAGGCAAGCAGATTGCTTAATAACCTAACTTGAACTTAAGTTACAAGACTAAAAAAAAAAAAAAAAATTCAGCGCAAAAGTATTATGTTTTCATTGTAGGAAAGTTTAAATACTCAAAAAGGAAAAGAATAAATAAAATTTCCTGTAATCCTGCCACCTAAAGAGAGCCCAGTTAACATGCTAGCACACAGCTCATTTGTTTCCATGCACATAAATATTTAGATGAAAATAAGATATATATATATATACACATATATATATACATATACACACACACACACACACACACACACACACACACTGTGGTCACTTGCTTTTTAAAAACCCCACAATGTATTGTGCATGTTTTTCTATATTCTTAAATAGTCTTCCAAAACATGTTTGATTCCCACAGCATATTCCACTTCAAAAAGTGCAGTACATTGTGTAGCTGTCGGCTTCCTATCCTTGGTTATTTCCAGGATATTGAGGTTAGTTTTTAAAAAATGAGAACACATATTTTAGGCAGTATTTATGGTTATTCCTGAAGATTGTTTTCAGAAGTATATGGTTGCTGAGTCAAAGGAATTTGGGGAGAAAACTACAGAGAATTGTTTAGCCTAGGAAAAATTAGGGGTTTTTTCCTCCTAACTTAAGAGTAGCTTCTTAAAATGTCATTAAAACTGAAAAAAATGACACCCCAACTTTCACAGTTAAATGCAGAGATGAAGGCTGCTTAAGAATAACGTTTTGAAACTTTGTTGATGACTTATTTTCTATAACTGTTGCCAGATACAGGAATCCTCTGAAAGTCTTAGAGGTGTGCAAAAATTAGGGTGTTTTGTTGTTGTTGTTGTTGTTGTTGTTTTGGTTTGGGGAGGAGATTCTTATCTCCATAAATGGTTTTTCTGTTCAATGTTGAATTGCTTTCTTTTCCCTGTCTCCTTAAGAAAAACTAAAACATTTAATTACTTCAGTATATTCAGTTCCTTAGAAAGGGAAGAAAAAAACCAATAGTAATGGCCTTAGTTATTAAGGCATTTGGATGGGAACTCCTGAATTTTTTCTTGTTGTTTAGAGCCCTGGGCATGAGGAATTCCAGAGCAATGTGGCAGCAGGGCTTAAAGTAGAAATAATTTCTGTGGGCTTTTTCTATTTTGAAAGGGCTGACTGCTATGCAGTTTTTTAAATTAAAGTCCAGACTGTAAAAATAAAACACTTTGGATGTAGGAAATTGTTTAAGACTTAAGAACTTGAGTTATGTGAAGCATTTCATTAGTATATGCAGGAGGACAGCTTTATATGCCAGTCTGAAAATCAGGATACAGAACTGAATTGAGTATCAGTCACTACTCTTATTTTTTAACTAATTGGGGGAAATTCTTTTATGGTCCAGGCACTCTAGCTACTCCAAGTAAAAGCTTCCAGCGAATAAATCACATAAATATACTACTACTGATCTTTTAAAATTTGATGTAAAATATGCATGGTAAGGTATACAAATTGTCAGTATACAACTCAGTAAAATTGTACACATAGCTATGCCTATGTAACCCCCACTCTGATCAAGAGATGGAACATTTACAGCACCCTGAAAGGCTCCCTACCCCGGCAACACCACCCCCCTTTCTTAAGATCACCACTGTGATTTCTGTGTGTACTGCCAGTTCTTGATCTTCATATGAATGAAATCATAATTGTAACATATTCACCTGTTCTTGAGATTACCCAAGTTGTTGCATGTAGCAATACTTAGGTTTTGTTTTGTTTCTCTTTTTTTATTGTTGGCCTTTTTGTACAGTAGTCCATGGTGTGGCTATTCCACAATGTGTTTATTTATTCTGCCATTAATGGTCATTTAGATTGTTTCCAGTTCTGGCTGTTATGAATAAAGCTACTACAAACATTCTCCTACCTGTCTTTGGGTGGCATATGTACTCATTTCTCTCAAATCTGCATCTAGGAATTAAATTACTGGGTAATAGGATATGTACTTGTTTAGATTTAGTAAATATTGCCAAACAATTTTTCCAAAGTGATTATACCAAGTCTTATGTTCCCACTAGTTACTAATGAGAGTTCTATCTACTAATGAGAGTTCTATCTGCCCCCTCATTCTCACCAGTCCCTTGCCAGTCTGTGCGATTGTAGCTATTCTATTTGGTGTCTATAGTGTATCTTACTGAACTTCAATTTGTATTTCCCATATGCATAGTGATAACTTTATGATGTGCCCATTCAGTTCTTTTGCCTTTTCTGGTTGGGTTGTGTTTTTCTTATTGATTTGTAGGAGCTCTTTATTTGTTATATGTGTACAAGCCTTTGGTTAGATATATGTACTGCAGCGATCTTATTCCTATCTGTGGTTTGCCTCTGTTAGTAGTAGGAGAATACATTATAGAATATTGAGAATACTAACTGTATATGAGAACATGGAGTTCTTAATTTTGATGGAATCCAATTTGTCAATATTTTCTTCTGTTCTGCTTAAGAAATCTCTGCCTACCCCATAGTCATGAAGGTATTTTCCTGTTTTTTTTCTACCAGCTTTACTGTCTACCTTTAATAAATAAGTCTAAGGTCTATTTTGAATTAATTTTTGTGAATTATGTGATGTAAATTTTCATTTTTCTTCCGATACAGATAGCCAGTTGTTTCAGCAGCATTTATTGCAAAGAGCCACTCTTTTTTTTTTTTTTTTTTTTTTTTTTGAGCCACTCTTTTTATTATAGAATTGCAGTAGTGCTTCTGGTGCTTTTGACATAAATCAAGGGACTATAAATGTATGGCTGTCTTTCTGGATTTTTTATCTGTACTTATGCTGCTCCATACTGTCACGAATACTGTAGCTTTAGAAGTCTTAATATCCAGTAGTGTACATTCTTCAACTTTAATCTTGTTTAAGATTGTCTTGGCCATTCTACATCTTTAGAATTTCCACATAAATTTTGGAATCAACTTGTCGATTTACACACACAAAAAAAGCCCCCTGGGAGTGTGATTGATAAATCTATGAATCAGGGTGGAATTTACATCTGAACAGTGATGTCTCTTCCAGTCTATGAAAATGGAATAATCTCCATTTATTTAGGTTTGGTCTTTACACTCTCTCAGCAATGTTTTTGCAGTTTATTTAGAGTATGGGTCTTAGACTTTTTGTTAAATTAATCTTTGTATTTCATGTTGTTTGATGCTATTATAAGTGGTATTTTATTAAATTTCATTTTTAAAGCTCTTGCTAACACAAAGGAATATAATTGAGTTTTTTATATGTTAACCTCCTATTTATTGATTTTATATTTTCTTGCTAATTCTAGTAAATTATTTGTGGAGTCTTGTTTTGTTTTGGGTTTTGGGTTTTTTTTAAATTTTATTTATTTATTCATGAGAGACACAGAGAGAGTGGCAGAGACACAGGCAGAGGGAGAAGCAGGCTCCTTACAGGGAGCCTAATGTGGGACTTGATCCCAGAACTCTGGGACCACGCCCTGACCCGAAGCCCGATGCTCAACCACTGAGCCACCCAGGCGTCCCTTGTAGAGTCTTTTGGATTGGATTTTCTACATAGACAGTTGTGTCACCTATAAATAATGACAGTTTTACTTCTTCCCTGCCAACCTTTATGTTTTCATTTCTTTTTCTTGCTTTATTTTACTGTCTGTACTAAGACACAACTGCAGTACTAAGTAGAAGTGCTGATAATAAATAGCCTGGTATTGATGAGACAGTTACTCTGTCAGTCTGACACTGGAAATATTTTGAAGGTTTCAATTAATTGTTAATGAGATTTTTCTTTGATATATTTCATGATTTATTGTTTTAATTTGAGCTTTTGGTAGTTTGTCTTTCTCAGGTTGATTGGTATTAGTTTTATTTATTTATTTTTAAAGATTTTATTTATTCATGAGAGACACACAGAGAGATAGAGGCAGAGACACAGGCAGAGGGAGAAGCAGGCTCCATGCAGGGAGCCCAACGTGGGACTCGATCCCAGGTCTCCAAGATCAGGCTCTGGGGTGCTAAACTGCTGATCCACCTGGGCTGCCCCGATTGGTATTAGTTTTAAATGTATTATTGAGTATCAAGGTTTTGACAATCATTTATTTCAATGGTTCTCAACCAGGGACACTTTTGCTTCCCAGGGAACATTTGACAATGTCTAGAGACATTTTTGGTTGTCACAGCTGGGGATGAGGATTGCTACTGGCATCTAGTGGGTAGAAGCCAGGGATGCTACTAGGACAGACACCAGTGCATTTGCTAGTCCAAAATGTCAGTCATGCTGAGAATGAAAAGCCCTGATCTGTATCACCCTCTTCATTTGATAAGAAACTGAGGCCCACAAATATGAAGTGATTTGCTGTTACCTATTTTAAGTAGCAGAGATCCCACACTTCCTATATTTATGAAGAAAAGTAATTGTCATCATCTGATAGATACTATGAAAAGGTTTGCTTTTATCTTCTTAATTCCTCAAGAAGGTAAGCATCACTCCTCATGTTATATACATCAGGACATTGAGACAGGCGGACCTTCATCCATTAATTTATTCAGTAAACATTTAGGGAGAGGTGCCAGAGTTTTTTGTTTGTGTTTTAGAAGTAGGAGATACAGGGATGAGTAAAACTGATGGGCATAGTGGAAATTATATTCTAGTGAGGAAGACAGACCAGTAACAGTTGAGTAAGGATGATGAACTATGGAAAGTGATACAAAGAAAAAAGGGTGAGGAGGGAAGAGATTAGAGGCGAGGAGGAAGCCCACCTTCGATGTGGAGGTTGGAAATGCTTCTTTATTGTGCTGACATTGAAGCTGAGACCCAAAAAAGGAGCAGAAGATAGCTGTGGTAAAAGTCCGGGGGACTGTGTCAGGTGGAGGGGACAGTGTGGATGTGGGCTGATGCGAAAGAGAGTGACATGGTTATGAAGTGAGAAGAGACTATTGTGTCTGGCATACCACCATCGAGAGGGAAGGTGACTTAAGACTGGAGACATAGACAGGGCAAAGCCTTAAGCTGCAGTGAGGACTTTGCATTTTATACTATTTGCAGTGAGAAGTTGCTGAGGTCTTCTGAGCAGGGGAGGGAAGTGATCTCCTCTGTATGTTTAAAACTGCCACTATTGCCTGTACAGTCGATTGGAACAATGGAGCAAGAGTAGAAAGCAGGAAGGCTGGTTAAGAGACCATTGCAGAAGTTCAGGAGAGAAGGAAGACAATTTTGAGATATTTTATTCTTGTTTTGGAATTGGAAATTACTGGATATGGGAGTATCCATACTCCCATACATAGGGTGTGGGAGGATGGGCAAAAGGGAAAAGGCAAGGATGGCTACTAGGAGTCTGGCTGAGGACCTGGGTTGAATATATTGAGATGGGAAAGATTGGGGGAATGACCGTTTTCAGGGGGGCAGGAAGAAAAGGACTAACTAGTTTGACATTTGTACATATGGGAGTGTCTGACAGTTACTAAAGCTGCCGTGTGATTTCATTTCCAAATGCTCCATTTTCAGTGGAAATGATGAAAAGTTTATTGTTTTCCTAGAAACGTTATTTAGAAAGACCGTATAGTACATTTGGAAGAGTACTAGGTTGGTTTTCAGAAGTTCTCTGGGTTGTACGCTCCTCAGTGGTGCGATGATTTTGGCCACCATCTCCGGATGATCTCTTCATCCAACAATGGGTGTGTGGACTTGATGTTCCTTGAGGTCCCTTTTCAGCAGTGTTTTGTAGCTGTGAACATAAGCTGTCCCCTCAGTTTTTCTCTCACTGCTCTGCCTAGAATTTCTGTGTCGTCGCCCTGCTCCTGGACTAGGACTTGTTATGAGTTTACTTTGCCTACATGGAGTTTACAGCCACAGATATTTGAATCAGGCCTTTCTTGTGCCTTTCCCCCCCTTATTTCTTGAACCTCAATAGTTTTATAGTTAGATATAGACAGAAAATTCTCAGATTTCCTGATGTTGCATTCCTTGTTCTAACAAAAGCAATTGATCCTTTGTTGCCCTGACTAGGAGTGTAAAAACACTCCAAGTATTGCAGTCCAATGTTTAACTATAAAAGATCTTTTAATCTGTGTCCTAGCAAACATTCACCTTTTGGTCCATCCTGAATATGCCTTGGCTCTTCAAAGATTCAGTAAAGCCCACATTGTGCAGAGACGGTGGGTAACAGCAGGAACCACTTCCCTGAGAAATGCCTGTCCTCTCCAGCCTAGTGTAGAACCGGTTCCCATTTAGGGAAATGTGGAGGAACCCACAGTTCAGCCCTTCCAGGGAAGGCACTAAAGTACTGCCTAGGAATTAAGTACACACATCAATCAAGCTAAGTCTTATCCCCAGTTAATATATAATAAAATATTAACAAAGCTAAATCAAATGAGTTTTCAGTTTAGCTATGTAAGTGGAAAGCAATTTTGAGGTCTGTTGCATAAAGAATTCCAGTTCCGTGGTAGAGTAGCAAATAAATGGGATTGGGGGTGGGGTGACAAGGGCGGGGCGGGCGGGGGGAGTAGATAAATCACCGGTTATTATCTCACTGCTATCAGCAGTGGTTCTTTAAGGCCAACATAGTGGCTTTATCAGGTTTTCTAACAGTTGGATTTCAAGATTTGTTTGAAGAAGTAAATTTGTATTAATTCTAGTGAATACATTTGAAGGATCCATCCTGTGCTGTGAGCAATTCATAGTAACTAACAATAAGGCCCTGTAATAGTCCAGTATTGGTTTTTACTTAATAAAATATTTAATCATAAATGTCTGAATTCTGCATCTCCCACAGGAAGGCATTTCTGTGCCCACTGACAAGGATAATTTAGCAGTTTCATAGTTGAGCGCTTAATTACTCATAATTGTGAAGGGTAAGATGTGATGAATTCCTCCTCAATGGACATACTAAATATTTTAACTAAGGAGATGACTTAAAGTAAATTAAGCTAGTGAGATCATTTATTACATTGGTTAAAAGCAGTTTAAGAAATCTATCCTGTCCCACATTCCATTAGATGAGAATACGTGCATGATTGTTCCTGCTCTGTGACATGTGCAGGCTGCACTGTTGGGATGGAAGGCAGGTGTTTGGGGATGGGGGTTGGGAAGAGAGTATGAAGAAGTTGGTGTGGTTTTCTGGATTTGTGCTGTTAGGTTTTGCCTGAGTCACTCATGAGGATCCTTAGCTATATGTGGAGTTTGGTTCTCAAACTAATGGGAACATCCTTTATGTCCTTTTGGTTGGTCTGAGAGCATTTGTCCTACATCAGAACAAAGGAAAGGACTTGACAGCAGGGTCTCCCTTAAACCTTGTTGGTGCATTCTTCAGGGAAGATGGTCTGAAGCAGTCAGAGGTAGAATGAAGAGGTAAAGGTACAAGCAGAATGTATTTGTAAAATGCTTTTTCTAAATTTCTGAATAAGAAAGAAACTTATATTTTGGAGTAGAGGAAAGAGGGATCCAGGTATTTCCGGAGTTATTAGCTGAATATGTCAGCTACAGTTACGTCGTATTGTAAAAGGCTCCAGAGCCCTCCTGCTTACCATTAGGGAAGGTTGAAACAACTTGTCTCATTAAGTTAAGCTTCATCCCTTGAGTGTCTTATTTAGCTTTACTTCTCTTCGTTCTCTTTCCCCAGTGATTTGGGTAAAGTATCTGAAAACCACTAAAGGTAAAAGGTTGAAGCAATCCCAAATTTAATAATCTATCACCTTTTCTTCGCGTATCTGAGTGTAATTCCCAGCAGTTCTTCGCGAATTCATTAGAAGACAGCAAGTCATTAAAAGTTAATAAGAAACTATTTGTTTCCGTGAGTGTGAATAAAACCACTTTGTGAGTCTGACATTCTTTTCCAGCCACAAAAGCCTTGCTTTTAGCCAATTTCCATTTTCTCTGTCTCCATAGCTTACTCCTGGATGGGGCACCTCTGATAGCAATCCACAAAGCCAGATATTACAAGAGGAAAGATGGCCTAGCCCTGGGGCCTGGACCATTTGTGACAGCTTTGGAGTATGCCACAGACACCAAAGCCACAGTAGTGGGGAAACCAGAGAAAACATTCTTTTTGGAAGCATTGCGGGACACTGGCTGTGAACCTGAGGAGGCCATCATGATAGGAGATGTAAGTAGTAAAGCCCAGGAAATGCCCAGAGCTTACCTGTCACGCTGGGAAGAGCCAACTTGGAAGTACTGCTTTGAAACACTAGCAGACTCTTACAGCAGCTATCAGATGGTAGTAATTGGGTACCTATAAACAGCTTACCAGAAGATGGTTAGTGATATTCTTCTAAAGAATTGAAATTTTGAGGGACGCCTGGGTGGCTCAGTGGTTGAGCGTCTGCCTTCCACTCGGCATGATCCCAGGATCCTGGGATCAGGTTCTGCATCTGACTCCCCTCAGGGAGCCTGCTTCTCCCTCTGCCTGTGTCTCTGCCTCTCTCTCTCTCTCTGTGTCTCTCATGAATAATTTTTTTAATCTTAAAAAAAATTGAAATTTTGATTATTTCTGACATTGTTCATAGTGTGATAAGATATATGTACAATCAAAAGGCCATTAAATGCAAGTCAATTAAGTGCTTTATTTTTTTTTAATTAAGTGCTTTATATATCTATTGGAAGAAAACTTTACACAAATTTAAATTTTTTTGAGTGTTACATATGCAGGGAGCAATGTATACCTACAGAATTCTATTATTATTGATTTTTTTCCTAGTATATGCTTTATAGAAGAACTTCCCAGTCAGTGTGCCACAAATAGCTCCAGATATTGATTGCCTCAGCTCTCTGAGTGGTAGGGCTGGACCTGGATGATGGGAGGCTCTAGCCAGTGACCTCTGGCCATGAGCACCTTACCAGTTTTCCCCAGCATCCTGGGAAAACATTATTTTCTGCATGTGCCATGAGGGGAAAAGAGCTAGAAAGCACACTGCCTGTGGCAAGGATTATATTTCAATTTTAAGTAAATCCATTAGGCTAGAAGGGACCATGGAGGTTGTCTGTTCCAAACCTTGTCATTTGATAGACTAGGATGCAGAGGCCCAGAGAGGTAAAGCTCCTTGCCTAAATTCCCACAGCTAATTAGTGGCACAGCTGGAAGTGGAATTCAAGGCTCTGGACTTCCTCCAAAAAAATTCTGGATCCCTTGCTTGTTTCACTTGTATATAGTGCAGACACATCCTGGTGCTCATTTCCACTCCCTTACTCATGAACCCAAATAGGATAGTCACTAACCTTGATGTTGCTTTGAGAAACCATCTTTTCAGTCATCTTTTCCTCTTGGCAAACCTTTAACTAACTTTCCTGGGCAAATGTGTGTTTGAAGAAGTGGAGACGTCAGAATTCTTTATCTCAGGAGTTACCAGTGTTGGGACAGGGTGGAGAGAGGCACATGGTGGAAGTGTTCAGCTGCATGGAAGGTTTTTGTTATCCCAGAGATGGTGGGTTTTCCCTCCCTTTCCTTGCCCACTTTTTCCCACCTTCCTTCTTCCTTCCTTCCTTCTCCCCCATCTCTGCTGTTTCACTAGGACAAGTTTAGATGCAATGCAAGGTAGTAAGTTAGACCTTAAATGAAGATCTAACTTTGATACTCTAAAACTCATTTCCAGGGTCTATTGTTGAATTATATTAATGATTTTTGCTGTTGAGGAAAAGAGTTCTTCAGGCATGGTCTGAATGAGTCCTGTCTATAAAGTGCTGTAAAGACATAAGATGGCAGGATTGATTTTCTTTCTCTCCCTTTCTTTTCTTTCTTTCTTTCTTTCTTGGGGGGAGGGAAAGGGGTAAAGGGGGAGAGAGAATCCCTAAGCAGACTCCATGCCCAGCACAGAGCCTGGCATCTGACACAGGGCTTGATCTTACAACCTTGAGATCTTGAGCCAAAATCAAGAATCAGATGTTCAAACCAGCTGAGCCACCCAGGCACCCCCAAGGGCTGATTTTCTTGGTATTTCTTCCAGTCCTTGGATTTTTATTAACTCGTGTTTATCATTGCAGTCAAACAAGCATATTCATCTTATCTTGGGTAAGAAGTGGAAAGAGGAGGTGCCTTTCTAACCGATCTGTTCTATCCAAGAGTGAAGAGAATCTCAGTATTCTGATTTTGCTTGATCTTATGTTTGAGGGACGACTGGCTGGACTGGCTGGAAAGTAAGGATAGTGTGTTACATGGGCTGCAGCAGAGCTGTCTTCTGAATGCAGTCCATTCACAGTCTGCAGTTGGATCATTCCCCTTCAAAGCTGCCAAATGAACAGAATGCTTTTTCCCATGATCTATTTTAAGAGGAGACAGATGTACGTGAGGAAAACATGAACCGTAGATGCACTCTTTGTGTTTGATCACTAGAATTAGACTACATTAGACTACTCTGTTGTACACTTTCCACTTCTCCAACACCTCCTTTTCCAGATGGCATGCTTCCTCAGATGGTTCCATGTGGACTTACCTCCTATTCCCCTCTTGTATTTTAAGAAAAGATAATGCCATCACAGTTTGCCATCCCAGCCTAATCAGTCAACTATCAATTGATAGGGTTTTGGTGACAAGCTAACTGAAGACAGTGAACTAAATGCTTTCTTTATGCTTTCCTAGGACTGCAGGGATGATGTTGGTGGAGCTCAGAATGTTGGCATGCTGGGCATCTTAGTAAAAACTGGTATGTATCTTCTGTATAAGCTTTCTCTAAAGCAAGATGGTAAAACACACGGTTGCGTAAAGAACAGTCTGCAGAAATGACAAAGCCCACTGGGCACATTCATTCTCTTTCTGTCACAAAGCAAAAATAAAATGGGCTCAGGATCTCAGCAAAAAAAAACATTGTGGGAAGGCCGGTGCTGCATAAAACTAGGAAGATGAGAGAGTTTAGAGGTCATTTTAAAACTTAACCAGAGGGGCACCGGGGTGGCTCAGTGGTTGAGCAGTCTGCCTTCGGCTCAGGGCGTGATCCCAGGGTCGTGGGATAGAGTCCCACATCAGGCTGCACACAGAGGGCCTGCTTCTCTCTCTGCCTGTGTCTCTCCCTTTCTCTGTGTCTCATGAATAAATAAAATCTTTAAAAAAATAAAAATAAAACTTACCCAGAGATATTCATGCTGGTCGACAATTAGTATTTATATGATTTTTCTTGATACACAAATCACCACATTGAACGGACCAAAGACCACTGACTTTGTGATACTCTATAAGAGTATCTCTCTCTCTCTCTTTTTTTTTTTTTTTTTTTTTTTGGTGCCAGCTGTAAGATAGTAGGAACTAGTAGGCTAAGGGATCTGATACTTTCTGTTGAACATTTGCATTTTTTTAAAAAAATCACACAAAAAACTATTATCTTTCATTATCTTTCACTTACTGTTTTAGGAATTATTTCCTGTTCCAAAATTAGGTATACTCTTTGTAGCCCCTCAAAGTAAATTTAAGGTAAGAGCAGGAATGTACTGGGGAGGACTGAGCTAATACAGTATTATGACTCCAGAGGACCCATTAGTGTTCTGGGTCCTGCCTTCAGTGTGCAATGACTAGCTGTGCAAGGGCATGTGGCTGGTTTCATATAATGCAAGTGAAATCATTTAAGAGGTTTTTCCTAAAAACGAAGATTTAAAGTTTCAGAAGAGCCACAATATGGAAATTTTTTAGAAAAAGTACATTTACTCCTGACATTTATTCAAGAAAATGTGGTTGCATAAAAGCTATTTTAAATTTAAAAATAGAAACAAAGCGTAGCTCCAGCTACCATTGAATAAGAAGTATTTGGCAAGGCCCTGTATGAACAGAGTTCAGACTATGCCAGGGTTCAGAGGGAATTGTTGGAGCCTTGCAGATAGTGGTTCCAGTCATTCCAGAATGAATGGTGTGTTTATTGACATTTCTCAGTCAAAATGATTAGCACCATCCCGAAAACATTACTACCCTTTGATGTCAGCAAAAAAGAGGAAGTATCAAGAAAAACTCCATAAAAGTCACACTCATCATCCCTCACTCTATCTTAATTTTCAAATTGCTGCCATTCAGTATTTTCTGGTCACCAAGGAAATCTTCAGACAACTATTTTTCCTCTTGTGTATTAGTCCTGTAAACATTTCTTCTCTTTAGCTCACATAATTAAGGGTTTATACTAAGCATTAAAACCATCCTAGGCCAGTGTCTTGTAGGCTCTGCTCCCCCTCCCCTTGGCTGGCCTCTGTGGCTGCTCCCTTTTCTGACTGGCAGGTGATTGTGATCAGCCTGTCACAGAGCCATCCAGTTAGTCTTAGAGAAGCCAGCAACATCACACAGCCAAACTGAAAATGTATCACCAATAAAGCAGCTGAGTCCAGCGCAGGGAAATAGGCCTATTTGTCCTGTTGGTGTCTGGTCAGAAAAAATCCCAAGTAAGCCCACTGTTCTAAAGGCACGCAAAATGGCTGGCTCCGTTGATAAATTTGAGCAAGTACTAGGCTTCCCAATGTTGAAAATTATTGTAAGGATTTTAATCTAGTCCATAAGTGCTTCTTGTGGATGCTCTTAAGCAATTTTGTTTCACCATGAGTAGCACACGGTAGAAGCTCGGTATACACTTGCCCAGTGATTTATTAATAAAGATTTGCGACTAGTGCTACCCAGAATTTGTTTGTTTAGCATGTAAAACAGTCACTTAGAAAAGATGGAGTCATCCTTTATCTAATATCATCAGAATGGCTTCCTGTCTCCCCTTCTGCTCAGCATCTATTCATCCAGGAAAGCACAGACTGCCACAGTGAGTGAGGCAGTGAGTGGTGGCAGCCTGCTTCATCCACTGAGCCCACATTAGTGAGCACCTGCTTTATGCCAGACACCATTTGAGGTGCTGGAACTCTCACACCTATATAAGGCACTGTGTCAATGTGTACTTTGTAAAAGTCCCCACTTGCAGGCCTAGACAGTAAAAGCATTCTGTAAGCCCTTATCTTCGTGGCCAAGAAACTTGACTTTCACATACACTCCCTTAGGCCACTGAATCCAGGAAGTAGGTATGTGACTTATATATGAAACCAGTAGTTAGTGACATATACGAGACTAAGTAGAAATGTGGCAAGAGTTTGTACTAAATGGAATTTAAGCTTGAGAAAAAACTAGCAGCAGAGTTTTCTGTGTGGCCCATACTGTGGACAGGTGTCTTGAGGATGTTAAGGTGAGTGAGGCAGATACTCATTACCTTTATACATTTGATGCTGGCTCCATTCCTGTAGGAATTCACAGTAAGACAAGATGCAGTGCATCTGGTGTGAAATGGGCTTTTCAGGCTTTCTGTTTGCTGGGCAAAGCCTCATAAAGAGGTAGGTAAAGGATGGTGGGAACTGTAGGAAACAGTGGGTCTGTTGTTAGGGGAGCTGGATTTAGGCAGAGAGTGCTGGAGAATGCAGAGGGAGAAGTGGCAGAGATCACAGAAAAAGGGATGAAAGAGCAAAGAGAAGGGGAAGTGCAGAGGCAGGCCAAGAGGCTATAGAGCACTTGGCCTTGTTCCCCAGGACTTCAGCTGAAGCAGTCTGCCTGCCTGCCTGCCTGCCTGCCTGCCTGCCTGCCTGCCTTAAAAAAATTGTGGAATGTTCACCACATGTTAGTCATTATGTTTGGTGCTGGGAATGAATACATTGGGGAAAATAACATAGTCCCTGCTTTCAGAGAACTCACAGACATTAAAGGATAAATATGTAATTGCAACACATTATAAATATTGTGGAGGCAAAGAACAGGGTGCTGAGAGAGAGAATAACCGGGAGGAGATCTTATGGGGATGGGAATATGGAGTTTGGCCTGAAGCATGCAGAGGGAAGTGGGGTGAGAAGCCTATTGCCAGCAAAGGAGATGGCAGGTGTGAAGGTCCTCAGAGAGCCAGGTCCCGTCCAGGACTGCAGTCTTGTGGAAGCACACCCAGAGGGTGGGGGGGTGCTGGGCCAGATGACAAAGGGCAGTGGTAGGGATTTGCACTCTTTCTGAAGGGCAGTGGGACCCATTAAGGGTATTGAAATAGGGACCTTCATCATCAGATTTACATTTGTAAAAGTTGTCTGTGACCACTGTGTGGAAGGGTTCCTCTCAGTGCAGGGGTGCTTGGGTCTGTGTCCCACATTCCAGAGCTTGGGGAAGACTTAAGCATTGTACTTGCCCTGCGGTGCCCTGCTGGACAGACTGTCCTGCCTGGCCCAGGCCTGAGTGCATGCATCACTTTCTATCCTCACCCCTGGGTGCTCATTCATCAGACTCACAGGATCCTTACATAGCAGCAGCACATGCTGTTTCCAGTCACCCTCAGGAGCTGACAAAGCCTCCGCCCTGTGGTGTCCCGGCTTCCTGTGAAAAGCATTAATTCAGTCACCATGCCTATCTTTAGGGCTGTTGGGGAAGAAGATGATTTCCCCAGCTGTGGATATCTGAAAGAAACTTTAGCTGCCAGCTGCCCTGGCCCTGTGAGTGTCTGTTGTGAAAGACCAGAGTCCTGGGAAAATGCTGCATGTGAGATTTCTTTGAATTGCCTCATTGCATCTGAAAGCTTCAATAAGAGATGCTTCGGAAGATGGGGAGCCCCTGATTCTCCAGTACTTGCCAGGGTGGTTCTGTGGTGGCCCAGGTGCTCATGGGATGTGATTAATGTGGCATTCTAGCAGGAGCCTTTGTTCACTGGCTTTACTTTCATTTCAGGGAAATACCGAGCAGCAGATGAAGAAAAAATTAATCCGCCTCCTTACTTAACTTGTGAGAGCTTCCCTCATGCTGTGGACCACATTCTGCAGCATCTACTGTCTTCCTCTGTGTGAATCAGAAGCAACTGGAGATGTATCTTTTCATTGTTCAGAATGAACCCCTCCCCATCTCCACGCCAGCATAGATCGACAGGGACCAGCACTCCTCTATTGTGCATTAATTAGAAAGAAAGGTATTGAATTGCAGCCAGCCACTACGCCTTGCTTATCCCTTTTATTTTGCAAAAGAAGATGAGAAAGGGGAAGCTATGATTTTCTACCATTCCTTTTAAAATATTCATCAGGTTAGTCAGGGCTGGGAGGGAGAGCCTACTGCAGGGTGTCGTCGTGTTCTTTGCTGTCTCCTCACTGGGACAGTGGGAGTGGGGAGTGTTCAGATTGTGAATAAAATTGAGTGGCGTTTTTAAATTATAAAATAATGTGTTGAAAAGTACATTAGGCTGTAGTTTTAATATTAAGTTCAACTGTGAAATCCATCAGAAGTGCCAAGTGGAATGAATACAAGTCAGAAGAAGCAAAATAAATTGTCCTTTAGCCCAAGTGATCAAGTGAATTTGCCTTAATGGATGTTGAAAACCAGATTATCTACTGTATTATTCCCAGCACGGGTGACTTCTTTTTCTCTTCATTAGCCAGAGATGACTAATTTAAATTTAGAACCTGATTTTAATTTAAAATAATATTTCCATTAATAACCTATTCATTGCAGATACCTATTATACTGTGTAACAGTTGTTTTGGAAATTTTATGTAAAATTAAAACTATCAGTATTTTACAGATGTTTTAATTAGACATTGTTATTAACAGGAACAGTGCAGAAACTAAAATCAAGCCTTTAATGTCTTATAGACCATGCATTTTTGAAGTTAGCGTCCACCAGGGTCCTATTAACTGTACATTTGCAAGATTTCATTATTTTTGCCTCTGACACTATGGGAAAAATCTTTGAGAAGCTATTGGGACAGATTCAAGCTTTTATGTACTTGGTTACTACAGCTGTAAAATGAAATCTCGTCTGGTAGCATGGATTATTCTTCTCGTGTTAGACCCACCAAAATGAAGGGGACTAAGTAGGTAATGATTTTCCTAGTGCATTTGCATACTGTGATAATCCTGGGCCTTGGCAATTGTTTTACAGGACTCTTGGGCATTGAATTATTAGCATGTAATTGTACATCATTGTGGCGTTCACCTTATTGAAGCACACACCGATGTTAATGAGCTTCGGGCTTTGATGCTTGTTTAGAGATCAGCTTGATCTTGGACGGCAGAGAGCAAAGCTAAATAAATGGCAGCTCCCTCTCCTTTTGGTGGTCTTTTGATCACTCTGTTCTTGTCTCTGCAGATGCCCTGACTTAGTACTAACACAGCCTAGAGTGCAAAGGACAGATGTGATAGGACTGCCACCACAGATCCGAAGCATGAGTGGAATGGCCAGGAGCATAAGTTTGGGGGCCTGGGCAGCAGTTACACAGCTCTGTGCCCCCTTGGGCAAGTCACCTAAGCTCTCACACCCCTGTAAAATGGAGACAGTGCCAGCACCCACCACGTAGGCTTGTGGTGAGGGTTAAATGCATGACCAGGGTCTTAAGTATTGAGAGTAGAATCAGGCAGATGCTGAGTGCTGTGTGTTTTGGGGTGGACGTAGCAGGACTGTCCACACTGAGTGATCTGAAAAGTCTCGATAGAATTCATCTCAAAAGTCAGTTCAATGGGGAAAGTCTTCCTGGGGATTAAAAAGAAAGAGACACTGTACTCCATTTAAACTCGCACACGCAGAGGCAGGCACATAGAGAAGCTCAGAGTGCAGGTAGAGCATGCTGCTTGTGCCTGATGGATGTCCTGCATTCAGCTTGGGCCTGTACCTGGGTGCCTGGGTCAATGATTCCTTGGCTCAAGCACCATTGAGTGCTGGTTGCTACGTGCTAAGTGCCATGCTAGGAAGTAATCAAGTGTACAAGAGAAGGATTTTACCCTGAGGACCCTTACTAGTGGAGGAGCTAGGCAGAACACACAAGATGGTATTAGTACTCCAGTGGCCTTCCTCTGAGATGTCCGCCTGACTGCAGGTGGAATGAGGCGTCCCCACCTTCGTGCTCTCATAGCACTTATTACATTACACTTCGCTACTCACACGTCCCTTCTCCCTACCAGACAAGACAGTGTCTCGTTCTTCCTATACCTCCTGCAACCCAGTTAGGCACTCAGGTGGTTACGGAACCAATACAAACTAGTAAATGCTACAGGAATTTAATGTTAGAAGGTATAGTGATGAGTAGGAAGGAGAAAAATTTCATTTTGGATTCGTTTCCCATAGGAGAGGCCACATTAGACACTCGGAGATAAGGGATCTGATGCTCTAGAGACAGGTTAGAGCTAAAGCAAGGAAGCAGACATCACTGATGCGCCAGAACTCAAACAGTGACAGGAATAGGTAAGATCATGTGAGAATAAGGTCCCCAGCCAAGAAAAAGGCTTCTTTCCTCCATTCTAGTTTGGCTGTATTTAACAAACACAGAGCTTGTTAGCTGACCTGTCCACGGTGAGCTTCAGGAAGATAAATAAAAATCTTGTTTTAGATCCAGGTTACTATAAACATTGCCAGCACAGCCGGTTGGTCTGCCTTGGGCTTCATGGAGGATATTTAATAACTGAAGTACCTGAAAGACTTCGTTTTTCCAGCCATCCCATTTAAAGCGCTTTCCTGTGGTATGACCTCAGGGACAGTGTTTGCATCATTTTTAGTACAATCCTCTCTTAGGCCCAGAAGAGGCACCAAGTGCCATTTTGGAACTGGTAAGGGTAGTAGAGAACACTCACTAGTCAAGAGCGGATTACTGAGCATCTGCTCTAAGCCAGGGGTGTGCTGGGTGTGGAAGAAGGCAAAGCATCAGCCCAGTGGTGGAGACATGGTTGTCCCACCACTTCACTCATCCTTCCAGAATTAGCTAGTTGTGCAATAGCTCTTCTACCCACCATTCTGCATCTGTCGGAGCTGATCGGGGCCGTTGGAATACTGTAGTCACTGATGTCAGAAAGTCCCTTGGAAGGATAGTGTCATCACCTCACCCTTAATCTCACACTTAGAAATTATTGTACCGGAAAGTCAAAAACACACCTGCATGGGTTATGTTCATTTGGTTTGGGATCAGTAGTGGTTCCTGAAGAATGAAACTGAAATCCTTGGGCACCTACAATAAAGAATTTTTAAAACACTAATCTATTTCACTAAAATACTCCACCTTAACCAGCAGAATCCCTTTTTCATATTAGCAGATGCTTGCATAAAGCCATGTTTGTGTTATCAGGTTCCTTTGGCATAAGTCACAAAAACTTTTCTTTTACATAAACTAGGACCTTTGCTGACTTTTATTAGGCCAGCCATCAAGGCCTGTCACCATGAAGCATGCTGCTTTGTTTAAGGGACAACCAGAATGAGACACCAGAGCACCAGAAATCATTTATCATTGAAATTATATATCCTTTAAAATCAATTTTGAATACCCTCCTCTTTTCTATGCTTACCTTCACGTCCGACACAACTCAACTCCTGTTTGTTTCACTGGCTAATGCACCTGAGAATACCAAATTATAAATGCCAACTGTGGGTAAGGTACAAAGGAGGACAGCAGAGAGTAGCTCCAGTTATTAAGATGCATATCTTCTAGTTGGGAAATCAAAGCATATAAAAATACACCTGAATAGTCCAGAGGACTCTGACAAGTTCAAAGTATGTTATAGAAGTCCTCTCAGAGAAGTGGTCATGTGCAGTGAACTATGTGCTTTGGAACAATAATCACAGCTTCTAGCCTGTGAAACAGATAAAGCGCTCATTTTAAAGAATGTTGTTTTAAAGGATATTTCATTCAATGGCAGTGACAAAAGTACCACAACCATGGGAGGCTAACGTTTTGAGTAGGGTAAAAAGACAAAACCTACACACAACTACTTAATGCAATAGATCTATGGCTACATGATGAACAGGAAAACGAGGGAGAGGATTATTTCAGATAAGGCTGTGAAGGCTTGATGGTGACGTAAATAAAATGCAGGGACAAGCTACGAATTCTAACAAATACTTAACCTTTGTCGCCAACATCTGGGCATCAAGAGATCTCAAATGCAAATCGGATACTGCTGGTTTTCCTAGGAAGACCAAGATCTGGCAACATTGGGTCATGAGAGCTGTACCACTGCTAGTTATTCAAGTAGTCTCACCCTCTCCATCCCAGCCCTCAGCTCTTCCTTCTCTTATACCCAGCTTACTTTACTCATGTGTTACTATGTTCCAAGTTCCTACAGGCATTGTGACTTCTGCATTTTGACAAAATACCACATGTTGGATGAAGTTAAATTTTCCTCCAACAATAGGCC
The DNA here is from genome assembly GCF_048164855.1 of Canis lupus baileyi. Classification (NCBI taxonomy): domain Eukaryota; kingdom Metazoa; phylum Chordata; class Mammalia; order Carnivora; family Canidae; genus Canis; species Canis lupus. The sequence continues at coordinate 37,108,567 of NC_132843.1, read as the reverse complement.
ACGTTCCTATATCCCTATAAACTCGGGTTTACTTCTAATCCACTCTTTAAATAATAGAGACTCTAAACAGAAACTAATATGTCTTAGTTTGTCTCTATTTCTCAGAGCTCCACTAAAATCAAGGTAAAGAAATAAAGAAGGTATAAGCTCAAGGAGAGCCACGAGAGCAGATACCAGTGGACAAGAGGCTATGATAATTTGAAGGGCTGAGAGTGGATGGGTTGTTAACAAAAATCGGCGCAAAGAAAGACAACCCAGACAGCCTGTGGAACCTCAAAGATCCAAGGCTTGGAGACACCAGGTAGAGTGGAGGTGAGGTGTGAGGTAGGTTGAGAAGCAAGGAATTGGTTTGAAGCCGGTAAACAGAATGGTTGGAGCCCCAGAAACTTTCCCAGCTCTGAGCAGCCAGATGCGTACCCCCAGCCAAGGTAGGAGAAAGGAAGTTTATTCTCTAGAAAGGTGGAGCCAAGTAAGGCCTTGGGGAGAGCAGGCATGGTGGTGAGCCCAGGGGAACTACAGGCCTGAAAATTGGGACTGGGTACATCTCTGCTTATTCTATAATGGTTCCTGGTGCCTTTCTCTTAAAACACCAGGACCAGAGTGTATGGGAATGGAATGGACAGTTTATCCAATATTGCCCACTTGGAAACTAATACTGATAGATATCTGACAGATCTGGGAATGTGCTGCAAAAAATAAGAATAGATACTTCAAAAATCAAGCAAATGATAAAACAAGGCACCTATTAGTGCCTGAAAAGACAAAACCAACATAAAGGGAATGTAATTTTGATTCACTAGTTGGCTCTGCATGAACAGTATGTGTTCTCATAGAAATACTGATTACTGAGTTAACCTAGATGGTGGGGAAAGACCTGTGTATTGGTAGCGACACAGCAGAGGGATGGAAGAGCTACATCTCATTTCATCCAAAGCGGGAAGCCCTTAAATAGTCTATAAAACAGATTTAAAAAGTCACTGAAATAAAAGGACCTGCAAACATACTTGCATAATTATTTGGAGACAAACTTTCTAAGGGAAAGAGGAGTATTGAATATGCAACTCAACAAGATGGAAGTATTACAAAGATGAACTTAGAGATTCTTAAGAGGAATGAAGGAAGGATGTGGAGGCATGCCAGGACATAGTGGTATGTAGGGTTGTATGTGCCATGAGGGATGGCCAAACCCTGCTGATCCTGAATGGTGTAAGGAAAGAGCGGTACGCTAAAAGATGCCAGACGTTGTCAAAAAGCATGCTCTCCCCAGGGGCTGTGTCCTCTGCCCCTTTGCCTGTTCACTTTTAACTACACACACACACAAACTAGAACAAATTAGCAACAATTGAGGTTCTATCCAAGTGAGATCTTGTGAAAACAGAAAGGATGGTAGTGGCCTAACAGCTCCAAGAAATGTCTGCTGACAGCCTGACAAAATGATCCCAAAGCACAGAAAGCAGATGGTCGAAGTTGAACAGAACGGCAGCCTGAGACGTAAATTTCGTGTACAGACTTCTACGTCTGGGGTAGCACTAACGTTGCATAGTGCAACACCATGATCACAAAGAAGTTTAAGTTTAGCCTATACTAAGTTGGGATATCTTTGTTTATTTTTAATTTGTTATATAGATGGTGTATTTTCAGTTTGGCTACATTGCCCAGGAAATGGCATTTTTAAAGGCATTAGAGAATATTCTGCTCAAAATAATCAGTATCCCCCCTAAAGTCCTTGTTTTTGTTTAAAATTAGGGTAAAATCCTTTGGAATATTTAGCTATCCAAAATGCCCCTTTCCTGCAAATTTTTCTTTGGAGGAGGAGTGTGCCTTGCAGGGATGAAGAAAACGAGGTGAGGAAGGGGAAAAGGAGGTGACTACCACAGGTGAGTTCTAGCTGAGAAGAGGGGTGGTGGCATCACTTAGAGACGTGATTATCAGCGGCTGAAAGTAGATGCCTCAAATCATGAGATTCTGAAGGAGATGCTTCCAACTGTTGACAAGCCCCTGAGAAGATGTGGGGGAGCCAAAGAGCAGGGGTGACCTAGGACAGCGATTGTGGAATCTCTGATTCCCCATCCTAAGCTTCAGATCCACTGAGGAGCTGTTCAGTGGGAAGAGGGCGGAGCACATGGGAAGGGGAGAGTCAAAAGATGTTCCTAGGAGCCAGAACTCAGAGGGCTCAGACTGGAAGCTGGTGGGGGGTTGTGGGGACAGCCACCCTGCTACTAGCTCTAGACTCAAGAAGCTCCTGTCCTGAGGTGGATCTGAGACTCTGTGGGTGGGAGCTAGTCTGGTCAGGCTTTGCTGCTGATAAAACTGGTTGGGGTCAGAGTTAGGGAGGGCCGATGAGGTTGCGGATGTTGGCAGAAGAAACACTCTACATGTCCTTCCCTGTGCCCATTCTTAACCACCCTGGAGCCCATCAACTGGGCGGATGGTCTGTCAAGTTCAGCTTCCACTTGGCTCCTCAACTCAGAGCCACTCTGTGCATTCCAACACAACTTCCTAAACTACATCTTTTTCTTCAAAATGAAAACACCAATTCACAAACAAGGAACACTGTAAGAAACTGTTCATCAGAATTGTGCGGGGTCTAGTTGTGAGAAAAGTCTTTGTGTGACTAATAGCATATACACTTGTAAATGACATCTTCAGTATTTTGCTGGCATCAACGACGAAAAATTAACACAAATACCTCTTATTTCCAAAATAGTATAGTTCAAACAAACTCCGTCTTCAAGGATAATTTTTCTGTTCCAATCATTGTTCCTCTGCTTACACTAAGAAATTAGGAGGCCTCTGTGGTTGTCCCTGGCCAGGGCAGGATAAATGTGATTTCATACAGACTCGAACTCACTTTGCCAGGCTGAGTATCTTTGAGTCAGATTCTTTGCTGAAGGCTTGGTGTGAGCTAGCACATCTAAGAAGTCAGCAGTGGTCACTGTATCCAGCTGGATTCCAGGTAAATTGCTGCTCTCTGGATAAAAACACAACAGTAACAGCACAATAATTGACCTTATGGTGATCAGTGCTCTTGAAATGCTAATAGATCTTTTTTTCAAGACAATGCATAATGCAGCATTCTTAATGGTTAATGCGGCAAGGGGCAAGACTAAAGAGAGCTGGGGAAGAAATTCTTTAATGGGCAATTCAGCAACTCAAGCCCAGATAAAAAATATGACTTAAATGCATCATTATCAAAGTAGTGTTTAATAGTTATGGAGTGCCGCAAATGGATCCAGCCCAACATCATAGTGTGCCAAAGAAATAAAAGCCTGAGCCCCAGGGAGTCTATCACCTGGGACAAAGTTGATCCAAAACAGAACAATAGAGGAGAAATGAGTTGAGTACAGGAAGGACAATTTGACCAAAGAATGTTGCAAGTGTGAAGAGCCACCCAAGAACAGGAGCAAGGCTCCATCTGCTGGTCAAAGTTGGGTTTTTTTTAACACATTCCTCTCCCATAGTACCTTTGCTGTGATCCCGGCCATACCTGATGGATGATTTTCAAGGGCACTGAAGATCTTCCTCATAGGCCGCATGGCTGCTTCCCTGCAGACGAGCTTAATGTCTGAACCTGAGTAGCCCTCCGTCTCCTGAAACAGCCACAGACCAGCTGTTGGTCACTAGCACTAGTTGAGTGCTAGTGGAGATTACGTTCTTATAGGCAAGACCCTGTATGAGAGCCCCTGTTTCAGACCTGTATCTGTCCCCCAGGAACACTACACAAAGATTCCCACAGCTATGATGCTTGTAAGGGGAGAGGCTGCTTACGCGTTTGGATAACCTGAGAAGCTGAGCAATAAAGAAAACTTCCTACCACCATCCGGATATATGCTGTAAGATGCTGGCGGAGAGCAGACCACCCGTGGTAGCCTGATGGGGCCCTTGTGTCCCAACCTAAGGATGATCACATTTGGTAAACACTTCGGTTCTTGTAAATAAGATCATACTTGCCTTTGAGGAACCGCAGAGAACATCATATGTTCAAGTGTCCACTCATAGGGGGCAGTGACAGCAGTGACCAGGAGGGTGGCAGGCCCACACCCTCATTTCCATTTGTAAGAGACTTCTTGTGAATCATCACTAGTCCTTTGCAGCCTAGGGGTTAGGGGTTACCCATTTTGCAGATGAAGAAACAGGCTTCTAGAGTAAGTGGTTTCCCGAGGCCACACAGCTAATAAGGGGAGGGACCAGGATTTGACCCTCAGTTCTCTGAGTGGAAACCCTGTGCTATTCCCACGACATCACTCCACCCTGTTCCTCCCTGCTGGAATGTTTCTGAGGGACGGAGAGCTCACTCTTTCACATTGCACTGCTGGGGCAGCTCCGGTCTTTCCTGAGTGACTCAAGGCATATGCCTCAAACAGCTCAGGAGAGGACCCAGCCCAGAAGATTCTCATAGTGGCCGCCAGGCCTGCAGGCGCTCCCTCCAGGGCAGCCTACCTGGCTCAGCACGCCGTACTCCAGCTCCGTGCGCAGCTCTAGGGCTCTGCTCTTGCTCACAGGGGGCAGCCAGTGGTAGATCATGGCCCGCCTGGCCTCCCGGCTCGGGAGATCAACCAGAATCCTTTTCTCCAGGCGGCGTAACATGGCACAGTCCAGCTCCCTGAGATCAGGTAGGAAACAAGGGACATGCCTGGAGCAGTCAACTCACTTCTTAAGCAACAACTATATTGTAAGAACAATTTAGCCATTGTAGGAAGCAATTCTGTGTTTTAACTGTTACTCTATACCTATACCTGAGCAAATAGGACAATTACTTCATGTTGTTTGGGAGAAAGAATTGATTAAAAAAAGGAAATGCATTCCCCAAAACACCTCATGTAAAGGAGATACACTTAGGTGATTTAATTTGGGGGGAAAAATCCAACTAACAACAACCAAATATGAGTATTCCCATTGCAGTTGTACCATGAATTATTTAGTCTGATCCTGCCAGTGAGTTATGGTTCCTGACAATAACTTGGGCACTCTGGGAAGTACATTAATTCTTCCCAAACTCTCATACATTCTAGAGCAAGTGGCTGTCTCACTCCATTGCTCTGCTGAACTCCAAAAGAGCAAAAGCTCCTTCCAGGGTGCTCAGTGCAAATGTGGCCCTTTGAGACCCTCGTGCCTGCCCCTCCCAAAACACCGTCAGGCCAGCTTTATGCAATTTTGCATCTGCAAGCCAATTCTCTCAACTTCTTAATATAAAATTTCCAAACAAATAGAAAAGTGGAATAAAACAATGGATATCCATTTACCTTCCACCCTAATTCAACGGCAGTTAACTGTTTCATCATATTTGCTTCATATCTATTTATCCAGCCAAGTTCTTTCAAAGTAAATTAAAATTACATCATGAAAGGCCACCCCTTAATGCTTTCACATTTCCCCCGATAAGGACATTTTCTTACATAGCTTCAGTACTATTATGACATCCAACAGAATTAACACTGAATGCATAATGTGCCTATTGCTCATTCCATATTCAAATGTCTCCAGTGATCCCCCAAATATCTTTTCCAACCCAAATCCAATCAAGGATCATGTATTACATATGGTTATATCTCCTAACTCTCTTATCATGTAGACCAATCTCCTTGTCCTGGCTTTGGACTTGGCCTTGACCAAGATAAGACACATTCTGGACTCACCTGATGTTTTCATCATGATTTTGTGTAACTAATTGGTTCTATGCCCTGTCATCTAAGATGGAATTTAGGTCCAAAAGCTTAATTAGAATCAGGGTAATGATTCTTGGTGAGTATATTTCATAGATGATGTCTTTATATTCAATACACCAGGATCCACAGGTTGGTGTGTCTCACCATTAGTGATGTGGTCTTATTGGGATCACCTGGTGACCACAGATATCTCCATTGTAAACATCTCTTCGCAAGTAGTAAGCATTCCATATACAATACGTTGGCACCTCGTGAATACCCCTTTCCCCATCCCCTCTCAACTAGTGGTTTTAGCATCTGTCAATGATCTTTGAATTGGTTATTTCATAAGACTGCAAGATAGTGATTTAAAATTTTTTTTCATTCCAAATGTATTATTTGGCACTGTTTGATAAAATAAGTTTTCCCTCATTAACTGGGGCTCTTTGGTCCCCTTGAATTACTGTGTGTATTAATAGTTCATTTTGAGTGTGAGTTTGTGAACTCTTTATATGTTAATATTTCAGGTTCTTAGAAGGAAAGGAAACGTCTATTTGATTTCCTAGTATAGAAATTAGGTGGTGCCTGTGTGTTGGTCTGGCATAACCATTAGTAAAGAGTAATGGTGAAAGCATCCTCACCAGATATTTCTCATTCATAAAGACACAAAACTTTCAGTGCATCTTCCTGTTTCTCTTACTCTCAATCTGAATCTCTGTGCTGATACTGCTCCCTTTTACCTTGAAAAATGAAAACACTCTTTCAGGGAGCATATGTGAATCCTAATGTGGTGAGACAAGATTTCTTTAAAACTTCTTTTCTTTACCTGTTTTTACTCCAGTCCTGAGCTGAGACTCCATAGTTTGGGGGTGCTTTACCAGCAGTTAACAATCACCTATTGCTTTTTTCCATTTGTTTTGTTCTTTATCAGCCAAGCCCTGTTGAAATTTTATTTCACATCAGAGACTCAGAGCTGCTCCCCCACCGCTGCCCGTGCAGCCATTCCCCATCTCAAAGCCAACATTTGTATTCAAGGCACAGAGTCAAGGAAACGTCACAAAACTCTATGAAATTATTTTTTGTGTTTGAAACCTTAATAAAAGCTTTTCCTTAAGTAGTAGTTCCTAAGCGGCAGGCACCGGCTTCAGCATTTTACAGATATTAACTCACTTAATCCTCACAACAACCATCTGAGGTAAGTACTATTTTTATACCCATTTTAAGGTAAGGAAACTGAGGCATGGAGGTTGAGTTGCTTGCTTGAGGTCAGAAAGCTAGGGGATAGTGGCAGTGGATTTGAATCCAAACAGTGAGACCCCAAAGCATGCCCCTTGGGCACCCGTCTGATGCCAGCACAGTAACGGCAAGTAGACTGCTGACCATGATGAAATCTCAGGACCCCAAGGACAAAGAGAGGATCATAAAAGCTTCCGGGGAGAAAAAAAGCAGATTACAGACAAAGGATCAGTAATAAGACTTCTCATCAGCAATGTGAGACATTAAAGGAAAATAGAGCAATGCCTTCAGACTTCTGAGGAAAAATAATTTCCAACATAGAAGTCTGTATCTTGATCAGGCAACTAAGTTAGCGGACAGAAAAAAGATATGTTCAACACACGAAGCCTAAAAGTTACCTGCCACTCACCCTTTATCAGGAAGGTACTGAAAGACCAAAGGGAGAGAGTAAACCAAACCAAAGGGCTATACAAGATTCCAGAAACAGAAAGAAAAAGGAATCCCTGGGATGACGAGGTGAGGTGCCAGGGTCTCCTAATCCTACTGGGTGCAGAGGATCATCAGGTCAGGGTGGTGTTGGCAAGAAGATTCCAGCAGACATGTTTCCAAGAAGATGAAATGGATAAGAATACCAAGGATGTTTGAATGAATCCAGAGTGGATTTGGACAGCAGAGAATTGTGACTGAATGGAGGAGGTGGTGGGAAAGGAAAGATGGGGAGGGAGGGAACATGTAATGGAGAAGAAACCATTAAATTCACATTTTAGGAATTCAGTTCAGGTCAGCAATTCTGACCACTTGCCACCACGCGTGTTGTCCCCGCTAAGTCTCCAGAACACAGAAATTAATGAGACACGCTCCCTCCCTATAACTAGAGATACTACTAGGGAGGTTTTGGTCTTGGACTGCAGGAATGTTTAAACGTCGAAGATAAAAATGGGACTTGAGATCAGACTACAACCCAGGAAGGAAACAGACTGTCCTGAAGGAAACTGCAGAGCTGGGGGCGACAAGCAGTTGCTGTATTTCTTTCAAGGGCTTTCCTTGGGCCAGCTGCCCCTCCTTCAACGGCAGGAGACTGCCGAAGGGATGTTCTCTTATAGGGGTACCTTCTCCTGGGTCTCCCCATCCCGTCTAGAGTGACTTCTTATTGAAAGGAAGACCAGACCCCCAGCATGCCTTAGGAAAATGGAGTCATGCAGGAGGTGGGAAAACAATACCTCACTATAGATGTCTGTATTGATCAGCTAATGCCCTAAAGCAAGAGATTTACCTCAAAACTGCTTGTGGGCACAAAATAAGTGCAACTCTCTGACAGCCAGGTCTGATGAATGCACTTTTAATGACATCAATAATAATATAATCATACAAGGGAGGAAACAAAGGACAAATGGAATGTACCCAGGAATTATTCTTTATGCCAATATAGTTATATGAAAGAATTTAACGTGTGGCAACCAGAAAACACTCCCTTTAGCTCCTGCACTTTGATTCTTGACTAGTTATTCTGTTCTCATGTCTCCTTTATGTAGCTTATCTGGTGCTTTCATCACCTCAAAAGGTGAAAGCAACCAGCAGGAGTGACAGGAGACACAGCAGAGCCTCACAAGGCCTCAGGCCAGGCTGCTGGGCCTCTGATCACTGGCCTCCCAGAGAGGTGCCTGGGCCCAGGGGCCTTGGACCCCAGCCCCAAGGGCTTCTGCCCCACACCTGAACTCAGGGCCTTGCCTCAGCCCTTTGCCTGTCTCCCCTGTTAAACCATGAGGTTCCTGGGACAGAGATAATTCCAAATTGTACAGAATTTGAAAACAGAACATAATTCTATTTCATTCATTCAGTAGTTAAAACATATTAGGTTGAAACTATCAGCACAGCAGGAAGAAAAGAACTTTCAGGGGCAACTGGGTGGCTCAGTCAGTTAAGCCTGTGCCTTTGGCTCAGGTCATGATTCTGGGGACCTGGGATGGAGCCCCACGTAGGGCCCCCTGCCCAGTGGGGAGTCTAATTCTCCCTCTCCCTCTGTTCCTCCCTCTGCTTATGTGTTCACTCGTGCTCTCTCTCTCTCTCTCTCTCTCTCTGTCAAATAAATATTTTTTTAAAAAAGGAATCACGTTGTAAGCAGCCTTTGCAGTACATCCATAACCAACACAAAGGGAGAGATCATGGCGGCCCTTAAAGAGCAGAGTAAGGAACTGCAGTATTCTGTAGATAATGGGGAGCCAGTGAATAAAGCATTACTTTGTCTCCCACCGTGAACCCCACGTAAGCTGATTTTTATCTCCATTTCCCATGTGGGCCAAACTGGTCAGTTTGCTGTTCTCTGAATCCACGATTTGCCATCCTCGTTGAGCTTCTACTCACGCAATGTTCGCCTACTTTGTCTCCCAAGAGCCAAGTCATTTTTACAAGCCTGGTTCAAGTGTGCTCTAGTCCAGAAAAGGCTTTTTTTTTCTTTCTTTTAAATTTCTGTTCTCAGAAATGGCCTCTTCCCTGTACAATTGTATTTTACTTATTGTTTGTATCATTCACAGAGGACTGGCTATATCCTCATCTCATATTATTTGTGTTTATATCTCATTCATTGTCCCAGCAGATAGTCAGGTTCCAGAGGCCAAGAATCATGGACCATAATCCATCCATCATGCAGAATACACAGACTAGGTGCTCAATAAATACTATTTGGATGAATGAATGAATTTTTGGTGCAGGGCTACTGTTTTCATGTAAAAGGGTCTGCTTCCTTAAAGCCCAGCATTTATATATGAAAGTTTATCTAATTTGTTGAAAATTAGCATTGTATAGTCATTAGCTCTAATTAATAGAGAAAGTCAGTATCAACTTGAGCAATGGGAATAAAACTTTCTATTTTCATCTTTAGTGAAGAAAATGGAAACAATGATTTTTAGGGGATGATTCATCAAACTCACTTAGCTAGGCAATGCTTTTGAAGATGAATTGAAAGATGCCCAGGGCACCTGGGTGGCTCAGTCGGTTAACTGTCTGCCTTGGGCTCAGGTCATGATCCCAGAGTCTCACGGTGGAGCCCCAAGTCAGGCTTCTTGTTCAGTAAGGAGTCTGCTTCTCCTTTTCCCTCTGCCCCTCCCTCAGCTTGTGCGCGCTCTCTCTCTCTCTCAAATAAATAAATAAAATATTTTTAAAAAGATGAGTCCCCAGGTGGGAGTCTCCAGCCTCTCATCTCCAGAGACTTCTCATTCTGAGGAGTGAATTCACAGGCCTGAGACAAGAGGATCCAGCAGGAAAGTCTAGAACATAATCAGTTCAGTTTATACCCTACCGATATTTGGGTTAAGAGCATCATTTCTTTATAATAAAGAGTAAAAATTACTTCTAATTACTACAATACCAACAAAGAAGATATAGTCCCATTACTCTTGCCAGCAAATATATTATCAATAATTGATTTTAAAAATGGGAAGATTGGGAAGCCCCGGTGGTGCAGCGGTTTAGTGCCACCTGCAGCCCAGGGCGTGATCCTGGAGTCCTGGGATCAGGTCCCACGTCGGGTTCCCTGCATGGAACCTGCTTCTCTCTCTCCCTGTGTCTCTGCCTCTCTCTCTCTCTCTCTCTCTCTCTCTCTCTCATAAATAAACAAAGTCTTTTTTAAAAAATGGGAAGACTGTTTCCAGCAAAATGAAGAACTCTAGGTATCCAGAAATCTCTTGTTATAAAGCCCCTTTAAAAACGATGAATTGTAGAAAACACTTTTGGACACATGATAAATGAGCCCACAAGGGAGCAGGGCCAAAATCCTTGAGGACTAAAAATGAAGAGGAAGCTGAAAATCAACACTGAGCAGTTGAAGCTGAAGCTGTGTCTGACTTGGGTTGTTCGCCTCTTATTTACAAAAAGGTTCAGATCTGGAAGCTTACGTGTGGGGTAGCATAGGCAGCCTTGGGCCCATTCAAGATGGGAGGTGGAATCAAGGCCCATCACATAAAACAACCAGAGGACACATCCTCTGTGAAAGGGTGTGTTAGAAAAATATGTCCACTACCAAAGAAGGAACAGGAAACCCGTCTTGTACTTTAGGGTTGGGAAAAGTCTTCCTTCATAATTCAGAACTACAGACCTACCCCCGTGGGCAAGATCAGAGAAACCTTAAGTTGAGGATTGCCTTAAGTGGTCTAAAGCTTGATACAGTCCAACATACATTTTCTCTGGAAGGGCACATGCAAGGCTCACAGACAGAGTCTCCTTTATTAAATGTAATGTAAGCTCACCATCTAAAATGACACGACCGGTAACAAACCACCAGGAATGAAAGTAGGATGAACTAATGGAATTAGACTCCACTAATTTGGAGCATAAAATCATTGTGTTTAGGATGTATCACAGCTCAAAGGCAACCAAAGAGAAGGGAAGAGACTTTCACTTCTGACCAAGATGGAACAGCCCTCCCCTCCTAGAACCAAAAAAAAAAAAAAAAAAAATCCCTGTACATGATAGAGCAAACAAGTACCAGGAAACACTGAAATAGGCTAGGCCCCCCCAGGACTTGAGGGATGATGTGGCTCCTCTGGATTTTCCTTCTGACTCTCGTATGCCCCTAGCAGGGTACTGGAAGCCACGCCCCAAAACCATTAAAATGCACAGGCAAAAGGCCATTCCCTTTATCCAAAGGACTATGAACACCTTTTTGATGATACCTGCTGGGAGCTGAGTCATGGTGGGAGGAGCGTGATTCAGCAGGCTGATGCCGTTTTAAAACCCTCAAGAAAAAGAAAAGAAAAATTGAATAATCATGGCCCACCCATAGAGTGGATTTCTACATGGAATTGGGCAGATTTTCAAACTTGTCCACAATATATGAAGGGAAAGAAAAAAAAAAAAACAGGCCATAAAACAAATGCATCCATGGAATGATCATATTTTTTTTTATCATGTGTGTGTACACTGGACACACACACAAGACTCTGGGAAGATTTATATTTGCCAGGGTATAGTTACAGGGGACCGTTCACTCTCTTTTTTTTAAAAAAAAATATTTTATTTATTCATTCAGAGAGAGAGAGAGAGAGGGAGACAGGCAGAGGGAGAAGTAGGCTCCATGCAGGGAGCCTGATGTGAGACTCGATCCTGGAACTCCAGGATCATATCCTGGGCTGAAGGCAGCGCTAAACCGCTGAGCCACCCGGGCTGCCCGGGACCGTTCACTTTCAAGCAATACCAAAGCATAGAAAATATTTTTAACAAACATGGATTACTTTTCTGCATAGCCAAAACAGTCAAAGTATTTCCCTCTTTGGGGGAAAAAAATTACCATGGAAAGCTGCACAGGCAACCGATGATAATAACTAAACCATTTTCACCAGGTGTATACAAAAATGCTCATACCTGTGTCACAATGGTAAGGTTATCAGTACTTTTTTTCTAGCTCTCAAATTACCCATAAAACAGTTATATTAATTTCATACTTTGTAAAATTTGGTTTTAAAATTATAGTTCATGTGTCAACCTGCTATTAAGAAGCAAAAGTAATGCCACAGGAGGCCAGGTTGAAAGACATTTATGTCTGACAGAACCAAGCAAATGGAGTAGGATGTGAAGGGGACAAGGGCAAGGTTACTAGTAGCCACCTCCTGCTTAGTCAGTCCTGTGCCTTCCCCACTGCACCCACTCAGCCACACCACACTCTTCTTTCCTGGTTGTGTCAGAGTCACCCATCAACCTCATGTGGACAATCACAGACTCCATACCATTGCATGGCATCGTGACGTCATGTATGGACAGAAGCAATCTCCAGCAAAACAGTCTGACTGACCACTGGTAGGGACCAAAATAACAGTGAACAGTAAAAAGCCTACAGGCATGATGGAATGCAACTGCAGTGAAAGATGCAGTCCTCAGATCAGACTGAGTTCATGCACACTAGTTTCCCAAAGCATTCTCAAATGGAACACTGGTCTTGTGAGATGCTCTTTGAGGAAAAGATTTTGGGGCCAAATAAGTATGGAAAATACTGCTTTCTCATAGCTTCTCTTGGAGAGTCCCAACACACAATAACATCTGAAAGGCACTAGGAAGTCCTGCCATGGGGGGACACCAGTTGTACTGTCTTTAATTCGATACCTCTTGAACTTGTTGATCACTAGATTCTACTCTTTGGATAAGGCTTACTGACCTATGGCAGACCACTCTCAGAGAGATGTTGGTCTAGAGGGTGATGACAGCCGAGGCATGAGCCTTTTCCCTGGAGCCCACGAAATGCATGGAGAGATTGTGGAAGAACTGGGGTTATATGTGCTGAGCTCTTAAATCGTATGCACATACTTTTATAGAACTATCACAGCAAAGAGAAGACAGATACAGGAAGAAGTCAGTTTACATAGGTAAGTTCTCACACATTTCCAGTGCAATAATCTCTTGGATCTTAAGCTTTCTTCTGAATAGCAGGATTGGGTTGATTTGTGTGTTTTTAATCCAAAGTTTGATCATACTCAGTGTCTGATTTTTAAGAAAGATAGTGGTATCTCTAGCCCTTCTGCAATAGAAAATAAGAGAGGAGTTTCATCATGCTTCACACATAAAATTTCCACACCTTATTTGTACAAACTACCATCAAGTTAAATAGACATCTAAAGATGGCATTTGCCTTAATGGCCTTGTTCAGTATTTTCTTTCCCTCTGGACTCTCAGGCCTGAGTTTGTGTGTACTTAACAACTGAGGCGGGTCAAATTAGCCCTAATTGTGCTCACTGAACATTTCTTACATGGCTGTTCTTTCAATGATAATACTACAAATGCAACATTTGTTATTCTCCTCATTGTTTATTTACACATCAAATGACACAGATGCTGCGCTGTTATTTCTTGCTTCCTTCTAGTCATCTCTGTGATGCTACAGATGAGAGAAGGTGCTCCTTGGAGCAGCATGAGTAAAAGATGCTGCATGCCATCTCACTGCCAAAAAGGGAAAAATGACTAACCCTTTGAGACAGAATGGACTCTCCAGGGAAAATGATAAGCTCACAAGTAGTAAACAATAGCTTAGTGCCCTGAAAGATGCTAGAGGTGAGAACTACCACTAGCCAACCATGAAGAATCTCTTTTGGGATTTTAAGATTGGGTTTTTATATAGTTTGGTATGATTTAGTTATTTCCCCCAGAAGGACAGTCTGCTTTAATCAGATAATTTTATTCCCTCATGTAAGACCCTGAAGCCAAGCTAAAGGTCTGTTCCAATATCTTCGATAAGAATGCAGTATTTCCTAATAGGTGAACTGGGGCAGTATGTAGCAAGGGGCTTAAAAACCACCCATATCCTTTTATACAGTAATCCTACTTCTGGAAATCTGTCCTAAAGAAAAAAAATAAATTTTGGTCAAAGATTTTTATTCAAGGAAGTTCATTTCAGTGTTATTTATAATAGGGAAAAGTTGGGAGCATCATATATGTTCAACAGGAAAGGAATGATTAACTAAATTGTGGTATATTCACATGTGGGAATTTTGGACAGCCATTACAAAATCCAATTTTCAAAGATTATTTAATGACTTTGGAAATGTTCTCACTATAATGTTAAGTAATGAAAGCAGGACACTAGTGGGAATACAAAATGTACAACCTCTATGGAGGGAAATTTGGCAATCTCTACTATAATTTCATGCACATTAACCCTTTGACCCAGCAGTTCTATTTCCAGGAACCTGTCCCAAAGATACACTGGCAAATACACAAAGTGATATATGCACACTATTATTCATTGCAGCATTATACATAATAGCAAGAGTAGGAATAACCCAAATGCCCATCATCAGGTGATTGGGATAGATTATCATGTGCACAAAATGGAACATACACAGCTGTAAAGGGAGAGAGGAAGAACTTTCTGCTCAGAACATTTTGTCTAAAAAAAATTAAAGATACAGAACAATTTATATAATATGCCACCTTATCTGTTAGTTAACCAAATTCAATTATTTTATGAAGTTAAAAAAAAAAACACCTTGAGAGTTCATCAGTGGGGCATGTGACATTTGTCTCTATATAGTGTCTGTCACTTACTTCTGTTCAATGAGTCTCGGCTAGGGATGATTTTATCTACCAGGGAACATTTGGCAATGTCAGAAAGCAAATCTTGGTTGTTACAATGGGGGGTCGTGCTACTGGTATCTTGCAAGGAAAGGCCAGAATGCTACTCAGCCTCATACAATGTGCAGGACAGCCCCCACAGCAAAGCATTATCTGCCCCAAAATGTCAGTAGTGCTGAGGTTAAGAAATCCTGAATTAGTACTTCCATCTTAGGCTAAGTATGTACCATCTTCCTCACCAAAATGTTGCTGTCATGAGAGTATTGGTACTATTAATGAGAAACTCTGTTACATACACAAATATGAAATATATCTACATATGAGGATTAAGTGAATATTAATATGAATGTTAAGAACTAAGATTTTCACAATTAGAGAAAAGATACAAATAAAAAATCAAATAATTTAGCTCTTATAATCTTAAATTCAAATGGGAAATACTTGTATAAAGTCATTATTTGCTTCTTTTGAAAACTATGCATTTCCCTATTTCTGCCCAATCAGAAGGCCAAGAAGCAATGATAACCCAGTTAGCAAGGAGCACCCCTTATCGTGAGATTGCCATCTCTAAATATTATTTTTCCCATTAAAGGATACAAGGAGTGCAATCCAGACAATTTAGATGTATCCAGGACAGTCTCCCTGGCAATCAAGTCAGTGGCGAGTGGGAAAAAAAAGGGAAGGTGGTCTGTTCAGACTAAAGGACACTTAAGAGAAAAACCAATTACAAAATGCAAACCTTGCTTGGATTCTGGTTCAGTAAATCAATTGTAAAAGGACATTTTGGAACAATATGGGAAATCTGGATATAAACTGGGTATTAGATGATATGGAGAGATTACTGTTAATTTTGTTGGGGAGTGGTAATGACATAGTACAGTCATGTAAGAAAATGTCCTTTTCGAAAAAAAATATGTGTACTGAAGTACATTTGTGAGAAGTAACATGATGATGGGCACATGACAATCTGGGATATACTTTAAGGTACTGCAACAAAACGAGGGAGGGGCAGGCACAGATTAAATCAATTGGGCAAGATGTTAGTTACCGAAACTGGGAAATGGTGGGTATTTTTCCACTTCTATATTGTCTGTTTGGAGTTTTTGAGGATAAGAAGTGGTTTTTTGTTTTTGTTTTTTTGTTTTTGTTTTTTGTTTTGTTTTGTTTTGAGCCCAGCATTGCTCAAGGATGGGTCAGAAAGAACACATTGGTTCCAAGGTACATTGTAATGATGCAGGCAAAGCTCAAAAGCATGTGCATATTTGCCATTTACCTTCATGAAGGGCAATTCTTTTGGAAAAGCCTTCTAAGCTTCTTTAACATTTGATTGGTTGCCTTTTTTTCTTCCTTGATCATCTTATTGGGGGTTTACCCCAAAAAAAAACCCGATTTCCCACCTCAGGGAAATTGCAGCAGCACAGTAACTTCCTCAACAAAGTCCTAGGTAGTCACTGGGAATAGAAGAGAACCTTCTGTGTAGGTCTCCTTGGGGAGCACAGACATTCCCAGAGCCATGCACCCTCTCCCGTTGACGACTCCCATAGTCCCCCTTGGACAGGAGTTAAAGTGCTAATGATTGACCCTATTTCAAATGGATGAAGCAATGGAGATTCTCTGAGGGATTTTACAATCACATTGAAAATGACAGTTCTCTGCTTGGACTCCACTCTAATATTTGTATGTAAATACCTCTATTGTGAACATATAAAATGTGGATCACCTTACACATTGGTGAAATTGGGTAAATTCAAGGGAAGGTGGAACTAGGTTGAAATTAGGAATTGATTTAAAATAATAGATTGCATATGAACATCATCTTCTCTCTCTCTTTTTTTTTTCATCTTTTTTCAGTGACTTCTTTGCGAGCAAGAGAAACAACAGAAGAGCTTTTGTTTTCATCTTTGAATGTGGAAACAGAAATGGTAGGGGTGAGGGTGAGGAAATAGTGTCAGAAGTCTCAGCTCTGTTGCAGATTTGCTGTTGACTTTGGGTAGATTTACCTTCCTTAACCTTGGTCCCTGTCTGTGAATGGGAAGAACAGCATTTCCTTATCTGTCTCCTGTCTTACCTGCAGCTCAAAAGAAATAATGTATGTGAAGATATTCTTGGAACTATAAAGGGATTATAATTGTTTTTTAAATATACTCTCCAAGTAAATACTGTTTTTCCCTCATCAACATCTCTTATTTCCCAATTCCACTTCTAGAATTGTTCATAAACCACTCTGGGATATGGTTTGAATAAAAGACTCTGAGACTAGATTATATTTTCAATTAGAAATTATTTAGCTTCCTATTTACTATGCAACATTAAAGATTTTACTCCTAATTTTTTAAAACAAGTTTGATTTTAATACCATTATAAGTATAAACATATTATTTCTGGAATATTCCTTGAATCCTGCCTGAAGACTTTAGCATTTTATAGTTCTCTGCAAAGCCCTGCTTAAATATAGTAAATAATTTGACTTGAAAGTTAAAATGTCCATTTTTAAAAAAATTTTTATTTAT
The DNA here is from genome assembly GCF_048164855.1 of Canis lupus baileyi. Lineage (NCBI taxonomy): Eukaryota > Metazoa > Chordata > Mammalia > Carnivora > Canidae > Canis > Canis lupus. The sequence continues at coordinate 37,091,124 of NC_132843.1, read as the reverse complement.
TTATTCATGAGAGAAACAGAGAAAGAGAGAGAGGCAGAGACACAGGCAGAGGGAGAAGCAGGAAGCCCAACATGGGACTCGATCCCGGGTCTCCAGGATCAGGCCCTGGGCTGAAGGCGGCACTAAACCACTGAGCTACTCGGGCTGCCCTGTCCTTTTTTTTTTTTTTTTTTAAGATTTTTATTTATTTGGAAAAAAAAAAAAAGGGATCCCTGGGTAACGCAGCGGTTTAGCGCCTGCCTTTGGCCCAGGGCGCGATCCTGGAGACCCGGGATCAAATCCCACGTCGGGCTCCCGGTGCATGGAGCCTGCTTCTTCCTCTGCCTGTGTCTCTGCCTCTCTCTCTCTCTCTCTCTCTCTGTGACTATCATAAAAAAAAAAAAAAAAAAAGATTTTTATTTATTTGGGCAGCCTGGGTGGCTCAGTGTCTTAGTGCCGCCTTCAGCCCAGGGTGTGATCCTGGAGACTTGGGATCGAGTCCCACGTCGCGCTCCCTGCATGGAGCCTGCTTCTCCCTCTGCCTGTGCTGTCTCTGCCTGTATCTCTGCCTTTCTCTCTCTGTATCTCTCATGAATATGTAAATAAAATCTTTAAAAAAAAGATTTTTATTTATTTGAGTGGGGGGAGAGCACAAACAGGGGGAGAGGCAGAGGGAGAAGGAGAAACAGGCTCCTCACTGAGCATGGAGCCCAACATGAGACTTGACATGGAGCTCGATCCCAGGACTCTGAGACCGTGGCCTGAGCTGAAGTCAGACACTTAACTGACTCAGCCACCCAGGCACCCCAAAATGTCCATTTTAAATATTGTTAGTGGGCAGCCCCTGTGGTGCAGCAGTTTGGAGCTGCCTGCGGCCTGGGGTGTGATCCTAGAGACCAGGGATCAAGTCCCACATCGGGCTCCCTGCATGGAGCCTGCTTCTCCCTCTGCCTGTGTCTCTGCCTCTCTCTCTCTCTCTCTGAATAAATAAATAAAATCTTTAAAAAATAATAAAATAAAAAAAATAAATATTGTTAGTGGTAGGCAGAGTTATGTTATGTTGTTATGTTATGTATGTTATGTTCCTCCTACTGAGGCAGATTCTGTCCTCTACAAATCACAAGGACTGAGGACTTGACCAGGAAAGACTTCAGGTTACTCTTCCAGGGGTGGAACCAAACAAACCTTTGCCCAAAATGGTCAATATAATGTCTTCATCCATACTCAGTGGCTCATGAAATGTATTCAAGAGGCACCTGAGTGGCTCAGTCAGTTAAACATTGGACTCTCTATTTCGGTTCAGGTCATGATAATCAGGGTCATGAGATCAAGCCCCACATCGGGCTTCACACTAAGTGGAAAGTCTGCTTGAGATTCTCTCTTTCCATCTCTCTTCCTCTGCCCCTCTCCTGCTCACTCTTTCTTTATCTCTCTCTCTCTCTCTCTCTCTCAAATAAATACATCTTTTTAAAAAGTGTATTCAAAAAAATGTATTCTAAAATCTCTTACCATGGCAGGTTAGAGGCTGCTAAGACAAACACGAGATCCTCTGAGCGAGCCAGCCCATCCATTTGCACTAGTAACTCTGTCTTCATCCGAAGGCTTCCTTCATGCTCTCCCCTACAGAGACACAGAGGTGAGATTCTCCCAAGACACAGAGCCTTTGCTTCCAGGACAGGAGTGGCACTCACAGCGATGAATCAGTGCCCGTAGAACAGGTTCTCTGCCTCATTCTTAGGAGCCACTCATACTAGAGTTGGAGGAAGCAAGCGCTTTGGTACTGTTTTCACGTAGAGGGTGGTAGAAAGGAAATAAATGAATATAGTGGCAATAATGAAAAGAAAACCAACAGTTGGTAGTTAAAGAGAAAACAGCTGAAGGGTAGAAAGATCCCTGATGGATTTAATGCAGCCTTGCTGTGTCTACCTGCAGTACTACTTGCCCTTGGTAAGAACGCTATAATTGAGAAGAATCCTTTCATTTCTATAGCAGACATGAATGTACTTTTATACACAGCATTTCTTTTAATATAACTTGTGGATATAATCTACTGAAGAAGAGAGATGAGCTACTACAATGAATCTGTTGCATTCTTGTCTAATAAGAGGCAAGATAATGACGTGGAAAGTATGCTTTCCTGGCACAGCAGATGAGGGCTGTCTTCTGTGCAAATTCACCCTCTGAGCCCTACCTCCACCATGGCCAAAGACCCTTCCACCAAGAAAGAGCTCACTACAGGACCAAACAATCTAAATTGGCTCTAAATACTGACCATGTTCAGCAGGCTTTCCTTCCTCCTCACTTATATAGATTGACGATAAAAAAATGCCTTTCTTAAAAAGAAAAAGATTTTACTTATTCATCCATGAGAGACATACAGAGAGGCAGAGACATAGGCAGAGGGAGAAGCAGGCTCCATGCAGGGAGCCCGATGTGGGATTCGATCCTGGGATCCTAGGATCACGACCTGAGACAAAGGCAGATGCTCAACCACTGAGCCACCCAGATGCCCCCCAAAATGCCCTTCTTGGACAATACAGCATTCAGCCTCTCATCTCTGCGTGTGAATGGTGGCAGCATAGATTAGGCATGTGTTTTTTTAAAAACTGTGCTGCTCACTGTCATACAACCTTTTTCTAAGAGAAAGGACAGTCTCACGGGGTAGTTTTATATTTATTTAGCATTCACTCATGATTATTCTTTTAACATCATATGACCCAAGAAGTCTTCAGAGCACCTGATCCCTTGAAGACTCTAGTTTTCGAGTTCAAGTTCCAGACAAGGAAGCTGACATTCAGCTCAAAACCTGGAGCACTCTCAAAGATAGCTGATGAAGTCTCCTAATGCGCACTTTCAAAGCTGTGGGGAACCCTAAAAATGGAGATCAACAAAGCGAATGGAAGAACAAGTGCACAGATAACAATAGTAAGGCAGGCCAGGTGGGCTGGGTCTTCGCAGAGGGAATGACCACTGGGGTGGTCTGTCTTCTGGGTGCCCAGCTGGGTGCCTATGCACTTGTCTGTAGAAAGAGACAGGGTGTCCCAGCCTAGCTGCCTAGCACCCATTAAGCCATGGCAATTGTCCCATTTAAATCAATGCCATGCCTCTTGGGTGCATCTTAATGGTTCTTCTTCTGTTAGGAAAATGATCTTCAACAAGTAAAATTTCATAAATTATATTGTAGTTATATGTCCAAGAAGCTAAATATTTGCCTTTTATTACTATTAGCTCTGCCTTGATGATGGACCATTAGAGGCCATTAAAAAATGCAGCTGCGTTGAGATTTCCCAGAGACCTATTTTTCCAAGCCAGGTTTAGTAAAAAGCTTCAAAGAAGAATACTTCTGATGAAGACAAAAAGACTTTAACACACACACACACACACACGTACACACACACAGCAGGCTCATTGCAGTCTGAGATGTGTTCTTTCCTACAGGGGACATTAGTGGACATTTAATCTTTAGAGATAACATATGTGACAGATGTAAAATCAGACAAGCTGAGCCACAACTGTGGCTGATGTCACAGAGAAGTGGTGGCTTCCCTGGCCTCACACACCTTGTCAAGGGCTTCCTCTTGGGACTTGGCCTTTGTAGCCCCGTTCCCCACATGCAGCCCCTCTGGCTCCAGAGGAGGTGGTCACAGGCAGCTATTTTGAGCCAGCAAGACCGTTATGGCAGCCTGGGATTGTGGGGCTGGGTGATCTTCAGGCCTGAAAACCACTCTGTGGGGAAAGGGGGAGGGAGGATGACATTTCCTCCGGTTATAAAAACTACTTAAATCAGCTATTCAGTTAACAGGATCTAATTTAAAGACCTTTCCATGTGTCTGCAGAAAATTTGTGGGCTTATTAATAGGCTCATTCTGCTGGTAAATGTCGATGAGCTTCCGACCATCAAACACACTTACAAGAGGGGAGAAGTGATGACCAAAAACAAAACAAAACAAAACAAAACAAAACAAAACAAAACAAAACAAAAAAACCCCTGTTACCCAGGAGCCGTGCCTCTCTGACTCATCACTGACTCCAGCTCGTCCAGGAAGATGGTGGAGGGGGCGTGATAGCGGGCAAGTTCAAATAACACCTGGTTGGGAGAAAAGCAACCACATGTTCAAACTCATATACTTAAGTTAAAGTTCACATATGCTCCCAGAGATTAAAAGCTTAGGATGGCTGTAATATTAAGCATATATAAATAAATGTTAAGCACTCTGTTCTTTCATAATAACTTTATGATCTTTGCAATTATTTCTCCTTAGCACAACCCCATGGATGGTGCAATTATTTCCATTTATCACTTGATAAAATTAGAGCCAGAGAGAGTTAGTGGTTAGCTAAGGATTACTAATCATAAGTGGGAGAGCTTAAGATAAACCTCAGTTCCTGAGCTTCTAGTTAGTTAGGTAGCCCCTGAGACTCCCTGCCAATCACATGTTCCACATGGACACAAAAGCCTTGGAATGTGTAAAGTCATCTGATGACTTTCCTTTAACCTTTAGGGACAATGAGGGTTATTCTCAGAAGGAAGAACTGTAGGAAGAGGATACAGTTCGGGTCATGGGTAACAAGGCTGAAAAATTTTGCTCCTTTCTGCTCTCCAAATTACTCCATGGGGTCCCCATATAACTCCAGACACTGTTGTTTGGTAGGCTCAGGTACTTGAAAGCAATTCCCAATTGAATAAAATGTTCCATTCCAAAATAAAATATTATAGACTGTACAAGAACAGGAAAGCAGCCAGCAAAAGAACAGACATATAAAAACAAAATAAAGAGCTCTAAAGGGAGATGTGGTGGTGATGAAAAGAGTATAAAAAACTAAACCTTTTTTTTTTTTAACCTTGAAACTGATCTCTTGAGCACCATATACAATTCTTCACTGGTTGATCGGAGAAAGCAGTAGAGATTTAGAAAAGAATAGAGGTTCTTTAATAGGCATAGGGGATTTATTCTCCATGTCACTTAGCACTAGCAAAGCATCACAGAATAAATAGGAGAAGAGCCCAGAAAAGGCCAGATTGTGGTTTTCATGAGTAGTGGCAGGTTATACCTTACAGGTCTCCCTGTCACTGAGTGGAAATTCCTCACCTTCACCACTTCTTGCACATATGGTGCATCCATGCTCATCCTCAAGTATTTTTCTTTCACAGAATCCTATTTCATTCGGCCAAGACAATTGGCTCAGCCTAATGAACTGAGAGAACAGTGTCAATGCTGGGACATGCATCACAAATGCCTTTTAGACACAATAGAGACCCTCTCATTAGAAGCCAGTAACTTGTTTTTCTTATCACAAAAAAAAAAGAAGCCCAAATATAACTGATATTAAGGATGACTACAACAGCATCAAACTACCCAATGAAAAGTAGAATATCAGAACTCTTTAATAGAAGCATACATGTTTTTTAGGTGCTCCCTAATGTGCAGAAAGACCAAGAGGTTCTACAAGACCAAACATCTAATTGGAAGGAGAACCACATATGGAGCCTATGTCTCCATATTGACCATACCACTGCTCTTTCCAGTGCCAGAGAATATATAGAATTCCAGATAAGTGCTCGGAAGCATTAGTCTAAAATTTTGAAAAGTATTTGGAGGAAGTTAAATCATATGATTAGGGGGCAGAGGGACAGTGTTGAAAGATGTAAGCACCAACAGGTGTGTGCATTTGCTAAAGAGACCACTCAACTATTCAATAGCATCAATTCCTAGGAGGCATGAACATTAGGAGGGGAGGGAGGAACATAACCCAAAGATTCCCTATAAATAACTTTTTAATTGGAATAGAAAGAGAATCAAATGGTAGGAAAGAGTCTCTGATTTAGGGGAAGGTCCTGAAGGGCTCTCTTTATCTGAAAGCTTGATAGTAAAGATCTTGACAGCATGACCAAGATTTTCCAGGTGAGGATCTTTCAAAGAGCTCAGAAAATAATATCCGAAAGGATAGAAGATGAGATCCTTCAAGGTTAGCAGAGGTTATCTGTTTTCCTCTTGAATTATTTTTTTAAATATTCAACCAAAAATGCATTTCACAGAAAAAAAGAGAATACAAATACAAACCTATAAAAAGATGCTCAAGTTCATTCAGAATTAAATAAATGTATATTTGAGAACTGAAAAATTAATTTCATTATCAGATCGACAACAATTTTTTTTTTCGACAACGATTTTTAAATTTGTGTTAGCCAGGGAAGGCAAAGCAAACATGCACATCACTGATGGATGTGTAAACTGGTGCAATGCTGTTGTCAGGCAGTTTGGCAATCAGTGATTTTTTATTCTCTGACCTAGCAACTCTACTTCAGAGAAACTGTCCTACACTACTATGTATGCAAGGACATATATATAGTAAGACGGTTTACTGTAGCTGTGTTCGTGATAACAAGAGACTAGAAACAACCTAAATGTCCATTAAGAAGAGACTAGTCAGGGCAGCCTGGGTGGCTCAGCAGTTTAGCCGCTGCCTGTAGCGCAGGGCGTGATCCTGGAGACCCAAGATCGAGTCCCATGTCGGGCTCCCTGCATGGAGCCTGCTTCTCCCTCTGCCTGTGTCTCTACCTCTCTCTCTCTGTGTCTCTCATGAATGAATGAATGAATGAATAAATAAATAAATAAAATCTTAAAAAAAAAAGAAAAAGACTAGTTAAATACGTTTTAGTATATGCAGGCAATGAAATACTGTGCAGACTTATAAAAGAACATGTTCTGTCTATAATAGTGTGGAACAATACCCAAGTTATATTGTTGAGTGTGGAAAAAAACCAAAAGGTATATATATTGTTGAGTGTGGAAAAAACCCAAAAGGCATGTGTAGTATGTTCCTACTTGTATTTAATAAGGAAGGGAGATATAGATGAAGTTGTTGGTATTAATATAGATATAGATACATGTTCTGGAAGACTGCACTAGCAAACTACAGTAGTTGCCTGTGGGGAGAGGGCTCAGGGGTCTATATGCCCTTTTGTACCCCCCCTTTTTTTTCAAAAATACTATTTTTAAAAAAGATTTATTTATTTATTTTAGGGGGGGGAGGGGCAGAGGGAGAAAATCCTTAAGCAAATTCCCTGCTGAGCATGGAGCCTAACACAGGGCTGGATCCCAGGACTCTGAGATCATGACCTGAGCCAAAATAAAGAATCAGCCTTGGGGGAGGAATCTTTTCCTCATCCTTAGAATTCTAACAAAATTATACTGAAGCAAAGGAAAATTTAAGTGACTAAAATGCTCATGCAGAATGGAGAGTCCTTATTAAATGACTTTTCTGGCTGTCTAACATTAAACAAAACAATTCTTGTAGTGGTTTCTATTTTCATTAAGAATATTCATAAAACGGAAAAAAAAAGAATATTCATAAAACGGGCGCCTGGGTGGCTCAGTCAGTTGAGCATCTATCTTCAGCTCAGGCTATGATCCCGAGGTCCTGGGACTGAGCCCTGAGTCAGACTCTCTGCTCAGTGGGGAGTCTGCTTCTCCTCTGCCTCTTCCCATGCTCATGCTTGCGCTCTTGCTCTCACTCTCCCTTTCTCTGAAACAACTATTCATAAAATATTTGAATTTCTTCTTCTGTTTAGAGAAGTCCTGTCCAGGGAACATAATGTAATTTTTCTTTGAGCATTTTGCAGTGTTTTGTGCTTAAAGTTGTAAAAACCACTTTTCATGACAGGAGATGAATCTAAACTGATTCAGGGGGCATCTTGTAAAAGTTTTATTGTTCCTCAGCACGTAGAAATGGAATGTTAAAAAAAATAAGTCTTCAGGCTGATGAAGATTTTATATAGTTAGTTGGATTTTAGCTAATTGAAATCAAGTCAACTAGAATCACACAGAACCCACAAATTTAGGAACAGGTAAGTTCACACCCCACCTTTGGACCCGGCACTAAGACTCAAAGAACAAAGAAACAGATGTCAACATGGATTTCCACAAATTACAGTCTTGAAGGGGTGATAAAATTCATAAAAATTTACACATTGAAGTAACTAGAGAAAAGTATCAAAGAAATAAAGAATGGATCATTTTAGGTAAATCAATCCTATAAGAATATTCTACTATGACTTTCAAGTAAGCCATAATATTTTAGAAATGAGTCATCCAAGGGAATGTAACTTAAGCATAATATTTTAGAGTAAATTCCTTTCAGAAAATATATTGTATTTACATTGACTTAGTATTGATTACCTAACCAGTTGTTTTACGGAATTCAACAGTTTAACAGGATTTCTGAGAAGGACCCACCTTACACTGAGGCATAAATCATAACAGGAGTTCTCATAAGGTGACTGGAAAGTATAGTAAAATTTTATAATATAATTTTATATTATATTTTACATAAAATATATTTTATATTTCTCTCCTAAGGAGAGGAAGAAAACTGTAAGGCTATGGGGCACTGTGGGGGAAAGTTGCTCAGAGCATCTGAAAAAAAATAATTGTTTTCAATTTCTTGATTCTTTGTGAGAGTATTTATTGTAGGGACTAGCATATAGTAGTAGCCTCTCAATAAATGTTAACCGAATATACTGCACATGTTTAATAATAGATGGTTCTTGAATGAAGAAAAAAAAATATTCCACTTCATAAACAACCTTTGTCCCAGCTTCCACTGCTAAGCCACGTGAATCAAAAAAGGACTATTGGTCATGTTCCCAGAAGAAAGGAGATGGTGTTTTGCTGATGGGGACAGGATTAGTATCCACACATAATAGTCAGTCCATCTCCTGGGCTTTTGGTAATCAAGATCCAGGATAAATTCTAACGTATAAATCATTTAAAAACAAATAAGCTCTAACATCATTTTGTACCACTATGTCCTGCTGGAACTTATTCTAAAAAAAACAAAATCAAGGGAACCCTGGGTGGCGCAGTGGTTTAGCGCCTGCCTTTGGCCCAGGGTGCGATCCTGGAGACCCGGGATCGAATCCCACGTCGGGCTCCTGGTGCATGGAGCCTGCTTCTCCCTCTGCCTATGCCTCTGCCTCTCTCTCTCTCTCTCTGTGACTATCATAAATAAATAAAAAATTAAAAAAAAAATCAAGAATTCCTACCCGAACAAGTTTTTCTGAATCCCCTCTCCATTTGCTGACGATGGTAGATGCAGAAATGTTAAAGAAGGTTGTTTTGCACTCCGTGGCCACAGCTTTGGCCAGCAAAGTCTTTCCTGTCCCTAGAGACACATGGGGAGCAAACGTGAGTGACACATGAACTCCATGCCTCTGCACACAAACACAAGTCAGTTTCACAAGTTAAAAAGGAGGTAGTTACCCAGTGGTCATTAGCCCCAGTCCTGAATGAGGATAGATAGTACAACTCTGCATACACACTTAATACCAAGACCAAAACAGAGGGGCACCTGGGTGGCTCAGTCAGTTGGGTGTCTGCCTTTGGCTTGGGTCATGATCTCAGGGTCCTGGGATCAGAATCCCATGTTGGGCCCCCTGCTCAGTGGGGAGCCTGCTACTCCCTCTCCCTCTGTCCCTCCCTTCTGCTCATACACATTCTCTCTCTCTCTCTCTCTCTCCCTGACTTTTTCTCCCAAGTGGATAAATAAAATCTTTAAAAAAAAAAAAAAAAGACTAAAACATAAAGATTCCTTTACCTGGAGGGCCATAGAGCAGTAGTCCTTTCCAGGGGGAAAGAATTCCTGTAAACAGCTGTGGGTACTATGGAAACAAGGAACAAAGATGAGGTTTGGTATCAGGATGTCAGCCGTTTGCACAGACAAATGAATGAAATTGGACTGATACACAGTTCAACTCAAAGAGTCAAGCCTTTTCTTACGGCTGCCCACTTCTACATCTTATTTATCCCAGTTTTCCTTTTGCACTCAATAGCAATGCCTGGTTTAATTTTTGTGGCTTTTTAAAAAGAGCGATTTTTTAAAAAGATTTTACTTATTTATTCATGAGAAATACAAAGAGGCAGAGATTTATGTAGGCAGAGGGAAAAGCAGGCTCCGTACAGGGAGCCTGATGCGAGACTCAATCCCAGGGCCCAGGGATCACAATCTGAGCCAAAGGCAGATGCCACCCAGGTGCCCCAAAAAGAGCAATTTTTTTAAGGAAAAGAAAGGCATATGTAGGTACTTTTCCTGCAAACATAACATCATTTCCCCCAGAGTTCTATATACAGGGTATTTGGCAGTCTTTTAACTTTGGGAACCAGGAATGCCCTCTCAGATAAACACTTAACCCAACAAACAAAGGTGCCTGCGAATAAAGCACAAAGCTGTGGCAAAGCTTGATTAAGAAGTTGGGAACATTCGGTGCTGAATGTATTATGAGATACTGACTCCAAACAGGACATGCATGGACTTCAGTGGTTCTCTCCCATTAGGTCAAATTCAGGCAGCCTTGGAGGGCAGAAAGAGATGATAGAGAACAAGAGAGAAGGAAAAACAATAGTAAAATTATAACTAGCTATTAGGTTCTTGCTGACGCTAATACCAAATTCTCGATGCCATCACATACAAAGCTTCTCACCCCATGGAGATAACCTATCCAGGGTTTCAATGAGGTGCTCTGCCCTTTCCCAGAAGACTTTTACTATAGAGTCAATGAGAGGAAAGGGTGAATGAATTTCTACTAATTCTGAATACCAGTATATTTCTTTCTCCTGTGTCTGAACACAGGAAGAAAGAGGTGGGGAAAGACGATCCAAAATCATTGATTTTTGTCTCATTTGAATAGAAGCAGCCAAAAATCATGGGCTTCGTGGGCTCCCTGGTAAGAGTAAAGAGATTTTTTAATATAATAAACGTGTTATCTTGACTGCGGGAGGTTCCAGAAAATGGTCACAAATTATCTGCAGCTCCTTCCACTGAGAGACAGAGTGTATTTCTCCACCATTTGAGCCTGGAGTTGGCCTTGTGACTTTGGCCAATGAGATATCAGCAAATATAAGAAGGGACTTGAAAATATAAGGACTCGGGCAGCCCGGGTGGCTCAGCGGTTTAGCGCCTGCCTTCAGCCCAGGGCATGATCCTGGAGTCCTGGGATTGAGTCTCATGTCGGGCTCCCTGCATGGAGCCTGCTTCTCCCTCTGCCTGTGTCTCTGCCTCTCTCTCTCTGTGTGTGTCTCTCATGAATAAATAAATAGAATCAGAAAGAAAGAAAGAAAGAAAGAAAGAAAGAAAGAAAGAAAGAAAGAAAGAAAGAAAGAAAGAAAGAAAGAAAGAAAGAATGAATATATAAGGACTCTAAGAAGAGACGTGGGAAATGCTGTTGGATTGTGACCGGCCCTTTCTTGCTTCTGTCCAGGAAGCCTGTGCCACCAACAGGAAGAAGACAGGCCTGCCTGCTGGAGGATGAGAGGCACATGGAGGAAAGTCTCAGTCATCCCATCTATTCCAGCTTTCCTGGTCATGCTGGCTGATGCCCCAGACATGTGAGTGAGCCCAGTACCACATAGAAAAGAGATGAGCTGGCCCCACTGAGCCCAGCCCAGATTGTCTACAGCTACAACTGTACACAGTCATTTATTTGTGCAGAGTAAGGCATGAAGTTTTGGGGTGGTGTGTCATACAGCCAAAGCTATGTGGTACCCAGACTTTCTCATCACACAGTTGTAAACCCAACATAGAAATTCTTATTTTTCTATTCTCCTTCCTGTTTAGTGAACCACTCTGAACAAAGACTTATTGGGAAAAAGCAATGAGCATTACACGATGGCTTTACTGGCCAGTGCCCTGGAAGGGGCTGTCTATTCTTTACAAAAAATGAAAAGCAAAACCCCAGAAGATGGAGAGGGAGAGGCGTAAGATCTATAGGAACAAAGTAAGAGGCCCTCTCCTACAGGAGGTATTTCTACTATAAGTATATTTTTAGGGAGGCAGGCTATTCAAAACAATCTATAGTAACTAACAAATCATATATATTATAATCTTAGATCTTAAATAATCACTTGAACAGACCCCTGCCTTGAACCAATATGTGACACGATTTCAAATTGCCTACAATGGACCGGGCCTTGGTACTCCAGTGTTTAACCAAATATTGTGACGCAGGCAAAAAGTTAACTCGATGACAGAAGAACATCCTGTCCTTCTCTTCCTTTTTTTTTTTTTTTTTTTTTGTCCTTCTCTTCCTGACAGGTGCATGACATACAGTCGGTCCAGTGGATAATGAATAGAAACAAGCCCCAAGAGGCTTCCCATCCTTACCCTTATAGGGTACACAACAGCTTCTTTGACTAACTGCTTGGCTGTGTCGAGTCCGATAATGTCATCCCACTTGATGTTTGGATTATGGAGATAAATATCCTGCAATGCACATGTGATCATTTTGTTAAAACTAATGTTTTCCTCTGCAGCTGTAATAAACACAGGAACAGCAGGATACTTGACTTACAATAGGATATAAAGTGCTGGTGATAAAAAACTTTTCACATTAGATATATGTACATATACACGTTGTAATTATGGGCTAGTTCACCAAATGGATGCCATGAACGTGTTCAGTGATTTTCCCCAAAGAAGAGATTGATGATATAATACGGAACTTTTAAAAGGAAACAAAATCTCCTAATGACAGACTATACCTGTCTTCAGTCAATAGCAAACCATGCTGAATTATGACTGTAATCAAAGAAGCTACAGAATATGCCTTCAAATTACATGGGCTTTTATGGCAAAACAGAGTTCCTAGCCAGCGCCTGGCCTCGCTTTGCTCCTTGATCTCACAAACGCTTTCTTAATTTGTGGCCTAAAAGAGATAATGCTTCTCTGAAACCAATTTCTCTTTTTCCCTGGTGATCTTTCCCCACTGTCCATCAGGAACAATTACTTCTACAAAATTCGAGGAAGCCAACAAGCAAGCAAAAGTGCAGTTTGCCCTTTTTTGGTGGAGCCCTGTAGCAACCATCTGGGGCAATCAATTAAGGTAGCTTTTATTGATAACTAATTTACAGTTTCCAAACTTCAATTCCACAAGACGCCTTGGAACAGCCACTCAGGGCCTTTCTCAGTAGGAGCTGTTCCAAGCATACTGAGTATTTAGAGTGTTACATCGCAAAAAGCTTCCTTTTAAAAGTCATTCAGAGTGACTACAGAACAATCTGGAAACTATGTGTATATTTATTTCATTTTTTTAACATTCATTTATCTATTTGAGAGTGTGTGTGTGCATGTGGTTGGGGGGAGGGGCAGAGAGAGACTTCAAGCAGACTCCACCACAAGCCTCCATCTCATGATCCTGAGATCATAACCTGAGCCAAAACCAAGGGTCACATGCTTAACCAATTAAGCCACACAGGCACCCCTGTATTTATCTAATTTTTAAATAAATAATACATACACATGGTTCAAAATATTAAAAAATATGTTTTTTCAATGTTAGTGAGATGTTACGTCCCCATCCCTGTCCCCTGCCCTCCCACATCCCTCCACCATAGCTGCCATTTCTATTAGAGAAAGTGCTCATAACAAGTGATTTGGGTCCTACGTTAACAGGCATGATCCATTGATATGACGACAGAGAAAGGCCTCCATCTTCCAGAATCTTGGGAGAATCCCCCCTACCTTTAGATTGTGGATCTGCAGGCTAGCCCACCACCCACTCACATTCTTATTACCACACTTTCTTAGGAAAAGCTTCGCATAGAGTGGGGATTCATGGACCTTGGAATTCAAAGCATCCATAGATCAGAGCCATATTTCTTGCCCCCTACTAGAGCTGACATTGAGTTCCACAAGCCAGTATTTAATTGTCCAACAGGAAGTTCCTCCTTATAGCAACAAAAGCTATCAGTCGGGAGGTGGTGATCTCCCCATCACTGTAAGCATTCTAGCAGAGACTGGATGACTGCTTCCCTTGGTACTATAGGAAAGATGCCCAGTGGAATCATTTCAGGCTACTTCTCCTCTACAACTCTGTCACCACCACAAAATAAATTTATTTATTCATGAGAGACACAGAGAGAGAGGGAGAGAGAGACAGAGATAGAGACAGAGAGGCAGAGACACAGGCAGAGGGAATAGCAGGCTCCATGCAGGAAGCCTGATGTGGGACTCGATCCCAGGTCTCCAGGATCACACCCCAGGCTGAACGCGGTGCTAAACCGCTGAGCCACCTGGGCTGCCTAGGACTATTGATTTTTATGGGCATAAATAATTTTCTTCTCTGCTCTCCTTTGCGTTCTAATTACCACAACTGGACTCAGACCTCATCCTCCCTCACTGGTGATAACTTGAGAGTTGGTCTCTTCATCACCATTTCTTTGATATTCATCTGCCACGCTGTCATCAGGACAAACTGAAAGCACATTTGAGTATCCCACTCTCCAATGGACACCTTTCAAAGATTTCCCCATGTCCTGTAGGCCACTTCCAGCCCCAGGCTAGCCCTCACTATGCTTATTACTCAGGAACTCTGGCCTCTCTCTGTAGCCCCATTCCCCACCACTCCTTGTGGCTCATTCAGCTCTAAGCTGTACAATTTCACAGGTATGTTACTTGGCCCAGAACCCTCTACCCTCCCTCTTGTGCTTTTGCATGTGCCTATTTTTTATGTATCTTCTTCCCTAATGCTTTCCCTAACCTTTGGCACAAAACAACCCCTCCTTTATGTTCTCCCAGTACACCTTACCCATGGGTTGAGAGACTCTTATAAGGCAAGGACTGTGCCTGATATCATTCACATCTTTGTGTTTCCAGCCCCCAGCATGTGCTTAATACCTAATAGGTGCAGTAACAGCTGCTGAACTGAACTGCCAGAGCTAGGGAACCCCTTAATTACTGCAGAAGAGCTGTGCATTTTTTGGATCATATAAAACATCTCTCTGAGTCTGCCCAGGTTTCAGTCTTTCATTAAATATGAGGTTGCTGGATATCAGATAAGTACCCTATAACTCAGGAATCTATTCTGTTCCCAAGGAACATGCTCAAAGTCACACAGCTACACAGAGAAGGATATAGAAGTCAAATCCAGGTCACTTGATTCTAGAGCCAGTGTTGTTAACTGTGAAACTTCACTGCTTTTAAATTCTGGAGGGTAGGGAGGTGAGGTGAGTGAGGAGATGAGGTCACTGGGAAATGGGCATTAAGGAGGGCATGTGGTGGGATGAGCACTGGGTGTTACATGCAACTGATGAATCACTGAACTCTACATCTGAAACTAATGATGTACTATATGTTGGCTAATTGAATTTAAATTTTAAAAAATAAGAAAATAAAATAAACAACAAATAAATTCTGAAGGGTAAGCTTAAAAATCAGTAGTCTGGTCAATAAGCTCTTTCCGGCAAATCTTGTTTTGCATGGAAATTTCCAATTATGAAATCATCAGACTCCCAACATCTCTGTTTCTAAACTTTGACTGTTTAACCAAGACACAGACATGCTCTTGCCTTCTCTAAGAGGCTTTCTTTCCTCAACTCTTGGCTCTGCTCTAAAACCTTTCACCTGTCCCTTCCCTTCTAAGTCTTTTTCCCTTTTGATTTTCTTGGCCTCTGTTGTGAGATGGTGGGCTTTTTGTATTGTAATTTTATGATTCTATAATTTATTTATCATGCATTATTGTGCCTCTAAACAATATGAGTGCCTTTGCAAGTTGGGGCACTTTATAAATAAATTATCATATTTATTGTTATTAATAAAAGAAGCAGCCCACAATGCTCCAGGAGCCCCAGTCCGCCTCTGTAAATTTGTGAATTGAATATCAGATCTTACCCGGCTCACCATGGCTGCCAATTCTCGCATCTCACTATTCATGCCAATAAATGCACTCAGAGGTTTCAACAATCGTTCCTGACAATGGGAACAGAAAGCTTTATGTTACAATATTGCTCATAATTTAGGAAGCAAAGCAGGGCATGGATCTCAGTGACATTAAGTGGTGGTAGTTTGCTGTGACCTTCGACTTGATCTCAAGGTTTCTCTGGACTCAAACTTATATTTCTGAATTTCTTCTAGATGTTGGTAGTTTGCAAGATGAATGTCACATCTTAGCCACTTACTGAGGGGTCTGGGTTACAGTCAAAGCTGTTCAAGCCAAGTTCATTGGTTGCTCCTTTGATGGCATCTGTGAGCAGCCCTCGGAAGTCAATGATTTGGCCCTGAAAGGGAGTAATCATTATTTATGCCATTAAAACATGAGGGAAGACTCTCCCTAATAGCTCAGCTTCATAAATCAAGACACATTCATGTACCTTGGTATGTAGGGCAAACTTAAGCGAGGCTTTAAAAAGAACCTGCACTAATCATGAAGGAGATGATTTCCTCAAGTTGGGCCCTCCAGGAAAAAGGAAAAATTAAGTTGCAGATATACTCTTCAGAATGAAGCTGATTTGAATGAAAATTCACAAGCACTTTTCCGTTCCTGACACCACTCCATCTGTTTCCTATAGGCTGAGCTCCCCCACATTGTCTGGTCCTTTGAAACATTCCACACACAGGAAGAACTCATTGGCGCAAGAGTAATGATAGCTCCCCCTTACTGACTCTCATATACATTCTCTGGAGTAGAGTCCCAGCCAACCAGGGGCTTAAAGCCAGGATTTAAACCCAGATCTCTGTGTCCTGTACTCCTCCCAGTGCTGCCCCATCTCCCCTACAACCAGAAGGAAAAAGCAAGGATGCCTGCAAAAAATGAGTAACAACAGCGGTAGCCAGCACTTACTGAGTGTGTATTATATGCTGGGCACTATGCTGATGCTCTCCACTCCATCATCTCCAGCAATCACCCATATAGTTGAGGCCCTTACAAGGAGCCAGATCAGGCCCACGTGAGCTTCCCTGACTTCCAGGGAGATGATCACAGCTTCCCCTCCAAGTACACACAGCAGGAGTTTCGTTTGCCCAAGAAGAGCTGGCCAGAGGTAAATCGGAAGTCCTGTAACCTGAGAACTTACCCAAAGAGAGAGATGGCTCTTACAAGAAATACAAGCCTGAAAGTTACAGTCGAGAAGAACCTGTTCATGTGGATACTGCTTCGCATTTTAACCTGCCCTTTGCCCACATCCATCCAATCCAAGCCTTTTCTATTTGAGCAGCTCTTATTTGTGAATCAAGACATGAGGTTCATTATGGAACAGGTAGAAATATCCAATAAGCACAAGATCCACCCTATTTCAACTGAGGTTTCATGGTTCATATGAAATTACATTAAAACCTAGAGCCATACCTCCAGCAGGAAAAGTGCCACTAGTCAACAACCACAGACAGGGAGGAGAAGGATGAGTATGCCACCATGACTCCTTCAATAATGTAGAACACCAGCGTTTAACATTTCAATCACAGGATTTTTAAGCTCACATTGATGTTAGAAGCCATCTCTTCCAAACCCCTGAGTTTACAACTAGGGAGACTGAGCTCCTTAGAGACGGGGCAGTTCATTTAAGACCACTCATCCAGAAAGGAGATTCAGACCAGAATTCCAGGGCTTTCTACTCTTCATCCAGCTCTCTTCTCAGCACACCTCACAGCCAGACTTTGACTATTATATCTTAGCTTTTCTATTTGATAAAAATGACATTTTTTATTTTCATTTTTTAGAATGAAAAGGGATTTCCCCTTTTGGTACTAGGTTCATGAATTTCACTTACTTTTTGTGGGCGGACATTTTCTTCTCCATTGCCTTTGTTGATTCCTGATATACTCAAGCCAAAGTCAGCACTCTCCATGTGAGAATTATTGACAGCCTCCTGAAGAAAGAGGAAGACAGCAAGAAGTCAACTGTGGAAAGCAAGTTCCAGATGCTGGTGGAAACTACCTATCCCTTCATCCAAAATCACATGCTGGGTATCATTTCAGTACATGGGAACCCCATGTGTAACTCAGACACATCTGTGCGGTGCCAACAAGATGAATCCACTGCCTGCCTGTGCCATGGGGGAAGAAGTGTCACTGGAAGCCATGGGCTCCAAGCTGCTTTTCCAATGGAGGAAACCATTGTGCCTCAGCCCAAAACCACTCACTAGCTTGTCTTTTCCCCTGTGACCAGAAGTGTTTGATGCCAGGAGTGGCTGAGTTTGGAAATGGAGCAGAGTTAGTAGTCAACCAGCCTCCCATGGGATTCTCCTGCCTGACCTTCACCTCCCTTCCACCTGAGTCAGACTCCAATGGCCAGAAGTGAACAACTTCCTTGAGAGTGAGAGATTCCTTCTGACAACTGTTTCATGATGACTCCTTTCTATCCTTCTAGACATCTTTGACATCCATTCAACCCATTCCTTTTCACAATTTCAATTGATTCTCTTTCCTCTGAAAGCTGATATGCTTGTCCTAACTGAGGAGGTCCTAGGTATGGATCCATTGATTTCACCCACCTGCTGGGCTCTCTCCTCTTGCTGCTCACCCTGTCCCCAAGATTGTCCAGTGTGGAGGTCTGGAGTAGCAACCAACCATGTGTGCTTTGGAGAAACCCAGCTGTTCCGGAGACTATCCCTGCTCTAATCCTAGGAGCCCAGGGATGTGCTTTGGGACAGGAAGACTTGCCACCTACAGTTACTTCAAATGGCATGAGTAGTAACCAGCCCCCCTGTTCTTACTGGCCCCCTGGCTCATCCTTCAAAGCCTATTACCCAGCACTCTGACCAGGGGAAAGGCTGCAGGGAGGAAGGAGACCTCCCACTCAAATTAAGAAACAGGAAAACTAGATATTTGCCTGTGGTTTTAATCTGGAAGAAAATCTACAATTTGACAAAATCACACAGCATTCTAAAAACATAGGTCCTCAAAAAATAAATAAATGTGACTTTTTTCTTGGGGCTATTTCTCAGCCACCTGCAATTTTACCAATGCCAAGAAAAGCTGTTGAGACCTGTTTAGGTTGCTCCTTTTGGTTGGATTTGGCATCCCCTGACTTCCCCACTGTGGTTCTGGACCGTGGCCGCTGCTGACTGATCCTCGGAAGATTTTGACAACTGTCACTCATCACCCTAGGGGAAAGAACAAAGACCTTGGGGGAAATCATTCTAACCACTTAATTTGAGGTGATTAAACAACTTCTGTAGCACACATTTAAAAAAAAAGAGTTCTAGAAATATAGACAGATGTGCCACAATGAGGCCCCTGCATCTCCATTGTCTTCCCACCCTGTCCATCCTGGTTCTGACTTGCTCCAGTCTACCTGTTGGGTTCCTCCAAGACCAGGGTAGAGGGTCCGCCTCCTCCTGGAGGCCCCTGACCCCCCCTCTTCATTTTCCCTCATACCACCTGGCTCCAGCCCTTCTGCACATAGCTCTGTATTCTCAAAAACACATGACTTTGCAAGCATTCTTCCAATATTTCTTCCACCTTCCTTAAAGAACAGTATGCAGACCAGAGGGCAGGTTGTGGGGAGGAAGGAGGAAGCCTAGAGATTTGCCTGTGGTTTTGATCCCGTGTGATGAGTATACTAAAAATATCTCTCATCATGCTGTGTACCATCAACATAGAAGGGACTTGTGGAAAGGAAGCAAACCTTACCTCATCTTTATTGTCACAGACCTTCATATTTGCAAAACAAATGTTCACCAAATTATTGTTCACTTAAAGCAAAACAGACTGGTGGAGCGGGAAGTCAAGTAGTGGCTACCTCTGGTGAAGATGGGGAGTATTGACTGGGAAGGGAGCCTGCTGGGGGTCATGGCACTTACCAGAGTATATATGTGTTTAACTGCATAGATGTTATATATATCAACACAAAGGTAAAATAAATTTGTTCACTAGGTCCTCACAATGAGACACCAAGTTCAGTACTGGAATATTGTTAGATAGAAGATGACATCAGAGAGAGGCAAGGCTGAGTGGGGGGCACAACATGAACTCCCACATCAGAAGCTGTTTGGTTTCCTCGTTTCCTTTGTCCTTACGTGTTAGATGTGTTTGCAGGAGTTCAACTGGAAGCATTTCTCCCATGTTCTAAGAGGTCCCAGAGAGCAGCTATTTCTCCAGACCCACACCAATAATAACACCAGTGTCCATACAAGGTGACCCCAGTGTTGGCCCATTGGGGCAAGTGACCTGAGAGGTAGACTGCATTTGTTTTACATTTATAAATTAGAAATTAAAATGCTGGTCCCTCAGGCCTTGTGCTGGCACAAAATGAAATATCTAGGAAATGAATACCAAACATTTTACAAGGGCAAATCCTTTTGAATAGCACTGATTTAAATGAAGTGAGGTCATATAGATATATACAGTTAAACTTGCCTAACATTGCGGGGCCGGCAGGGAGCTGGGAACCTGTTTTCCCACTATTGATGTCCCTTTAAAAGCAAGTGATGCAGATTTGCTTGAACATAATCAAAGACAAGTGCTTTATGTGCAAAGTAATGAAATTCATTTCCAGTCAGCTCTAACGATTATAGAATTCTTCCTAATATGGAACCAAATTCGCCCTGCTGTAACTTTAGTTGCCACTCCTAGGTGTGCCCTGTGGAATTTTACAAAGAAGGCCTAGTCCCTCTTTAGAGAGTGAGAACTGGTACTGTGTAGTTCTAGGGGCACTTCCTCCCCAAGTCTTCCATTCTTCAGGCTAAAACATCTCCAGTTTCTCCAATCATTCCTAAGGTTACCTGGCTCCCGGATTTATCCTCATTCTGGTCACCTTTCCTTTGCCCACTGTTTTCTGACCAGAATAGAGTCACCTCCTATTTTGTGGATACTATGTTTCCATCAGTGAGGCCCAAGACCACATTAGCTATCACATCACAGTGTTGACTCACACTGTATCTGCTGTTAACTCAAATTTCTGGGTCCCTGGCTTTGTAATGAGGGAGCTATTTGTCATTAATCTTTGGCTAGAGCTTACACTTTATTTCACTGAGGGCCCATCTTCCAAATTGTCAAGATTTTCTGGCATCCTAATTCTATTATCCATCACGTTAAATAACCATTCCTCCATTGGGTCACCTGCAAATCTGTAAACTGGGAGCTTGCTCTCTGGTGTTAGATGCTAAAACTAGGAAAAGGTACTTTCATTTGTGAATAACCAGTCTCATGACACAACCTCTCATTTCAATAGCCATCTTCAATTACAAAATTATAAATAAACAGCGTTCTTGACTTTCTTAATGATCCTTCTTGACTCCAACTACTTGCCATCTGACCTCTATGCTTGCCACATACAAACGTCTGCTCAAAGAGAAATTGAAGACACCCAAGCTGTCAAGCTCTATCCCTAAAGAGAAGCAAAGTGCTCAAAAGACATTTGCTCATGGATTATTCTGCCAGGTGGGGAATTCTGGGGAAGTTCCAGGCATGAACATGTGGCTGAAAAATAATCAGAATCCAAATGCATGCCAAAGCTGGCCTCTTAAAATGCTCCTCACTGTTCCTGTTCAAAAGTAGTTATTGTTTATTGTCAGAGTCTCACTAGCTTTGTGGAAACTATAAATAAAAGGATAACACTTTGGTCAAAACAATAAGACTGTTCCTAAAGAACAGCACAAAGCAAAGGTGGCCTCAGGCAGAGCATTATTGAAAGGATTATCATGAAACATGCATGAGTGCTCCCTACATATGGGGACCTCACATTGTGTCAGAAACTTGCTGCAAGCTTGTCAGTAGCAGAGCCGGGAATTGAACCTGGATCTTTTCATTTCTGAGGTCTGTATTCTTCATAGCACAGGGCCTCAGAAGAGCACCAGTGAATGCAGTTATTGGTGGTAAAACCAGGAGAACCAACAGACATTGGCACAGGTCCTGGACATCTGTAATGTGAGGGGAACCCATGGCTGGGTCCACCAAGGTCAGATAATCATAGTCTGCAATTGCTTGGAAGACAGACATGAAGCTAAGCCGGAGAATCTTCTGGAAAGGGATCCCACAAACTCCTATTTTTGGATTGGTCACGATGAATTACCATTCACTTTACCTTCTGGTCTTCCCTCCACTTCTTTGTGGTAAATTATTTTCTGCTGTGGCAAAACAAATATTGGGAGGAAAAGGAAAGAATTTAATTTTTAAGAGAAAGTGATTTGTCAAGAATGTCTGTCCTTTCACATTGCTCTTAAAATTTGTGCTACCGCCTTGTGGGATCCAGGAGCTCTAAGCTATTCTCACGTAGAAAGAAGCGAAACTACCAGCAAAGAGAAAGAAGCCCATGTTTCCCAAGCATTTCCACCCAGAGAAAGACCCCAAAGCCCTCAGATATTAAACATATTGGAAGCCATGGACCTGGTGGCAGCTTCAGTGTGGGCCAGTTGACAGGTACCATTTCATTAAGTTTTCATGAACTTGACACCATTTTGCTATGGTCTGTGGGACACCAGGATGATTGCATGAATACTTATCAGTTGCACTCTGCCAGTTTACCTTAAAATAAACGCATTATGTCCCAGATCCCAGGAGATGACGGTTCCAAATTAGATCAGAACCAGCAATCTAGAAATTAGATCATGTCAGTAATAGTCCTGGTGGCTCAGTGGTTAGTGTCAGTGCTTTCTCTGTCAAAACCCAGGTCCAACAGCCAGCCAAGGACATGGAGCTCTGAACCCTGCACTGGGAAGGAACTCAGATAAAATATCCCTTCCAGCTCTGAGATTCACCCCTGGCTATTTTTAATTGACATTCCTCTTGGTTTCCGGGTCCCCACATGAAATGTTAAAGTCTGTGGCTTAACAAGTGCCTTGTAAACAGGACAATGATCTCCCTTGGTTTATAATTACTTCCCCCACTTACAGACTTCTAAGTCAATGTTACTACAAAGCATAGGGCCCTCACTTTAGATCTTTCCTCCAGCCAGCCTCCTTGACTGCTAACCTATACTGGGTCTTTGCATTATATTGATCATTATCTGGATTGATGGCCTTCAAAAGCATTTCATTATCTATACATGAGCTATTAGCTTCACCAATACTCATTTTCATGTTATTTTCAAGATAGACAATAGGTCTTCCTAACAACAACAACAAAAAAGTCTTCTGTCATTTATCCTCTTCCAACAGCTCTTTCCATCTCTAAAGAAATGAAAGTAATGTTGGTATTCTAAAAAGTAACTGTGATATGCTGGGATTTTGCTTTCCTTGACCTAAAACATATATTTCTCAAACAAATGCCTACCTGGCTGTAGGGACACCACTGCCCAGACGATCACATTTACATTGTCTGTACAGGATCTAATAGAGGCTATACAGTCTTTCTGGGCTAATCTTTCAGTACAGGATGGTGGTAGCATCTATCTGGGCATACAATGAGGAAGAAACACTAATCTTAAAGATGAGATAAAACCTTATGTCTAGAAAATAGCCATGTACCTGTGTCCGATGCTTTTTTGACAATTTTGGGGTATTTCTGAAATTTCACAAAATAGTAGCTCTCATATTCCATCAAAATAGTTTCAAGGTCAATGTTGTCACAAACTTCAAATCGTCGTAACCCCAGTTTAGTTTCTTGCTCCAAAGCATTGGCTGCATTGATATATCTGGCCATTTCACAGAAGAAAACAAACAAACAAAAAAATTAACTCTGGGTAAAATGGATAAAGGCAAACTGGCATGACAAGTCCAAAGATATTCAATGCAAATAGTAAGTTCATATTAAGTAATACATTAGATGAAAATTAGAATATATGAAAAAAAGAAAGAAAAATTAGAATATATGAGGTTTGTAGAGTAAGGAGGCTCACATTCAGTAAATATCTCCATGTAGTGTTTTTTTTCAAGGCAGTTGAAAGAAGCTACAGACTTACTCTAATGATGTCATCATTGTTCAAAACATTTTTGAGGGGGATCCCTGGGTGGCGCAACGGTTTAGCGCCTGCCTTTGGCCCAGGGCGCGATCCTGGAGACCCGGGATCGAATCCCACATCGGGCTGCCGATGCATGGAGCCTGCTTCTCCCTCTGCCTATGTCTCTGCCTCTCTTTCTCTCTCTTTCTCTGTGTGACTATCATAAATAAAATTAAAAAAAACATTTTTGGACACACTCAAAAGTCAAATAAGTAAAATCGACTAATTGAAGATGTTTTGTGCTTTACCTTTACTTATTTTCAGCCAAAAGTGGGTATTTGCCCAACTCAATTACCACCAAAAGAGTAGGTCATGAGTTCTGAAGGAAATTCCAAAAACATGTTGGTCAATATCATTGAGGAAATTTAGTATCAGAAGACATCATGTGCTTGGATGTATTACTTCTGGTAATTTTTTCTGCAGTCACACATTATGCTACCAGCTGACTGTGGATGTAAGTACTGTCTTCACCAGGGGTTCTCCGCTGTCATTTGTAACTTGTTCAGTTGTCAGGCTGTCCGACTTAAGAGGTCTTAGCAACAAAAATAAATGCTTTGTCTCACAATCCTCCGAAAGTGGAAAGATTTTCCAGGTCTTACTTGTAGCTCCTGACTTCTTATTAAAACCAATGACTGGGCAGCCCAGCTGTCTCAGCGGTTTAGTGCCGCCTTCAGCCCAGGGTGTGATCCTGGAGACTTGGGATCAAGTCCCATGTCAGGCTTCCTGCAAGGCCCCTGCTTCTCCCTCTGCCCATGTCTCTGCCTCTGTGTGTGTGTGTGTGAGTGTGTGTGCGTCTCATGAATAAATAAATAAAATCTTTTAAAAAAATGACTCTCTCCTGAAAAATGTGCAAATGTGCACAAATTAGCATACGATTTCATCTGAGGACCTCAGATTAAGAATTCCTGCTACAGGATAGAGTTCCTTCTGTTTGATTCCAATCTGGGAAGGTAGGAGAAAACTATTTTTATTATGCTCCCTTCCCTTCTCCAGATTCAGGTCAGTTAGAAGCTTGAACTTTCTTAAACGAGGTTGCCAGGATTATTTCCAGTGACCTTGCTACATTTAAAGAGGTGACAGTCAGCCTCTTTACTTACTGATGGCTCACCAAGCTTCCTTTTTTTTTTTTCACCAAGCTTCTATACTATTTCTTAATCCTCATTTTAGAGATGGAAAAACTAAATCTATGCTTTTATTAATAATTTTTGTTTAGGGGCAGCCCCGGTGGCGCAGCGGTTTAGCACCGCCTGCAGCCCGGGGTGTGATCCTGGAGACCCGGGATCGAGTCCCACATCGGGCTCCCTGCATGGAGCCTGCTTCTCTCTCTGCCTGTGTCTCTGCCTCTCTTTGGCTCTCTCTGAATAAATAAATAAATCTTAAAAAAAAAAGATTAAAAAAAATAATTTTTGTTTAGTATAAAGTAACACATGCTTTGAGAAAAAAAACGAAAATATATAAATGCAAAAGAAAATTCCACTGTCTTTCCCTATCTTTCCATACACTTTTAATGACTAAATACATATATACTTACATATATGCACTTGTAAGCACATATATCTATACCTACACACACACACACGTACATATATAAACAAAGATGGGAACACACACTATAGATTGCTTGTAGTCTTTACTCACATCATATTATATTGAACCTTTTTCCAGGACCATGGTTTTGACTTAAACAAAAATTATAATAGATGTTGACAGGCCCCATATTTCCTAAACTAATTGATTGGGGGAATAAAACTGCTTCTGTGTGTTCCTACTACAGTGTTTGAGCTTGAATGCAATCTGAATTTAACAAGGTTGGCAGGAGGAGCCACTAGAGGTTCTCAAGGAACAGAGTGACAGGACAGGACATCAGGAAGAGGAGTGAGCAGTAATGAGCAAGACACAGTAGGAGAGATGGAGAGGCTGTTAATGGCACTCAGGCCCAAAGAGCTGAATGTATAGTCTTAGAGGAACCAGCATCAGTGATCCTCCAGTGTGTGATCACCAGTTCTTCCACACGCATTTGAACTGTGGTCTTTCCATTCACCTAATTGTTCCACTTAGGCCATGCCCCTTCTTTCTTTCTTTCTCTGTGCACCTGCCTAGAATGTCCTCATCCATCATGTCTGTCATCTGTATTCTATACATCTTTCAAGACCAGCTCACGTCACCTTCTCTACAAAGCTTTTTCTGATGGTTTGTTCCAATCCACTATAATCTATCCTCTTTGTGAGGACAGATTCTTAGTGTTTTGTTAAATGCGGGTCTACCTTTCTGACAGTTTACTTTTCATCTTGACTATCCACTCATAAGTACCTTAGCCAACGGGTCTTACTCAGGAAAATGATCAATTCTAGTAGAATTTTCATTAATTCGAGATGCAAGGGGCCATCTCGTGGTATAAAAGGGAAATGCATGCTTTGTAAATAGGCAGTAAGTACTTGAAGAGAACAGATAAACTATGCTGACTTTTCCCTGTTTGTCTTTTTGCTTTCACAGTTCTCCTTTCCAATACAGTTTCTTGGCACGGTTGCCATTTGGGGCTGGATAGCTCTCTTGTGGTTTGCTGTCCGGTGAGTTAAAGGATGTTTAGCAGCATCCCTGCCCTCTCCCCGCTAGGTGCCACTGTGACAGTGAAAATCCCCCCCTGACATTGCCAAATGTCCCCCAAGAGGCAAAATCACCCCAGTTGAGAACCGCTGCTCTAACTTGAAAGTTCAAGCCCTAAGCCTGGAACCTGAATATTTTCTTCCTGGCTGAAACTTGGAAAGAAAGGAAACTCAAAATAGTGGATGAGCTCTGTTCCTCATAAAACCCAGAACACTTGCAGCCTTCATTGTAAGGGCTTGCACGTTTCTGCATCAGGTAGGTAGCCAAACTCAGATGCTTCCAAATTTCCTCCCCTGCTCCCCTGCCAGTTATTGAATGGCACTGCCAGGAAAAGAGAGCCAAGCACAGGTCATCAGGTAAATTTGATAACTTTATTTTGAGGGGAGGAGAATTGAGGGATAAGAATGTTATCTCTGTATCCATAGACAGCCATAGGACCCGGGAACCTCATTTGATAGGCCTGAATCCTGAATGGGGAAGGGAAGGTATCCCAGGAACCCAGTAGCTTTGATGAAGTTTTCAAATGTGTAATGGGAATAATATCTATGTAAATGAGGCAATAAAAGGATGTCTCTGGGTTGCTGAAGGTGGGGCAGGGATAGGCAGAGCACAAGGCATTCTTAGGGCGAAGCTATTGGATATGATACTACAATGCTGAATACATGACATTATGCATCTATCAAAGCTCATGGAACTCTACAGCACAAGAGTAAACCATGATATAAAGTATGGATGTCAGCTAACAGTAATGTACCAAGATTGGCTCACCAATTGTGACAAATGCACCACCCCAATGTAAGACAATAATAGGGGAGACTGGCTGCAGTGAGGGGATTCCCAGTATATGGGAACTCTCTACTTTCTTTTCAGTTTTTCCATGAATAGAAAACTGCTCTAAAAAAATAAATTCTTTTTTTTTAATAAATTCTATTAACTATTTTATAAGTGTGTATCTGGAAAAGTGGAGGTCAGAGAAAGAAAGGAATCATCTCTGTAAATATTTATAATGCAACATACCCTTCTTGTGTTAAGTAATGCAAAATCAAAATAAGAAGATTTTTTCGTCGTGCTTCTGTCCTCATCTGGCACTGTGAACAAAAAGGAAAATTTTAGATGGGATGACGATGAGATACAACACTCTTTTTGTAGCGATAAACCCTTGAAGGTAAATGAAACCCGTCAAAACCAAGAAGCGTGACTTAAAGGCTGGAAGGCAGTTTGAAGTCTCCAAGGATATATAAAGTTATTTTCCACTGTCGCCTTCTTAGAGCTGCCTTCTCAATTGTAAACTGAAGGTACGGTGATTGAAATTAGAATTGCGCTTTACTAGTCAACTTCTTACTGCCAAACTAATTGGCATTTTATTGCTCATAACTGCAAAGAAGCAAATATATACACTCTTATTTGGGCCAGGTTAAGGAAAGTGATGGTAAATGGAAACTCGTGAGCTAGAAATCAGCTCTGACACCACAGGTACTTAACCTGCTGTAACATCCTCACTTCACTCGGAGCCCCACTCACTCCCAGCACAAACGTGGCAATGAGTTCCAATAAGCCATTCGGCAGGGGACTATATAGACAAACATTTAGGATATCCACTAAGAGTAGCAGAGGCAGGAAAGGGAAATTCTTTTTGTTGTTGTTGTTTAAAGATTTTATTTATTTATTCATGAAAGACACAGAGAGAGAGAGGCAGAGACACAGGCAGAGGGAGAAGCCTCCCGGGCTGCCCGGAAAGGGAAATTCCTGTGTAATAATGTCCTTCTTCAAACTGGATGCATCTGTACATTTATTCAGTGTTCACGTGCTATAGTTATCAGATATCTCAAATTCCCCTGAAATGTACTCCTAAAATACCTACTTTCACTAATACCTCCCTTATTTGAGAGTGGCTTAGCTAACATCTTTATCTAAAGAGAATACAGGTAAGAACTGGATAAAAGCAAAAAAGGTCCCTGAGTGGCCCAAATGTATCATAAAATCTATGCACGAATACTTCGTGCTCACGACACATACGAAAACTTTTCATTCATCCAAAGCTTTTTAAAAATTGATGTAATGAGGGCAGCCCTGGTGGCTCAGCAGTTTAGCGCCTGCCTTCGGCCCAGGGCGTGATCCTGGAGGCCGAGGATAGAGTCCCATGTCAGGCTCCCTGCATGGAGCCTGCTTCTCCCTCTGCCTGTGTCTCTGCCTCTCTCTCTCTCTCTCTCTCTCTCTCTCTCATGAATGGATAAATAAAATCTTTAAAAAAATTGATGTAATGAAATGAAAAGAGGCATTCAGTTATTTAAAAATCAAACACTACTATAAGTTATGGTTCTTCTTACATTGCTTTTTTATTGTGCTGAAACACACGTAACATAAAATGTACCATTTCCCCCATTTGTACATAGAGTTTGGGGGCATTAAGCACATTTCTACTGTTGTGCAACCATCACCACCACCCGTCTTCAGAGCTTTTTTATTTCTCCCAATTGAAACTTTGTATTCATTAAACTATAATGTCTTCAGCCTTTTACTTTCTATCTCTATGACTTTGCCTCCACTAGGTACCCCATGGAAGGAGACTCATAGTAGCATTTGTCCTTTGGTGTCTAGTTTATTTCACTGAGCATGTCATCAGGGTTCATCGTGTTGCAATATGTGTCCAAATTTGCTTCCTTTTTAAGGTTGAATAATAGCACTATACATTTTTAAAGAAAAAACAATAGTCCTCTGCCCCACTTGGCTACCCCATCCCCCTACTCACTCCCTAGGGGCAATAACCTTCACTACATTTGTTGTTTATTCTGATAGTCACCTCCATATTTCTAAACATACCAGTGCTCCATGATATGTGAACATTAGGTATTAACTAGTCACGTCCTGTTAAGGTAGAGGAGAACTAAGCTGTCATCCATCGTCCCACCTTCCCCTCCCCTTACACTTATATCAATATTCAGCGATTATATTATTGTAACCATGTAAACAATGTTCACTGCTGAGTCAGAAAGTTCTTTTCCATTTCCATAAATTTTCCTTGGAATGAATAATTGCCTCATATATTTTTTTTTAGCTTGGTTACTTTTGTGCATACTTATTGCTAATTTTCAAACAGCAGCACACCTCTCGAGGCCCCTCATAGGGATTCCTGGGTGGCTCAGCGGTTAAGCATAAGCCTTCGGCTCAGGTTGTGATCCTGGAGACCAGGATCGAGTCCCCCATCGGGCTCCCTGAATGGAGCCTGCTTCTCCCTCTGCCTATGTCTCTGCCTCTCTCTCTCTCTCTTTCATGAATAAATAAAATCTTAAAAAATATATAAAATAAAGGCCCCTCATATCATATTCCTCACCATTAAATAGATAGGTACTGAGTCACTGACACCCCCTGCCCCCCCCCATTCCCATTCCCCCGAGGCTTCCTTCCCTTTAACGCAATAGAGTTGTCTCAGAATATGTGACAGGGAAGAAGGCTTAGGATTGCTCTGTGGAACTCCTGTTGCCTTACCATGTGTGTATAGGCATTGGATCCCAATCTACAATGTCTCACAGCTGGTCACAGTAACAGTAGCTTTGAAGCCACTACCCAAAATGACATTCAACACTGGCAATGTTCGCTCATCTTTCCGAAGATGTTGACACAAGAACTTTTAATAAAGACTGAAACCTTTCGAATTTACCATAGTTAGTAACTTTGACTTTAGTAGTCAAAACCTACCCTCCTCCCCCTTCTAGAATTTGATTTGCCTTGCCTGTAGTGCCATCTAGTGTATTAGGAGGGGAAGCACCTTATGAAATCCAGATTAGTTCCAAATTATTATTTGTTGGCACGTGATGATAATCATCAAAAAATTCAGTCCAGATCAAGTTCCCAAAATAAAAATATAACCACTTGTTAAATATGCAGTAATAAAATTGATAGGTTATGTTTCTAACTATACAAATTCTCAAGATCACACTTGGGGTTTTGGCTCAAAATTTTAAGAGTCTAGAAGGTACTGGGAGATCATTGAGTCTCAGGAACCTGAGATCCAGATAAACTAAGGGATTTGCTCAAAAGCCTGAAGAGTTGAGATCAGAAGCACCCCCCCAGTCATATCCCTGCATTCACCCCCTCCTCATCAATCTCCACTCCCACCCCTGCACATTAGCCACAGACCAGAGAGAAGCTACTATTTTAACTTGCCAAAAACTGCGTGCCAAATTTGCTAGAATCAAACAATGGTGGTTACCAGATAGTCTTTCTTAGCTGACGTTACACAGTAACACGTGAATGCTGTCTCTTACAACCCCTTAAATCTAAAATCCCACCATTTTAGTGGCCATTTCAAAGCAATTACTGTCTGGCCTTCTTTCAAAAAGTTAGTCTGTCTGCTGCACCAGGAGTGGTGTGCTTCATTAGAGGTCATGCTTTTTAAATTTCTCAATGGTTACAGTCTGGCTGTGAATGAAGCTGATCCATTTCATTTGTACATAGAGATCTTCCAGAACAAAAAGATTTGAATTAAAAAGCCACAAAAGCCACGTCTGTTCTCAGAAGGACTTCACTGGACACTGACTAGTGCTGTTTCCAACTGGACAGTGTTTTGCAAACTGTGGGGTGCTGTGCCCATAGCAGGGTCAGTGATCAGCGAGTGCTCAACAGCTGTTAGTTGCTTTGTTCATGCATTTCAGAGTCTCTCCATCCTTCACTCTGGAAGCAGGCGCTTCTTCTTACTCTAAACATGCTCAGGTGTACATGTTCTGAGTAGGATGCTGAGAAGAATTAGGTAGGGAGCGTTTTACTTTGGTCCTGAGGACTGTATACCCTGCACTGGGTTTGGCTGATAGTTCTGAATTTCCTGAAGATGGGGGTCTGGGAAGAGCCAGAAAACTTACTAGGGGCACAGAAAAAGATCTTGGGAGAGATGGTTTTAAAAGGGGATGGGAGAGGGGCACCTGGCTGGTTCAGTGGGTGGAGCGTGCGACTCTTGATCTCAGTGTTGTGAGTTCAAGCCTCACACCGGGTATAGAGTTCAGAGAAAAGAAAAAGAAGGAAAGGGGATGGGAGGGCAGGGGAGGATGGAAGACTGGCAACAGGTAACAGTTAGGGGGTACAGAGTTTCTTTTGGGGGGTAGTGAAAACGTTCTGAGGTTCTGAAAAAGTGGTGAGGGTTGTGTATCTCTGTAAAAAGACTTGGGGTGAGTTGCATGGTATGTGAATTATATCTCGAATCAGGCTGTTTTAAAATGCCAAAAACAAATGGGGAGAGGTAGAGAAAAGAAGGCTAAAATGAATGTAAATAATTTGAATCACTTTTGTACCCTGATACATGAAACAAATGATCTGACTGAAAGTAGAAGTCATTTCATGCAACATTTTGGAGTGACTCAAAATGGAAAGGGTGGGAAGGAAGAGCTGTGGATCACCCACAGCACTGTGAGAGCCGGCCCA
Organism: Canis lupus baileyi; assembly: GCF_048164855.1. NCBI lineage: Eukaryota > Metazoa > Chordata > Mammalia > Carnivora > Canidae > Canis > Canis lupus. Next base: position 37,059,482 of record NC_132843.1, on the reverse strand, counting down.
CCACCCTGATGCAGAGCCTGGTCCCACAGTGGGCCAGCTGGTCTGCCAGAGGCGCGCCTTTAAGTGCTCTGATGACTTAGCCAGAGCAAGCGAGCTCAGTCGGCTGCGTGAGCAAGGCGACCTTTGCCAGACAGAGGAGGAGATGCAAAACCCCTAGAGGGCTTTCATTTCCCTTTACTGTATACCTTTTCTTTCTGGTTTTGTCATCATTGGCCATGCACATAAAAGTTGAAGAGACCACCTTGAGTATTATTAATAATTCTTCAGTTCAATGGACAAAAATAAGCTGTTTTCAGTAAGAATCCCAAATTTCTTTAAATGCAGAAATTTTGAAAGTGTTATCCAGATAACAGCAAGGCCTGGCAAGGTGTGAAAGAATAGGCACTCAGATATAACTGGTGGAAATGTAAACTAGTACAACCCTTTTATAGGGCAAACTGGCAAAATCTATCAACATGAAAAATGCATGTACTTGTGTGACCCAGCAATTCCACTCTCAGCAATTTACACTATAGAAGATCAATTATACTATGTTATAGAAATAGTCCATGTATGCACAATGATTAATGTTCAAGGATGTTTAATACAGCATTATTTGTATTTAAAAAAAAGTAGAAATAGGCTATAAATGTCCATTAGTGGTTAAATAAGTCATGGCACAAGCTCACTGTGGAAAGCAATGCACCAGTAAGAAGAATGAGGTGGATCTCTATATACACTGATGAGGAAAGATTCTGAAGACATCGCATTTTCTCTCCATTCATTCACTGCTTCCCCCCCCCTCCCCCCGCCAAATATTGTGCTACTCAGGGAAAGAAAGTTTAAAATACAAGCTTGAATTAAATTTGACAAAGAATAACTTCAAATAGCACAGTTTTAAAAGACTCTTCATTCTATCCACTATTTTTAATTTTTCATGTAATAGTTCAGAAAGGGATTATGAATATATCAACATATGTATGCACAACTCTTTTAGAATTTACAAAAGTGGAATCATTTTGTTTACACTGTTGGGCATCTTGCTTTTGCTTTTTTTTCCCCTCCACTTAAAAATATGTCTTGAAAATCTTTCTATTTCAGCATATATAGATCTAACTAATTCTAAGACATATTATGAAGTGGAAAGCCACAGAAATACACGTCCACAATCTTTCACTCAGAAAAAGTAAGGAGTAAAAACCCATATATGTAATTACCTCTGGGTAGAGGAAAGGGACAGGGCCATAGCAATATAAGTGTCAATCCGTATACTTTTGAATTGTTTAAATTTAATGTTGGCAAGTAAAAAGCAAACAAAACCTCAACTTGAGTTCAGCTGTTCACAGATCGGAAAATCTCTAGGTCAAGGAATTACATCCACCACCTTGGCAAAGAGCCACTCTGACATCAGGTTTTCTGCTCCATCCTCGGGAGGTATGGGGTGCAGGGCAGTGTTCTCCTTCACTGGGAGGGAAGGATCCATACAAAGTCACCCAAAGCCAACCGGGTGAACTCACTGTAGAGCAGCATGAAGAGAAGGCCAAGCTCTCATTCTTGGTGGGGGGAGGCACCTCTGGATCCTTAGGCTGATCTGGGAAAAGTTGACCATATTCTTCAAAGAATATAAATAACCTATCAGAGAGGCTTTTCCAGGGGTCTGATTACATTCCTAGAAAATGGTAGCTCTCCCAACTCCAGTGAACAGTATTTCTGGGGGGTTTTGGCTGGAATCACAAAGTTTGGCAAATAGTCCTGGTGTCTATGACAGGCAATGGGGATTGAAGGCCACCCATTGGTTTAGTGATTTAGAATTCTGTACCAAGCACATGGCAAAACAGCTTGTACTTGGGAGCTCTGGGCCTTAAAATAATACTTCAGCTCTTTCTTTGAAACGACTTTGATGCGAATTCAGAATTTAGTAAGAATAGAAATAAGAAGTAAGAATATACTATTCAAATACTTCATGCTAAATATTTAAGATGTGCTATTTACTTGAAACACAGAATGTGGTCTCATGAATTTGTTAATTAAGGGTGTAAAGTTTACTGGATCTTCAACGTCTTTACACTCATGCCATTCAAATTAGCATAGAGAGTTGTCTTCTCAATGAAAAAACTAAGAATGGGCCACCAACATACGGTCAATTTAAACTGTAAAGGATGGTGTGCCCCTGAAATGGACACAATTAGATGCTCAATTAATTTCTGTCTACCAAAGAAAGGAGGTCCAGAAGTGAACATCTAACTGCAGTATCTCATTTGTCTCTGCTTCAATGATCTGGCTGTTTTCTTCTTCATTTCCTTTGTGGGCAATTGTGCAACAAAAATGCCTCCATTATCAAATTCAAAATTGAATCCTATGATACTGTAGCCTGAGGAAAAGGAAGCATTGAATATCATCCCTAGTTTTACACCCAGAAGATATTTAGGAAATGTTACTGTATATACACCACATGCAACATTAGCGCTTTTAATTTCTTTTTTACGGGTGCAATGGAGATTAATTTGCATGAGCTCGTTTCAATTTCTGTAATAAGATCCAAATTTTGCATTAAGCTTTCCATCTCAAAAACAAACAGTTAAAAAGGACACATTTCTTCTCTCAAATGTTTTTATTATAGTTCTATTTTACAGTCCCTGCATCTAATATTCACTTAAAAGCTTGAATATATACCCATCAGTTCTAATTTGTTTTTTTGTTTGTTTCCTGATTACCTCCTGGTTCTACCAGGAAACTTCCTAAGTTTCAAATGCTGTACAACTTGACAAAGCACTAGAACTACCAAAAAAAGTGGCTACAGATCCAGGAAAGGCACTTATTGTATTTAATATAAAGTCAGAACTGGTCAGGGGCACCTGAGTGGCTCAGCGGTTGAGCATCTGCTTTGGGCTCAGGTCATGATCCCGGGGTCCTGGGATCAAGTCCCACATCAAGCTCCCCACAGGGAGCCTGCTTCTCCCTCTGCCTATGTCTCTGCCTCTCTCTGTGTGTCTCTCCTGAATAAATAAATAAAATCTTAACAAAAAAAAGTCAGAGCTGGTCAGCTATGCTCAGGAATACTGTTCCATGAGAGGAGGCATTTGTTGTTAATCCTGAACCGGTTATGGAACTTGGGATTTCAGAGAAGTATAAAGTCTACTGACACAGGAGATTTTCCATACCATGCCATTGTTATTCAACACTGATCTAGATTATGGAATTATGATATTTGTGTTTTTTTTCAAAAGATCATGCTTATGCCGCCTACTTTCTGTTTATAGCAGAGCTGCATCATAGGGAGATGAGGCTGCTGTCATACATGTTATCAGTCCCCTGATGTGCGCAAGGTGAAGTTTGTGGTATCGCCTATGAGGTAAATCAAAGGACTTAACTGAAATCCAGCAAGCCTTTAGAACCAGCTCCTCATTCACCAGAGAAAGAGTAGCAGGTGAGACCTCAAGGAAGCAATCAGACAAATCTAGAAGGGGAGGTATTCTGGAGAACAATTCTGATGGTTTCTTAAACAACTTGGTGTCGTTAAAAATAAAAAAAAAAAAATAGAGAAGGTGGGGGTAGGTGAAGCTGTGCTGAGTCAGAGAGACATGAGGATACAACAGCCAGATACAATGCATGATCCTGGTTAGAGAGAACCAGTTGGCTAAAGAACAGTACTTAATATGACTTCATTTTGATAAAACATATGCATGTGTGCGTATATCTGTATATACACACATAGAAAAGGTTCTGGAAGAGTGTCTGCCCATATACTTTGGTTAACACCTTAGTGTTTCTGGGTTGTGGGAATGTGGTGTTTTTTATTTTACTTATTCCCTTTGTTACCTATCATTTCTTTAAACTTGATTTATGATTAAGGAAGTAATCATGTGATATTAGGACTGCCCATTGATACTACTGAGAATATCAAAAACAATAATAACTGTCAGGAATTCTTAAATCTAATAAATTCTGAGACTTGGGATATTCTTCAAACCTAGAATAATGGGGAAAATATAGGCTACTATATAAATTAAATAATGTTTAGACAACTGGAAAGAATTGAGGGAAAAGTTGAATAATACCTCACAATGTATACTTATAGAAATTTCAACAGATTTAAAAATTTAAATATAAAAAAATGAAGGGGGATCCCTGGGTGGCGCAGCGGTTTAGCGCCTGTCTTTGGCCCAGGGCGCGATCCTGGAGACCCGGGATCGAATCCCACATCGGGCTCCCGGTGCATGGAGCCTGCTCCTCCCTCTGCCTGTGTCTCTGCCTCTCTCTCTCTCTCTCTCTCTCTCTCTGTGATGACTATCATAAATAAATAAAAAAAAAATGAAGGAAGAGCAATGATGGAACTCTCCTGATTTGGGCAAGAGGTCTGTCCAGATGCATTCCTGGAGATCTAACTAGCACCTAATCAGGTCTGACCTAATCAAAGGAGCTGTAATCGATGCTGCCATTTTAAGTTAAGACTATTAAGTGATTGTTTTTAGTGGTAATAATAGTAATAATAAAATGTAGTCCTTCTAAGAGAAGGGCAAGTGCTTCCAAGGATAATTGGGCTGGGGAGGGGGGCTGGTGCCCAGGCTGACATGACTCAGGCCCTATTGTGGATGTTCAGGTGGTCAGAGCAAATGGTATTCATTCATTCAAGAATGTATTTGAATGTCATACACTGCTTTGGGGACAAGCCAGATGTAGGAACTGTTACCATCCTCACGGGGCTAAAGTGTTCAACTTTAGACTAATCTTTCCTGTCTCTAGGCCTCAATTCTTCCACCTTAGACCTAAGCTACTTAGATTCAGATTACAGCTTCTCTCTGTTATGTGACCTCATGCAAGTTAATTTAATCTCTGTAAGTCTTAGTTTGCTCAGCCATAAAACGGGGACTACAACTCATTTTGTTGGGTTAAGTCGAGGTTACAATTAAGATAGTCAACAGCAAGCACAAGGCACTAGGTTGGTCACTGATGATTGTCAGGACCCAGGCAGGGTGGGGAGGCCCAGGAACCACCCACAGGAGTTCTGTTCATTGAGGCAGTGCTGCTCACAGCCCCCCAGCAGAGGGTGGGTGGAATGCTTCTGGGGCTAGGATCTGGTCAGACTGCCTCCTTCCCCCAGGGCTGCACGCTGCAGTGGCTCCACACCCCGAGGACCAGAAGCCGTGTTGCCGGGAGCACCCAGGCCGCAGACCCAGCTCCCCTGAGCGCACCGGTCCGGTGCCAGGCCCACCCGAGGCAGGAGGCACAATGCAAGCTGGGCTCGGGCGGTGGTGGTGAGATCGGGACACCCACTCATGCTGGATCTGTGGAGGTGCCCAGCCACCAGCCTCCACCTACGGAAGCTGCAGCAAGATTTGAGGAGACTGAGACCATCCACCTGGCCCAGGGCAGCAGGACTTGCCTGCACAGACACTAGCACATCCTCAGCCCAGCCAGGGCTGTGATCCAGGAGAAGAAGTTGACTCCCGTGGATTAGATCCCGTGGATCAGACCCTGAGCCCTACTTGGAGGATTCCCCAAAGTGCCCTGGAACCACTATTCATGAGGCCAGAATGGAGGGAAACTTCCCTCAACCCTGCAAAGCCTCCAGCGGCCCATTGGACTGCCCTGAGCACAGACAGAAGAAAAATGCAGAAAAGCCTCCAAGCTCCACAGGCCCCACACAGTGTCCCAAAGTTGTGTGAGAGGAAACAAGGAAGAGCCACAGTGTTGCTCCAGTGTAGTCCTCAAAGCAGGAACCTTCTGGTTCCAAGAGGTCCCCTCCGTCATCTGCGGGTCCCCAGGTACTGTCTGGGGATTTGCACAGACGCCCCAAGCAGGCCCACGTTGCATGCCAGAGGCCTAAAGAAAACCACTCTGATGCCCCTCAGGAAAAGGAGGGTGGAGGGGTTGCCCCAGGCAAGAACAACACCTTGGTGGCTCCAAGGGGAAGGGGCATCAATCTTTCCAAAAGGACAAACTCCTAATGGGTACGAAAGATGGGAGAAGTCCAATGCTTTGGTCACCCAGAAGTCACACCAGGGAGGAAAGCCCAAAACCTCCATCCTGAGATAACACAAAGAAGAAATGCCCTCTGCAGGGATGTCAAGAAAGAAAGAAAGAAGATCACTGCATCCTTAAGTTTTCACCTCCATGAGAGGTTGCTTCAGATTGCCTTAAAAAATAAAAGCGCACGGCTCCAGAAAACCAAATCAGACAAAAACAAGCAAAGTCTAGACGGCTTAGACGTTAGGAAAGTAGGCAGGAGGTCTGTTGCCCAAGGTGAAAGACAAAAGTTCTAACAACCCAAGGACTCAGGAAGGGAAAATTAAAACTTCTAATGTGGATAGAAAGTCAGTGGGCTCCCTCCATGAAGTGGAGGCAGATCTGCATGATGATGTGGAGCCACCCAACTTGCCTTTGGAGGCAAACTTAACTATGTCTGGTCCCGGAAGGGGGGGTGGGGAGGAAGAAGCAAAAGATCGTGAAAACTTCAGCTACTGCACTCGGAGAAAAAGGACTTAAAAAAAAGATTCTAAAAGCACTCGTGAAAACTTGGACTCGGGCCAGAGGTTACCTAAGGTGAACAAAATCGAGTCCAGAAGCTGCAGTAGTCTGGAGCCCCATCAGCCAAGCTGAAAGAGGTCCCCACTGGTGTTGCCAGAGCTGCCACTACCTGGAGTACAGGCCAGTCACCCACCACTTCTGCTTTGGGTTGACCACCCTCCTTCCAACCAAAGCAAGAAGCACTGTCTTCACCCCAGGGAGCAGAAGCAGCTGGGTTTCCTGGACACTGAATGAATTCTAAGATGCAAATGTCTTCTGGTTCCCAGTGTGCCTATCTCCACAAAATGACAATCTTGTACCAACAGTGGACCTGGGTACTTAAAAACACCTCTATCGTTGAAGTAGAAGGAGTCACACATTCTGTCCTTGAACCCATTTTGGAGACTTTATGCCCATCAGCTATATTGCATAAATACAATCATGTACTAGTTGGAGAAACATAGATTATAGAAAATTCATTGTCACCAAAACTCTAAGAGGGTCTAGAAGAGCATGAGGCGCAATGGGAGACATACGTGCGGCCTCAGGATGCCCGAGAACGGCAGCTATGTACTGACAACGAATATCGGGGCTGCACCTGCCAATAAGCCCAAAGGCTGATGGGCAAAGCTGGTCCTTCTCAACCGTGTGGCCCAGCCCCCTTCTGATGTTTGAGGGGGCCAGAATTCTGAAAGGAGCAGCAGCTCATCAAGCCAGCACCATACCCCTGTTCAGCAACAGCTTGAACTCTTCACCAAGGAGCCGGCCTGTGACTGCCGGAGCTCCGGCAGTGCCCACTGGGCGTGGTGGTCAGCAGCGGGAAACCCGCCAAGAAAAATTGCCCCAGTGATGGCCAAGACGATGAAAAGATTTCAAGAAGAGATCTTCCCAACGATAAACTGAGGACTTGCCCTGGACATGGAATGTGCTGGGAGGAAAAGGTGGGGCGGTGGAGGTTCGGGGATGGGACTTCCTAAGGAGACCAGAATCTTGGGCTTTGTGGAAACTTTTGGGCTCTTGACTCCTGTACTTTTCAAAAATTGTGCCTGTGGGCATCTGTGCAACAGCCTCCCTGCCTGGAGAATACTTCCAAATTCTGAGGATGTGAAGAAGTCTCAGTTTCACTGAGGATTTAAAGATTCGTTATACTTTATCAAGTTGCCACTCAGTAAACAATAAGACAGCGTTTTAGTTAAAAAACAGTATCCCCAGATTGTACTTAATAAATAAAACTACTTGGCATGGTTGGTATGTGTGTGTGTTTTAATCTCAGAGAAAACACGGCCTTCTTGGACAGAAACCCCAGAAACCATTCATTAAAAAAAGTGATAAATTTAGCTACATAAAAATTTTAGAAATCAAAAACAAGATCAAAGGACAACAATCTGGGAAAGATATCTACAATTTTTATTAACATTCAAAAGACCAACTTCCTTTATATATCATAAGTACCTATAAATCAATGGGAAAAAAGACCAACAATTCACTATAAAAATGTCCAAAACACAGGGAAAGATAGTCCTCTGGAAAGGAAACACAAATGACTCATAAATATACGATTAGACACCCAATCTTATACAAAAGCAAATGAAAGGCATAATGTGATACAAATTTTTACCGATTTGATGAGTAAAGTTCAAAAGGAAAGCCTGCTGCGTTAGAGCAAATTATCATGCATTTCTAGGAGACCTATAAATTGATACAACTTTTACTAAGTTAGGCAAAATGTTGAATGTATATATTCTTTGGTACAGCCACATCAGTTTTAGGATGAGACTGAATATATAAATGAACAGTGGTCAGACCCACATAAGCTCATGAAGCCAAACCACAATCTCTGCAGCAACCATCTCAGAAAACCAAACCACAGACTCTATAGCAGTCCAGGAAACAAAATCACAGCCTCTGTAGTAACTGGCCCAGAATGATCAAGATTTGATCAACACCTGCCAGCCTCCCGATTTTTGCCCGTAGTTTCCAAATCAGGACCAAGCAGGAAAAGCCAACTGTGCTCTCCAAATCAGCCCCAGAAGGTGCCCTGCTTCTAGTTAGCCGGCCTTCAGCTTTCCCAAGTCAATATCCTGTAGTCAGAAAATAACTGAAACCTTCCCTTTTTTTCACTGTAAAGCTTTCCTACTCCCTGACTTGCCTTGAAGTCTCTGCTAGATGAAAGTGATGGTACCTGAGTCCCTTGCTACAGCAAATTCTCAATAAATGGCTTCTGTTCTCATTTGGATGGTTTTCATTTATTTCCAAGAGAATTTTATTCTACAGATGCATGTATGTCAAATATACAGACATAAAAACTCTTTAATAGAGCAGCTTCACTTATAGAATTTTACCCTACAGATATACTTGTGTATGTGTATGTATGTGTATGTATTCAGTAATGCACAGACCTGACCAAGGCATTTGAAGTCACTTTCCCCCAAGTTCATTTGCCTGCTTCTAAGAGGCTGAGTAGTATGTTTGACAACCTCAAGGTGCTAAAGGTGCAGAAGTAGGAATCCAGAACCCAGCATAACAGGAAACCATGGTAAAACCTGTAAAGGGCTCAGTCCCAAGAAAAAGGACAAAGGAGAAGTTAAACTGCCTAAGCTCAATCTCCCATTCTCTATGTGATCCAGAAATATCTCAGTTCCTGAAACTGGATTAAAATGTTCCTGGATTGAGGGGCTCCTGGGCAGCTCAGCTGATTAAGCGTCCGACTCCTGATCTCAGCTCAGGTCTCGATCTCAAGGTCATGAGTTCAGGTCCCTTGCTGGGCTCCATGCTAGATGTGGGGCCTACATTAAAAAAAAAAAAAAAAAAAAAAAAAAAAGATGTCCTGGATTGCTAGTTCCTCCCCCTCAGGAACAATAATGCTTCTTATCCCCACTTCTATTCAACATTATATCAGAAGTCTTAACCAGTAAAACTAGGCAAGAAAAACAAATGGCATAGAATTAAAAGGAAAGAATTAACTCTGACTTTATTCAAGGATAATGACTGTATAAAGAAGTCAAAAGAATCCACAAATAATCCTAGAATTAATAAATGAATTTTTCAATGCTGCTCTAATAAAATCAGTATACAAAAATCAATTGTATCTCTACATATCAATAATAAACACAAGATGAAGTTAAAAAACAAGAAACCATTTACAATGATGTGAAAACCATTTACAATAGTATCAAGAAACTAAAAGTGTATCTAATAAAAGATGGGCAAAATCTCTATGTAGAAAACTCTAAATTGCTACTGAAAAAAATTAAGAAAGTTGGAATAAAAAGGATAGGCATTGATCAGAAGACTCATTATTTTTTGTCAGTTCTCCTCAAGTTTATCTTCAGATTCAATTCCATCCAAGTCAAAATCTTGTGGAATTTGACAAGTTGTTTCTAAAATACATGTATTGTCAGTAATGGTAACCATTTGACAACAAAGAACCACTAGAAATCTTTTCTTTTTTTAAATTTTTTAAAGATTTTATTTATTTATTTGAGAGAGAGACAGAGATAGCGACAGAAAGCATGAGCCAGGGAGGAAAGAGAGAAGCAGACTCCCCACTGAGCATGGAGCCGGATGCGGAGCTCAATCCTAGGACCCTGGGATCATGACCTGAGCAAAAGGGAGATGCTTAACATATCGAGCCACCCAGGCACTTCAAGTCTTTGCTTTCACAGGTATCAAGATTGTGCAACTACAGTTATTAAGAGAGTGTGGTATTAGCACAGGAAATAGACAACAAGACCAGTGCAACAGACTCAAGGGCCCAGAAACAATTCTGCATATACACAGATGAAGAACAGTGTGGGAAAGGACACCTTTTTGGTAAATGCTTTGGAAAACTTGTATGTCCTACCTTATACCTTACACACAGATGTGTGTGTGTGTGCATGCACACACAAACCAATTTCAAATGGATTACAGTTCTAAATGTGGACACAGTAAGATTGTCAGACTATAAGAGAACATCTTCATGATTTTGGAATAGGAAAGATTTTCTGAGGATACAAAACACCCACTAGCTATAGAAGAAAAGATGAATAAAGTGACCTTTATTAAAATATAAATTTGTGTTCATAACATATTGGCATGCTGCAAATATCAGCATTTAAAAGAATTAATATGCAAATATATAGTGAGTTCCCCCCAAAAATCAATTAAAAAGACAAAATAACCCAAAAGATGCACAAGAGAAATAGGTGCTTTGCAAAATGAGGTATCCAAATGGCTAATACACAAACCAAAAGGTACTTGACCTCATTTGTAATCAAGGAGACATAAAATAGGGATCCCTGGGTGGCGCAGAGGTTTGGCGCCTGCCTTTGGCCCAGGGCGTGATCCTGGAGACCCGGGATCGAATCCCACATCGGGCTCCCGGTGCATGGAGCCTGCTTCTCCCTCTGCCTGTGTCTCTGCGCCTCTCTCTCTCTCTGTGACTATCATAAATAAATAAAAATTAAAAAAAAAAAAGAAAAAAAAAAAAAAAAAAGGAGACATAAAATAAAGGATAAATAATTGATAATACCAAATAGTGCTCAGGATGTGGAACGATGGCGATTCTCATGCAATTGCGAGGGCAATATAAACTGATAAAATCACCGTAGCAAATTGTTGGGCATACCCTAGTAAAGTTGGACTTATGGCTGCTCTTTGTTTCACAATTTCTCTCCTTGGGCTTCTGTTTACCTGTTAGCTTCCTTCCCTACTGCAATATAACCACCATGCAGGTAGAAGCAGTGTCTTTTTCTCAGTACCGTATCTCCGGAACTTAATGTAGCTGACTCGGGCTCTCCAGAAATCTTTGTGAAAAGACTTACAAGACAGGTAATAAAGTAAGGCAGAAATACAGAATGAAGAAAACGATCTCTTTCATGAAAAGAAAAAATACTTAAATACATATGCACTTACGACATGCAAATATATTTCTAAATAGATACAGAATAAACACAGACAACAGTTCCTGACAGGTGAGAAGGCAGAGACGGGCAGTGGGTGGCGAGTAGGGAAGAAGGCATTTACTTTCCATTGTATATCTTTCTGTTAAGTACCGTTTGAGTTTTTGGGCCATGTTTGAAATCACCTTTATTAAGGCATCATTTACACATGGCCCAGTGTACTCATTCCCAGGCCCGGACACTGAAAATGCATCAGTGTCCGGGCCTGGGAATGTGTGCACATACAGAATCAATGCCGTAATCCACATTTAGAATATCTCTATCATCACCCCAACATGTCCCTTCTGCCCCTATGGTTGTTGGCAGAGTTCAGTTCCTCATGAGCTGGAGGACTGTGGGCCTCAGTTTCTTGTTGGCTGTTGGCTGGACACTTCCTTCAGTTCCTTGCCACATGCATGTCTCCAGAGGGCCCCTTGTAACACAGCAGCTTGCTTTGTCACAGCCAACAAGTGTGTATTCTGTTTGGGAGGTTTTGAGTTTCTTGGATCTGTGGGAAAATTTTGGCCACGATGTCTTTGTATTTTTTTTCTCCTCTTCCTCTCTGCTCTGGGATATGAACTGCATCTATGTCTGACTACTTGCTATTGTCCTTCATGTCTCGGAGGCTTTTTCCAATGTGCTGCAGGTTAGATAGTTTCCAGTGAGTCTTTCTGATTAAAATATTGTCCTCTTCAACTCTGCGAGTTGTGTTTTATTCTTTTTGTATCTTCTGGTCTTTTCCTCTTTAGAATTATTTTGTCCTTAAATCCTTAAACATATTTATAATAGTTATTTTTAAAGTCCTTGTCTGCTAATTCTGTCTCCTGCATATTTCAGAATCTATTTCTGTTGACTGATTTTTGTCCTGGTTTTGTTATCTTTTCCTGTTTCTAATAACCGGTAGTGGTGTGTGTGTGTGTGTGTGTGTGTGTGTGTGTGTGTGTGTGTGTTTTAATCAGATCCCAGTTTTTGTGAATGCCTGGATTTTCTTGTCTTCTTTTAAGTGTGTTGAGTTTTATTTAGCAGATAGTTATTTGCGAGTAAGTCTGATTCTACCAAGCCTTCCTTTTAAGCTTTGTTGAGAGAGAGATCTACAGTAGCCTTACTCTAGGGCTAGTTTAGCTTTCTCCTAACGCACGGCCTTCCTGGTACCTCTAGAGTGCTCTGCTGCTCCACAGCGTTTCTCCACTTGTTGGTCTTGGCATTATAATGTCTCTCAATGTTATAAGGAGGTTATATGAACACCACTAGTTGTTCAGCTTATCATTCCTTGGTAACTGGCTTTTCCCCAGCTTTGTACATTTTCACTCTATGAATGCACAGCTCAGTTTTCATCCAAAACCTCAGAAATATGGAACAATTTGTTTGCACAGCCCACTCCTCTCTGGTCCCCTTTCTTCCCACGGTTAACCATCTAAGTCCACACTCAAGTCATGATCTCAGGGTCATGGGATTAAACCCCACCTCAGGCTCCAAGCTCAGTAAGGAGTCTGCTTGAGATTCTCTTCCTCTTCTCCTGCTCTCACATGCACATACATGCTCTCTGTGTCTCTCAAATAAATAAATAAAATCTTTAAGAAAAAGAGAGAGAGAGAGAGAGAGACATCTGGGTGGTGAGATATATACATTTTACATTTAAAAATAAAACCTGGGGCATCTGGGTGGCTTAGTGGTTGAGTGTCTGCCTTCGGCTGAGGTTGTGATCCTGGGGTCTTGGGATTGAGTCCCACATCCAGCTCTCCCTGCAGGGAACCTGCTTCTCTCTCTGCCTGTGTCTCTCTGCCTCTTTCTGTGTGTCTCTCATGAATAAATGAATAAAATCTTAAAATAAAATAAAACCTAATAAATGTTATTTTTCCAAAAGAAGGGGTATTTTTTTAAGATTTTATTCATTTATTCATGAGCAACACAGAGAGAGAAAGAGAGAGGCAGAGACACAGGCAGAGGGAGAAGCAGGCTCCATGCAGGGAGCCAGATGTGGGATCGATCCGGGGTCTCCAGGATCACACCCTGGGCTGCAGGCAGCGCTAAACCACTGTGCCACCGGGTCTGCCCCAAGAAGGGGTATTTTTAACCCAAACCATCAAATATACAAATTCATATCTGTATACTTTCATATTCTCTTCTAGTGGTTAAAAGAGAAATTAGGTGCAAAAACAAGTCTCCAAAGAGTAGCAGTGTGACATTAGCAAAGTGTTCCAGGTTGAATGATTAGTCTCCCTTTCTTGGTCCACGTCCCACAGTTGCCACAGCATCTTAGGAGATGCCTGCAAGGCTGCTGCAGTGGTCAGTAGTGAAGTGGTTAATCTTCTTTACGCAAGAGTAGAGAAGAGCACTTAAAACATAAAAGTTACTTAAAATTCAGCTTTGCTTTATGGTGATTTAGAGTTTGTTTAATTAGTATTTAGAACTGCACATTGTTTATTGCTATTGGTATTTCAATAGATGCTTAAATGTTTGAACATTTAAAGTTTAATAAGCCTCAGTTCTTTCAAGAAAAACATTGATGTAATTAAATTTTCAATTACTCTTTTTTTTAGGGGCCCGTGCAATTAATAAAAGCTAAGGCATTTAACAACATTCGTTTAAAAACCTAGTCAACCACCTCATTAATTAGCTAACACTTATAGCAGGTATTTTTTTAATATAAAAGTCTCACAGAGGCAAAGTCACAACTTTTGAAAAGTATATATAATGACATATGAAAATAAATAAAATTAACTTTGTTCCAGGATTATTCTGTGTGTACACATGAATGTGTGGATCAATTATAGCATTCCAGAGAGCATTCTTGTGCATTGATACCAATTACTGTTTACTTGTTTTGAATTGTATGGTCAAATTAAAAACACTAAAGCAATTGCTCCTCAGAGCTTCCTTGCCCTTAGCACATTTAAGAAGATCTTAAATTCAAGTTGAAAATAAGAAAGTCACAGAAGTCTACAAATTGGAAAAAGTCTTATTTTAATCAGATACTACATTTATTTTGAGGTTTTTGTTGTTTTATTTTTGTTTTTGTTCAAGGTTTCCCTCTCCTTTCTTCTTTTTTAAAACTTTTTATTTAAATTCAATTTAATTAACATATAATGTATTACTAGTTTCAGAGGTAGAATTTAGTGATTTATCACTTGCATATAACACCCAATGCTTATTACATCAAGTGCCCTCCTTAATGCCCATCACCCAATTACCCCGTTCCTCCACCCATCTCCCCTTCAACAAACCCAGTTTGTTTCCTATAGTTAGAGTCTCTTGGGGTGCCTGGGTGTCTCAGTTGGTTAAGCGTCTGCCTTCAGCTCAGGTCATGATCTCAGGGTCTTGAGACCGAGTCCCACATTGGGCTCCCCGCTCAGTGAGGGGTCTGCTTCTCCCTCTCCCTCTGCCCCTCCTTCTGCTTGTGCTTTCTCTCTCTCAAATAAATAAATAAAATCTTTTTTAAAAGTCTCTTATGGTTTGTGTCCCTTCCTGTTTTTATCTAATTTTGTTTTTCCTTCCTATCCGCTGTGTTCATCTGTTTTGTTTCCTAAATTCCACATCAGTGAAATCATATGGTATTTGTCTTTCTCTGACTGACTTATTTTGCTTAGCATAATACCCTCTAGTTCCATGCACATCGTTGCAAATGGCAAGATTTCATTCTTTTTTATCGGAGTAATATACCTGTGTGTGTGTGTGTGTGTGTGTGTGTGTGTACCACATCTTTATCCATTCATCTGTTGGTAGGCATCTGGGCTCTTTCCATATTTTGGCTATTGTGGACATTGCTGCTATAAACATTGGGGTGCATGTGCCCCCTTTGAATCACTATGTTTGTATCCTTTGGATAAATACCTAGTAGTGCAATTGCTGGGTCATAGGGTAGCTCTATTTTTAACTTTTTGAGGAACCTCCATATTGTTTTCCAGAATATCTGCACCAGCTTGCATTCCCACCAACAGTGCATAAAGGCTCCCCTTTCTTCACATCCTTGCCAACATCTGTTGTTTACTGAGTTGTTAATTTTAGCCATTTTGATTGGTGTGAGGTGATATCTCACTGGTTTTGAGTTGTATTTCCCTGTACGGACTGATAAGTTGTGCGTTTTTTCATGTGTCTATTGGTCATTTGTATGTCTTCTTTAGGGAGAAATATCTGTTCATGTCTTCTGCCCATTTCTTGACTGGAATATTTGCTTTTGGGTGTTGAGTTTGATAGGTTATTTAAAGATTTTGGATACTAGTCATTTATCTGATAAGACATTTGCAAATATCTTCTCCCATCCTGTAGGTTGTTTTTTAATTTTGTCGACTGTTTTGCTGTGCAAAAGTTTTTTATCTTGAAGTCCCAATAGTTCATTTTTGCTTTTGTTTCCCTTGCCTTTGATGGATTACTGTCTCATATTTAGTCTTTCATCCATTTTGAGTCTATTTTTGTGTATGGTGTGAGGAAATGGTCCAGTTTCATTCTTCTGTATGGGGCTACCCAATTTTCCCAACACCATTTGTTGAAGAGACTCTTTTTTCCATTGGATATTCTTTCCTGCCTTATCGAAGATTAATTGAGGGTCCATTTCTGGGTTTTCTATTCTGTTCCATTGATCTATGTGTCTGTTTTTGGGTCAGTACCATACTGGGGTTTTTTTGTTTGTTTTTAAAGAACTCGGTTTTTTTGTTTTGTTTTTTGTTTTTTGTTTTTGTTTTTGTTATTTTTTATTCATGAGAGACACAGAAAGAGAGACATATGCAGAGGAGGGAGCAGGCTCCCAGCTTGGAGCCCGATGTGGGACTCGATCCCAAGACCCCAGGATCACGACCTGAGCCAAAGGCAGACACTCAACCACTGAGCCACCCAGGTGCCCCAGTACCATATTGTTTTGATGATTACATCTCTGTAATACAGCTTGAAGTCTGGAATTGTGATGCCACCAGCTTTGATTTTCTTTTTCAACATTTCTTTTTTTTTTAATTTTTTTCTTTTTAAATTTATTTATTCATGATAGTCACACAGAGAGAGAGAGAGAGAGGCAGAGACACAGGCAGAGGGAGAAGCAGGCTCCATGCACTGGGAGCCCGACGTGGGATTTGATCCCGAGTCTCCAGGATCGCGCCCTGGGCCAAAGGCAGGCGCCAAACCGCTGCCCCACCCAGGGATCCCTTTTTCAACATTTCTTTAGCTATTCAGAGTCTTTTCTGGTTCCAGTCCCTGAGCATGAAATGGTTTTATTTAAATTCAATTTCATTAACATATGGTGTTTTTATCAAGAAAGGATGCTGTATATTGTCAAATGCTTTCTCTGCATCTATTGAGAGAATCATGCGTTTCTTGTCCTTTCTTTTATGGTGCTGTATCACACTGATTGATTTGTGGGTATTGAACCACCTTTGTAGCCATGGAATAAATCCCACTTGGTCATGGTGAATAATCCTTTTAATGCACTGTTGGATCCTATTAACTAGCATCTTGGTGAGAATTTTTGCGTCTGTATTCATGAGGGATATTGATCTATAATTTTCCTTTTTAGTGGGATTTTTTTATTGGTTTTGGGATCAAGGTAATGCTGGCATCACAGAATGAGTTTGCACATTTTCCTTCCATTTCTATTTTTTGAAACAGCTTCAGAAGAATAGGTATTAATTCTACTTTAAATGTTTGGTAGAATTCCGCTGGGAAGCCATCTCATCCTGGACTCTAATTTGTTGGGAGATTTTTTATTACTGCTTCAATATCTTTGCTGGTTATGGGTCTGTTCAGATTTTCTATTTCTTCCTGTTTCAGTTTTGGTAGTTTATGTTTCTAGGAATGCATCCATTTCTTCCAGATTGCCTAATTTTTTGGCATATCATTGCTCATAATATTCTTTTTTTTTTAATGAGTCTCTTTTAGACAGCAAATAGATGGGTCTTGCTTTTTTTTTAATTTATTTATGATAGTCACAGAGAGAGAGAGAGGCAGAGACATAGGCAGAGGGAGAAGCAGGCTCCATGCACCGGGAGCCCGATGTGGGATTCGATCCCGGGTCTCCAGGATCGCGCCCTGGGCCAAAGGCAGGCGCCAAACCGCTGCGCCACCCAGGGATCCCCTCATAATATTCTCATATAAATGTATTTCTTGGGACACCTGGGTGGCTCAGCGGTTGGGCGTCTGCCTTCAGCTCAGGACGTGATCCTGGTCTGAGACCGAGTCCCGCATTGGGCTCCCTGCAGGGAGCCTGCTTCTCCCTCTGCCAGTGTCTCTGCCTCATTCTCTGTGTCTCCCATGAATAAATAAATAAAATCTTTCAAAAATAAATAAATTTTAAAAATTTATTTCTTCGGTGTTGGTTGTGAAACAAAAAGTCTCAAATGCACAATCTACCCATACACCTAAAGGAGCTGGAAAAAGAACAGCAAATAAAGCCTAAATCCAGGAGGAGTAAGAGAAATCATAAAGATTAGAGCACAAATTGATGATACAGAAATAAAAAAAAAACAATAGAACAGATCAGCAAAACTAGGAGCTGGTTCTTTGAAAGAATTACTAAGATTGATAAACACTTTGCTCGTTAGTTTTTTTATTGTTTTGTTAGCTGTACAGAAGCTGTTTCTCTTGATGAAGCCCTAGTAGTTCATTTTTACTTTTGTTTCCCTTGTCTCCAGAGACGTGTCTATTAAGAAGTTGGTATAGCCAAGGTCAAAAAAGGTTGCTGCCTGTGTTCTCCTCTAGGATTGTGATGGTTTTCTGTCTCATATTTGGTCTTTCATCCATTTGGAATTTATTTTTGAGTGTGGTATAAGAAAGTGGTCCAGTTTCATTTTATTCTTCTGCACGGGGCTGTCCAGCTTTCCCAAAACCATCTGTTAAAGAAAAGCTCTTTTATCCATTATATATTTTTTCCTGCTTTCTCAAAGATTAGTTGAGCATATAGTTGTGGGTCCATATCTGAGTTTTTTATTCTATTCCATTGATCTATGTGTCTGTTTTTATGCCAGTTCCATACTGTTTTGATGAGTATAGCTTTGTAGTAGTGAGTATGCTTCAGGATACTCTCTCTCTCTTCCCTCTGCCCTTCTCCTAAAATTGTTGAATAAATCTTAAAAAATAAAAATAAATCACAATTAAATACTAACTTATATTGTACAGAGTATGTGGAGTTCAGAAACATGTAAGATTAAAGAGAATGTGCCTGGATCAGTAGGAGGCAAAGCAGAAAGTGGAAAGGAAGAGACCAGACATGGAAGCTGGGCCACATCATTGCAGTGCTCTGTAGGTTACATGGTTTGGAGGTTTTATCCTAAGTGTAATGAAAAGCCCATAAAAGGATGCCAATCAGGGAGTGACACAATTTTAAGATCATTGGATGAAGAATGGACTAGAGGGAGGTAAAATCCAACAGGAAGAATAGTTAGGAGACTATTGCAGTGGTATATGTAAGAGATTATGGAGGCTTGGATCAGAATCTTGGCTGTGGAGATAGGGATGATTACCTATTATAGAAATAGAATCAGTAAGAATGCTGATGTCTTCCTTATGTAGAGGACAGAAGGAAGGGACTAGGAGGAAGGATCTAAGGATGACTCCCAGAACTCTCATTTGAGCAACTGGCAGATGGTGGTTTCACATTCCTAGGTGGAGGAAGACTGGGAACGGTACAGGTACAGGTTTTAGAAGGGAAGCAAAAAGTAAGCTGTTGAACAAATTAAGATGCAGATACTTGAGATACCCCACTAGATTTGTCAGGTAATCAGTTGATTCATTGTCCTCTCTGTATTCCATCTTCTAGAATACCATGTGGTCTTGGGACCCAGCAAAGAAATCCATTCTAGAATCAGTTTAGGGGGTAGGGGTTGTTGGCATATAGATGGCACTGGATATCATGAAAATGTATGGGACCATTTAGGGCAGTGGTTTTCAAACCTGTGTGTGTGTTTATAATGGACTTTTCAAGACTCCATCCCAGATTGTTTCTGATTCAGTAAGTAAGTCATGGTGAGGTCCAGGAATCTGCTTTATTAAAAGCCAACGCTAAAGGCTCTGATGCACGTAATTTGGGTTAGATTGAAATGAGCTTGAGGACAATCCAGACATAAGACAGTAGCAACACCAACCCTTTCCAGAAACTGGAGAGAAATAGAAAGTGGTTGGTAGGTAGAGGGGGATGTAAGGCCAACTAGAGGGTTCTATCTTCTTCTGTATTATTAGTTATCTCTGAGTGGGAGACACTAGGGCAGCGGTTCATAACCTTGGCTATACACTGTAATCACACTGCTGGGCTTAAAAAAAAAAAAAAAAAAGAAGTCGATGCACAGAATCCACCCAAAATCAGTAAATCAGAATCTCCAGAGATGGGGGCCCAGATATCAGTATTTTTTTTAACTTTACTTGTATTTATCCCCCCTCCTCTCAAAGCATTGTTTTTATTTCCCCAATGCCTGGCACTGAGTATGTCCTCAATTCATGTGCAGTATTGTGGAAAGTACAGCTGGCCAGTTAGCAGATGATACAACAGAAACCCCTGTATGTGCTGTAAAGTTCAAGTAATCTCCGTGAGAAGAGGATTACAGCCCAAGAACTGGAGGCCCAAGAGGGGAATTAAATACCTAAGTTCTTGGTAAGTAGCCTGGTAAGTGGAGAATCAGGGTCCCAACCCCCAGGTCAGAGCTGCCCTGCCTTGCAACAAGCTTCATTTTGACCACACCTGCTCACCCATCAAGACAGCGGGTCTAACAAATACCACACCGTTCCCTAAATCACAAACTGCAGTCCCTTTCCTCAAACCTGTAGGCACCCCCAACCCCGCCTGGGTCCCAGACCCATCCTATCCCCATCACAGGCTCGAGCCCAGCCAGCGGACTGGACCAGTGGGGATTACGGAATAAGATCCCTCCCTGCGCCTGCGCCACTCGGCTGGGAGAGGGCGGGGCAGGAATCCCTCTGTCGCCATAGCAACCGGAGACAAGCAAACCGGGCCGCCGCCACAGGAGGGAGGCGCTGCTGGTACAGTTCTTTTTTTGTATTTTGCTTTCCTTACCGCTTCCCGTGCCTGGTGCGTGACCTTGAGGGTCTGGTAAGAAAGCTCCATCAGCCTCCGTGTTAGGGCCGTTGCGGTGAAAGGGCCCGTCGCTCGCTGGACCGCTACTCCCGGAGGAAGCGGCTTGGGGAAACCTGACGCTTAACCAGCCCGCCCCCTTTCACGATTGGCTGGAGCCGAAACAGCTCGGCCAATCGCGGGGCACAAATGGATTCTTTCTCATGCCAATCAATATTAAAATAAGCACGGTCGGTCCGGAGCGTTGACCAATCAAGAGAGGGAGGATGGGTGATTGACAAGGCTTGGGGCGGGCTTTGAAACTGGCTAGGTGCGCTGAGTTCTGTCTCGAAAGGGCGAGTTACCCAGTTTCTGTACCACAGTATCTGCCCTTGGTTTCGGCAGTTGTTCGGGCCTTTGTGACCCAACGCTTGTGTGCCCAAGAGTACACTTTGACATCCCGTCTTTTCTAGGCCCCCTTCTCCCTCTGAATTAAGGCAAAGGTGCAGAAAGAACTTCGAAATGTCGGCAAGTGGTCCTTTTAGACGGGAAAAATCTGCTGTGGACTTTGGGTGTCGGAGGCTTTCTGGGGTGCAGAGTGTGCATCAGCCTATCCCTTCTCCTCGACTCCCTCCACCTCAGACCTATGCTCCTTAGAAGCGGACAGGCATGGACTTTACACTTTCCTCTGCTCCGTGTTCTGTGTTAACTACTTTGTGTCTTCACAGTCTTTGTGTTTCTGCTGTTAATCCTACTCTGAACCATCCCCTCCTCGTTATCTTCAGGCTGCTTCTTCCATTCTCTACCTTAGGATACAAAAATATTCCAGTTTGCTCAATCTAAAAACAAGAACACGAAACCTCTCATCTTGAAATTGCTGAGTTGAATCACCTCTCTCCCATTCACTTCAAGATTTTTGAAAGGACTGGCTGTCCTCTTCTTCACTCCCTCACCTCCCACCGGTTTCTCAATACATTCCGCCCCTCCTCCTTTGAAGCTGTTCTTACAGAGTCTTCAATAACTTCCTAATTAGGAGAGCCAATTATACGTTATTTTACTCCTTTATCTTAATTAAATGTAGCGCCATTTGAAACTGTTGACCTCTCTCTCATTAGAAATAGTAACTATAATTTATTAAAACATCTGTAGCAGGGATCCCTGGGTGGCGCAGCGGTTTAGTGCCTGCCTTTGGCCTAGGGCGCGATCCTGGAGACCCGGGATCGAATCCCACATCGGGGTCCTGGTGCATGGAGCCTGCTTCTCCCTCTGCCTGTGTCTCTGCCTCTCTCTCTCTCTCTCTCCCTGTGACTATCATAAATAAATAAAAATTAAAAAAAAAAAACATCTGTAGCACCAGACAACGCACTATGTGATTTATGTGGTTAGCTAATTTAATCCTAACACCCCATGGAAAAGTTACTAACACTCCCAATTTATGGTTGTGAAAATGGGCCCAATGAGCCAAATAGCCAATTCTAAGTTACCAACAAGATAAAGTTAGGAAGCAAAACTAGGTCTCCTTACTGAAGCCAGTGTGCTTTTCCACTATACCATGAGGCCACCCTCCCTGTCTAGTTTCACCCGTCATTCCCACTCCAACCCAGGCAACCCCCCACTTCCCCATCCCCAGCATACAGAATCTCAACTGCTCCTGAGCAGTTTATTTTCCTTAGAGAATCACTCTGACCTCATTTGCGTAATAAAAGCCTGTATTGCCTCTAAGACTCACCCAGGAAATCACTTTCTAGGACAGTTCAATGGAGCCTTTCCTATCACTACACTTACCCCACCCAGAGTTTAAACAGAGAGAAAATGATTCCTGATTTTTACATACATTTCCCACTGCACTTAGTACACTGTTTTGTTGACAGGATTTTCAAAAAATTAAAAACATAGCATTTCTTTGTATAAATGAACATATGTCAAAGATTTCCCTTAAGTCCTTGAGGGAGGGAGGCAGTTAAATGGTAAAAGTGGTTTAAAGAGCATTTTGAGGTACTAGGTATTCACAGGCATTTAAAGAAAACAGAGTGACACTGCTGGGTTAGATACAAAACTGGTTAATGTTCTACATAGCAATACAACCATAGCCTTTGGAATTTTTTCTCAGGGGCATAGATACATTCCTCTAGTTTGTCCATTTACATTCAAGTTTTAATTAAAATTAAATAAAGTTAAATTTTTAATCCCTCAGTCACACTAGCCATGTCTCTAGTATTTAGCTGTCACATGTGGCTAGTGGCTGAAAAATTGAATAACACACGTATAGAACATTTCTATCATCACAGAAAGTCCTATTGGATAGAGATTGGACCTCCTAAGCATTGTTCTAGTGTGATGTTGGGAGGTCATGCTATACTGTTTTGTGTTATTTCCAAATTTAATGTAATTTTTTCTAAAGAATCTCATTCACATGACCACTGGCTTTCAAACTTTTCTAACCAAGACTCACATTAAGAAATTTGTTTTGATTGACTAATATTTGACAAGTGAGCCAAGAATACTCAATGGGGGAAAGACAGTCTCTTCAGTAAATGGTGTTGGGAAAACTAGATATTCACATGCACAAGAATGAAGTTGTGCACCCCCATCTTACACTATTCACAAAAATTAACTTGAAATGGATTAAAACCTAAATATAAGACCTGAAACTATAAAACTCCTAGAAGGAAACATAGGGAAAAGCTCCTTAACATAGGCCTTGGCAATGATTTCTTTGGATATGACACCAAAGCACAAGCAACAAAAACAAAAATCAACAGGTTAGACTACATCAATCTGGAAAGATTCTTCACAACAAAAGAAATTGTCAACAAAACGGAAAGACAACCTATGGAATGGAAGAAAAATATTTGCAAGCAACCTTTCTGAGAGGTTAATATCCAAAATATATAAGAAACTTACAAACTCCATAGCAAAATAACTCCCAAACAATCCAATAAAAAAATGGAAGGCATATAGTGAATAACAAATACACAAAAAGGTGCTCAACACCTCTAATCATCAGGAAAATTCAAGTCAAAAGCACCTGTTAGAATGACTATTATTATGAAGACAAATTTTTAAAAAGGCAGGCAAAGATATGAAGAAGAGGAACTCTTATGTACTGTTGGTAGCAATATAAATTGGTACAGCCACTATGGAAAATGGTATGGAGACGCCTCCAAAAAATTAAAAATAGAATTACCATTTAATCTATCAGTTGCACTTCTGGGTATATATCCAAAGGAAATGAAATCACCATCTTGAACAGGTATCTGTATCCTTAAATTCGTTGCAGCATTATTGATAATAGCCAAGACATTGAAACAATCTGAGAATCCAGTTGATTATAGAAATAGAGGGCAGCCCAGGTGGCTCAGTGGTTTAGCGCTGCCGTTAGCCCAGGGCGTGATCCTGGAGATTCAGGATCGGGTCCCACATCAGGCTCCCTGCATGGAGCCTGCTTCTCCCTCTGCCTGTGTCTCTGCCTCTCTCTGTCTCTGTCTCTCATGAATAAATGAATAAAATCTTTTAAAAAAAATCTCGTATGTCCTGAAAGAAAAACATATGCTGTTAACTTAGAATTCTCTATCCAGTGAAAATATTCTTCAGAAATTAAGGCGACTTTGAAAAGGTGACTGCCAGGAGTTGGGAGGTCAGGAAGGAAGCTTTGGAAGCAGTCCAGATGAAGAATAATGAAACAGGTACTATAATGAGAGGGCATAGTCTCAGGTAAGGTCTTTGGAGATCATCTGGCCACAGAGTTACTCCTAGAGTTAGTTTTCTAGAACAGAGATCTTACCACACGACTACCTCCAAAATCCTGTGTGGTGTCCCAGATCATCCAAACTTGGATCTGGACATGTATATCTCTCCCCAGTCTTATCTCACCATGTTTTAAAATTAGGTTTTTAAAAAGATTTTTATTTTATTTATTTATTTATTTATTTATTTATTTATTTATTTGAGAGAGAGAGAGCAAGCACGAGCAGGAGGGACAGAGGCAGAGAGAGAATCCCAAGTAGACTCTGCACTGAGCAGAGCCTGATGTGGGGCTCAATCCTATGGCCCTAAGATCATGACCTGAGCGGAAACCAAAAGTCAGACACTTAACCGACTAAGCCACCCAGGCACCCCTTAATGTTAGTTTTAATTAAATACACTGCTTTAAAAAGAAAAAGCAAAGGCACATGCATAAGTTTTCCCTTTAAGAAACTCAGGGGTGGCTGGGTGGCTCAGTTGGCAGAGCGACTGTCAATCTCAGGGTGGTGAGTTCAAGCCCCACGTTGAACATAGAGTTTGCTTAATCAGGAAAAATAGAAATGAATGCAAATTTTCCTTTTTTTAAAAAAAATTTTTATTGACTTATTTGAAAGAAAGACCATGAGAGAGAGGGAACAAGCAGGGGGAGGGGCAGAGCAAGAGGGAGAAGCAAAGCAGATGCCTAACTGACTGAGCCACCCAAGCACCCTCTCCTTTTTCTAAGAAAAATATATTTTCCCCTTCTTTTATAAAACATATTAAAAATTTTTATGCTTGAGATTTAAACAGTTTAAATAACTACCAAAGTAACAATATTGTGTCTGAAGCACACATTAATGATGCTTCCAAGTTGGGTCATTTGATGTATATAAGATAGAGCTCCAGCTTATCACTTTTTTTTCAGGGCATATTCTTTTCTGAAGCATTGAAAATACAGTTTAACTTCAGTTGGAGAAAACAAATTATTCCACTTTCTTTTTCTCTCACAGCGAGGATGTTCTACAAAGTGAATTCTGACAGTTTTTAAATCATAAGCTTTGATTGATTGATTTTTCTCTTCAAATCAGACTTTAATCCATCAATCCCGGTGCCTTTCTCTCCCCTAGCCCTTCCCTGAGTAAACACCTTGGATTTCTGTATTCACAACCTCACTGTGTCACACCCCCTTTAGTAGGGCTCCTCAAGGCATGAGAGAATGAGGGGGAGTTATCAGGAATGACAAGAAATATCCCTGCCTCATTGCAAACCCTGTGATAGTCAACTCTAAGTCATCTCCGAACACATATTGTTAAAAGTCTGTTTTTTATGTTGCTAAAGAAAGAATCCTGCCATTCTTTAAAAACTGTCAACTCTGTCAACAGAAAGAGAAAACGTTTTAATCATATAGCCATTCTGCATTGATATAAATCTCTCTCTGCCAACGATTGTGGAAAAGTGAGAATAACACTTTTTCTGGATCTTCTCCAAGAGCAGAATGAAATCTGGGCTTTGGGGCCCCTAGGTGCCTCAGTAGTTGAGCATCTGCCCTTAGGGTATGATCCCAGGGTCCTGGGATCGAGTCCCACATCAGGCTCCCCACGAGGAGCCTACTTCTCCCTCTGCCTCTCTGTCTCTGCCTCTCTTTGTGTTTCTCATCAAAAAATAAAATCTTAAAAAAGAAATCTGGGGTTTGCCCCATCATTTTTATCAGTGTCATTTTGTACAGCACCCTACAGGGTATTAAAATGTTGGCTGTCGTTTCCTAACCTCATCTCAGCACAGTGCTGCCTTTCCTGCAGAAACATGGAGCGGCTCTGGCTCCTCTCCAGAGTCACACCAGGATTGCAATTTTCACTGCTCTGTGATTTTAGGGACGGCTTTGGACCTGTTCAAGCCTTGTCTCCTTGTCCGTAAAATGGGAAGAGTAATACCCTCTCATAATGTTACAAGAATTTAATGAGACCACGCATGGGGAAGACTATCCTAATCAAGTGTCCTTGATTAAGAGATGGTTTACTGCCTTTAGAATGAATCATCAACAAAACAAAGAGACTTAGCAGCATTCATTTTAAAAAACGAAGGGACTGGATGTCACTGGGAGGACAGAGGGGTGACTGTGTCTTTAAGCCCAGGAAACATTGAACAACAAGGTCCAGAAAGGGCAGATACCAGTGCAGCTTCAGCGACCTCAACAGCTGTCCCCTTCATTCAAAAATGTCCTGCCATTAACATGACTCATCTTCAAACTCTTTGAGCCCGCACGACTCTCAGCACAATTTTCAAGAAAAAGCATCTGATTGCTTCCTCCTGGCTAACAGATGGGCTTTTCTCACCCCATGTTCGATCCAGATCCAATTAGCTGGGACTGGGGAGGAGGCTTCCATGTCACAAATAGATTTTTTAGGGCCTATGAAAAGGGGAACAAGACTGACATGCACCCCAAGAAGGATGCGGTCCCAGTGCTTGGAAATGCCTGGTGCATAATGAATGCTTAATGAGTCTCAGCTTTTGTTATCATTGACAGAGTACCCTGTAATTTTCAGCCTCCATCTGTTTGATTGTACCTTTTTTTTTTATAACCATTAAAGTGTAATCCCCTCCTTTTTGAATGAAAAAGAAATCATTTATTCATTCATCCAAAAAAAAAATGCATCACACTTAATGATATTCTTAGCAATGGGGTTACAAAAGAGCACCAAGTCCCCACTTTCATGGAATTTATATTCTAGTGGAAGCTGAGGACTCTAGGAATAATTGTACCCATAAACGATTAATTAATATCATTTGATTAGTGAAAGTTTCCAAAAGAAAGGTAAAAGTTTGGGGGCACAAATAATGATAGTGGAAAAAGACTAAGAGCCAAGTGTTGGAGATAACACAAGGGCCTGTGGACTGTGGTAAGGAGTGTAATTTTTATTTTTAGAGTGCTGTAAACCCACTCAAAGGTTTTGCATCAGGGGACAGTGAACTCAGATTTATATCTATAAAATATCATGCTGGCTGTTGTGTGGCACATAATCATAGCAGGACAAGATAGAAAGCAACTAAACAAGACAGGAGTCTCCTACAGTCACTCAGGCTTATGGTAGCAGGAGCAGGGAAGTTGTAAAGAAGTATCAGATCTAGGATGTATTTCATATTTTATTCTGAAATGTTTCAAGCACACAAATATAGAGGAAAGTAGATTGATACATCCACTTTCCAAATCTGTCACATCTTTTTTTTTTCAAGATTTTATTTATTTATTCATGAGAGACACAGAGAGAGAGAGAGAGGCAGAGACATAGGCAGAAGGAGAAGCAGGCTCCCTGTGTGGAGCCTGATGTGGGAGTCGATCCCGGGATCCCAGATCATGAGCTAAGCCAAAGGCAGATGCTCAACCGCTGAGCCACCCGGGTGCCTCCAAATCTGTCATATATTAACACTGTGCCATCTTTGCTTCAAGTGGTTTTTTTTGTTTTTGAGTTTTTTTTTTTTTTTTTAAAGAAAAAAACTATCATGGAATCTTGCAGAATACCCTACAATCCCATTCCCTTCTCAGAGGTACCCACTGTCCTGGTTTTGGTATTCATCATTCACATGCATGTTTTTGAAGTTCTATCACATATGTACATATCTGTAAATCTATACCATTGTTTCATATTTCAGAAAAATTTGTAGAAAGGGTATTTAACTTTTTTCCAACTTGATTTTTTCATTTCACATGGTTTTTGGAATTTGCCTATTTGTTGTGTGTAACTCTGGCTTATTAATTTTTTTTCTTATTTTATACACATAGCATTCTTTTTTCAGGAACATAGCACACTCTCTTCTTGATGGACAAGGTAAGTTTTTTTTCAGTGCTTCACTATTACAAACAGTGATGTAATAAATATCCTTTTATATACCTCCTACTATGTATATGCGGTGTAAGAGTTTCTCTAGGTGAGTGCTTCCTAGCCTTTTTCAGGTCACAAAGAAAATGGTAAAATTTCTGTGGCATGTTGATAAACTAGAAGGGACTTAGAACACCTAACTGTGCTTTGGCGAAAGAAAGAAAGAAAGAAAGAAAGAAAGAAAGAAAGAAAGAAAGAAAGAAAGAGAAAAAGGAAGAAAGAAAGAGAAAAAAGAAAGGAAGCGCTGATTGCCAGCCCTTTTCCAACATGCAAGTTTAAGGTTATAAATTTCCCTATAACTATGGTTTTCAGTACAACTCACTGATTTTGGTATGTTGTATTTTCATTCAGGTAAATAGTTTTTGCATTTTCATAGTGATTTTTGTTCGTTGGCTCATAGGTTATTTAGAAAGCTACTTCCTAATTTCCAAAAATATGGTGATTTTCTAGTTATCTCTTACTGATTTCTACCTTAATTGTGCACAGATCATAATCTGTATGATTTCAATCCTTTTAAATTTAGTGAAACTCAACAACAACAAGAAAACAATCTGATTTTAAAAATTGGTAAAGGATTTCAGTAGACATTTCTTCAAAGAAGATAGACATGTGGCCAATAAACATATGAAAAGATTTTCAACATTAATAATCATTAGGGAAATGCAAATCAAAATGATGAAACACCAGCTTTCTCCTATTAAAATGGCAACTTTTGAAAAACAGAAAATAACAAGTATTAATGTGGATGTGAAGAATTTGGAACCCTTGTGCATTGCTGGTAGGAATGTAAAATGGTGCAGCCACTTTTGAAAATGGTATGGCAGTTCCTTAAAACAAAAAAGCAGAATTACCATGTGCTCCAGCAATTCCACTTCTGAGTAGATACTAAAAAAAAAAAAAAAAAAAAAAAAAATTGAAAGTAGGGTCTCAAAGAGGTATCTCTATACCCATGTTCATAGCAGCATTATTCACCATAGTCAAAAGGTAGAAGCAACCTGCTATGGACAGAATGTCTGTGCTCTCCTCAACTCCCCGATATCCACCTGCTAAAGGTCTAATTCCCAATGTAATGGTATTCGGGTTTAGATAAGGGTGGAGGGTGGAGGCCCTATGATGGAATTAATGTCCTTATAAGAAGATGACAACACCAGAGCTCTGTCTTTCCATTATGTAAGAATATAGCAAGAAGGGAGCTATCTGCAAACCAGGAAGGGGGCCCTTATCAGATTCCAAATCTTCTGGCACCTTGATCTTGGACTTCCCAGCCTTCAGAACTGTGATTAAAAAAAAAAAAAAAAAAGTTGTTCAAGCTACCCAGTGTGTGATATTTTGTTTCGGTAGCCCAAACTGACTGAGATAAACCTAAATGTTTATTGACAGATAAATAGATAAACAAAATATTGTATATACACACAGAGGAATATTATTCAGCCTTAAAAAGGAAGAAAATTCTGATGTATGCTATAACAGGGATATAACTCTGAAGACACTATTTTAAGGGAAATAAGCCAGTCACAAACAGAAATGCTGTATAATTCCACTTATGTAAGATACTGAGAGTAGTCATAGGAAAAGCGGAATGGTGGTTGCCAGGGGCTAGAGGCAGAGCAGAATAGGGAGTTATTTTTAAATGAGTACAGTTTCAGTTTGGGAAGATAAAAAGAGTTCTGGAGATGGATGGTGACATGGTTGTGCAACAGTGTGACTACTCTAACTTTTTTTTGTTTAAGTAGGCTCCACACCCACAGTGGAGGCCAATGTGGACCTTGAACTCATGACCCTGGGGTCAAGACCTGAGCTGAGATCAAGAGTCAGCCACTTAACTGACTGAGCCACCCAGGTGCCCCCAATATGACTATGCTCTTTTTTTTTTTTTTTTTTTAAGATTTCATTTATTTATTTGAGATAGACAGGGAGACAGAGAGGGCATACACAAAGGGAGGGGTAGAGGGAGAGGGAAAGGGACAAAATGATTTCCCGCTCAGCCAGATCCCAAGACCCTGAGATCATGACCTCAGCCAGTTAGATGCCTTGACTGACTGAGCCACCCAGACACCCCAAGTATGACTAATCTTTTTTTTTTTTTTTAAGATTTTATTTATTTATTCACGAGAGATGCAGAGAGAAAGGCAGAGACACAGGCAGAGGGAGAAACAGGCTCCTCAGGGGGAATAGTTCTGTGTGTGGCTGGAGATACTACTTTGGTATGTGGCCTAAATAGGCTCCTCGCAGGGACTCGATCCCCGGATCAGGATCACTCCCTCAACTAAAGGCAGATGCTCAACCACTTAACCACCCAGGTGCCCATAGTATCAGTATTCTTTTTTTTTTTTTTAATTTTGTTTATTTATTCATAGAGACACACAGAGAGAGAGAGGCAGAGACACAGGCAGAGGGAGAAGCAGGCTCCATACAGGAAGCCCAACGTGGGACCCCATCCCGGGTCTCCAGGATTACACCCCAGGCTGCAGGCAGTGCTAAACCGCTGCGCCATCAGGGCTACCCAGTATCAGTATTCTTAATGGCAGTGAGCTGTACAAGTGTACAGGGCTAAGATGTGTAAGGGCTAAGATGGAAAATTTTATGTGCATTTTACCACAATTTTAAAAATTGTTGAGACTTGCTCTATTGTCAGAATATGTTTAATTTTTGTAAATATTCCATATGTGCTTGAAATAATGCATTTTCTGCACATTATAATTCACTTGGTCAAGTTTGCTAATTATGTCATAACAAAAATCTATAACTTTAATGATTTTTTTCTTTGTCTTTTTTATCAATTATGAAGATAGATATAGTAAAATGCTTCACTATACTTACAGATTAATTCTATTTTTCATTGTAGTTTTGTATAACACATGAAGGTCATGCCATCAGTTGCATACAAACTTAAAACTGCTATATTTTACTGGTGAATTGAACTCCCTCAGGAAAGACCCAATTATGGCCTCCTCATCATGTATTTATAGTTAGTTCATTTATAGTTCCTCCTGAATCAGAGGCAATTTACTAGTCACAGGTCATTTTTTAAAAAATTGTAACCCTCTGTTACCCTCCCAGTGAACAAAGCTAGAAAATTACCTGAAGGTCAAGTTCTCAGGCAGGATGGCAAAGGGTTTTGTTACCCTTTCACTGAGTTTTTTTTCATCAGTTTAGAACATCTCAGATTTTTATCTCTTCACATAATTCTTCTGTCTCATTCTGGCTTTCTTGTTCTTTGAGGACTCCAATTAAACATTTGTTAGACCTTTTCAACATCATCTTCTAGGCCTCCATTATTTTCTTATGCATTTTCCATTTTTTTGTTTTGTTTTCTCTGTGCTTCATTCTGAATAGTCTTCTAGGGTGCCTGTGTAGCTCAGTTGGTTGAGTGTCTGACTCTTGGTTTCAGCTCAGGTTGTGATTTCATGGGTCGTGGGGATGCAGCCCCATGTCAGGCTCCATGCTTGGTGTATGTGTGTGGAGTCTGCTTGAGGACTGTCTCCCTCTGCTCCCCACCAACTCACTCTCTCTTATAAAGAAATAAATCTTTAAAAAAATAAATAGCCTTTTGATATACATTCTGGTTATTTTCTCTTAAAGTGTGTATACTATTAAACTTATGCACTGAGTTCTTTCTTTACTTTAAAGATTTTATTTATTCATGAGAGACACAGAAAGGCAGAGATAGGAGAAACAGGCTTCATGCAAGAAGCCCAATGTGGGACTTGATCCTGGGACTCCAGGATCATGCCCTGAGCCAAAGGCAGACTCTCAACCACTGAGCCACCTAGGCATCCCTGCATTGAGTTCTTAAACGTCTCAATTCTGGAATAGAGTTTCTGTTAGATTCTTCTTATCAAACTTTTTATTTTTTAGTGTAAGTGTGCTTTGATTTCAGTCTTATTCTGATTTTTTACTGTGTGCTGGTCCTTTTATTTGGAAAATTATCTGTGCAGGGTGATTTGAGGTTTGGGATCATGATATCATTTGGAGAGGACTTAATTGTTTCTGCCCAGTGTCTGCAGAGTGCCTCTACAGGACCTGTTTATTTAGTATACAAAGCTTGAGATTTTCTGATTACTGTTAAACCTAATTGCAACCTTTCGAAGTGCTGATTTACATCTTTACCCTCTGGAATCTTTTATTAAAGATGAAGGGTATTTATTAGACTTTCCATCTTCTGTGGCACTAGATTTAGATTTATTTCTCTCTTGCTCAACAATCCTGCAAAAGTCAGAGCTCATATTATAGATTTTACTTTGGATTGTCAAATGCCTTCAGGACAAATGTTTGGTTTAACTGTCTGGATTACTTCTTTCTAAGATTTTAGTTGGATAATTCCTTATATTAGGCATTTGGTTCTGTTTTTCTAAACCCAGATTTTTTAAAAAAGAATTTATTTATTCATGAGTGACCCACAGAGAGAGCGGGAGGCAGAGACACAGGCAGAGGGAGAAGCAGGCTTCACTCAGGGAGCCCGACGCAGGACGCGATCCCAGGTCTTCAGGATTGGGCCCTGGGCTGAAGGTGGCACTAAACCGCTGAGCCCCCGGGCTGCCCCTAAACCCAGATTTTTTTTTTTAAAGATTTTATTTATTTATTCATGATAGACACAGAGAGAGAAAGAGGCAGAGACACAGGAGGAGGGAGAAGCAGGCCCCATGCCGGGAGACCGACGTGGGACTCGATCCCGGGACTCCAGGATTGTGCCCTGGGCCAAAGGCAGGCGCCAAACTGCTGCGCCACCCAGGTATCCCTAAACCCAGATTTTTAGGTTGTTTTCAGGTGGTGAGTTGGATCAAATTACCAAGTTGTTTAATATATATGCTGTGTGAAACCATCCTTGTATTACTAGAGTAAGATGTATTTACAAGTTAGATGGGAAAACTTTTTTTTTTTTTTTTTGGTTTTGGCGTCAAAGATATTATAGCACTTAAAAATAAGTAGCGAATGTTCTTTCATTTTTTAGTTCTCTCTATATATAGTATTAGACATCAGATCATTGATTGCTTCTTTTGGGAACCTTGACTGGGATGGGGCAAGAAAGAACTTGGAACATTTTGGGGTAATGGTAGTGTTCTGTAACTTAATACGCATTTTTCAAAACTAACTGAAGAGTTTAAGACATGAGTTCATTGTATGTAAATTATACCTTAATAAAAATTATTGTTCAAATATCTATAATTGTTGAATCTCGTTGGAATATACAGGTGTTCATCGTATTATGCTTTCAACTTTTCTTGGTGTTTAAAAATTTCAGAATAAAAAGTTGTGTATATAAAATTAAAAGATAAATTCATTGTTCGGTTTCCTTGATATTAGTTTCAGTAAAGATTAAGGTCAAACACTATCAGAAAACTGTAAAGGAGTGAAGAAATATGATTAAAATAGATGTATGCTTGGCAAAGGAAGAAATGTGACTTGGAATTATAGGAGGCTTGAAAATGATTATATGGAGAGAAGAAATTAGTGGAAGAGAGATGTTGAGATCAGGGAAGATTGACGGGTTCAGAGATGGGAAGAAAAAGGATTAATAAGAGGTGCTTAGAACTGAATTCAAAATTTCATGCATGGTCTAACTACATTGAGTCTTTTCTAAAGATACTAGGATATAGCATATGGATATATGATCATCTCTTAATATTTTTTTGGATATGTTTATCAGCTCTTTAGATACAAAAAATTTATCATCTATCAATTTTTTTTAATTTTTTATTTATTTACGATAGTCACACAGAGAGAGAGAGAGAGAGAGAGAGGCAGAGACACAGGCAGAGGGAGAAGCAGGCTCCATGCACCGGGAGCCCGATGTGGGATTCGATCCCGGGGCCTCCAGGATCGCGCCCTGGGCCAAAGGCAGGTGCTAAACCGCTGTGCCACCCAGGGATCCCTCATCTATCAATTTTTAAGTTCATAAAGTGAAGTTACATACTTTATCTCATTTAATCCTTCAACATTCTGAGTTTAGGAATAATTGTTCATTTTATAGATTAGAAAATGAGGTTGTGACTTTGCTAAAGTCACACAGCTAATAGGTGGAAAAACTACTCCTGAGACTTTTGACTTCATGTAGTATAATCTTAGGACACTTTAATTACAATACTGATTTGTTCTTAAAGATTTTATTTATTTATTCATGAGAGACAGAGAGAGAGGCAAAGACACAGGCAGAGGGAGAAGCGGGCTCTGTGCAAGTAGCCTGATGCGGAAGTCATCCTGGGACTCCAGGATCATGCCCTGAGCTGAAGGCAGACACGCTCAACCACTGAGCGACACAGGCGTCCCAATACTGATGTTTTTTAATTGGAGCTAGGTTAAGGGGGTGGACCAGTTGGGTAATTGTCTAGAACCTCAACCCATAAAAAGTGTTGACACATTTTATCACTGAAAATGTAATGAGGAGGGATGCCTGGCTGTCTGTCTGTGGAATGTGTGACTCTTGATCTTGGCGTTGTAAACTCGAGCCCCACACTGGGTGCAGAGATTACTTAAAAATAAAATCTTAAAAAAAAAAAAAGGAAAATGTAATGAGGAGAAAGTTGTATTTAACGGAATTCCTCAAGGGGAATAGTTCTGTGTGTGACTGGAAGTGGTACTTTGGTATGTGGCCTAACGTGGTGGTGAGATTTTCACACCTTCCTCCTCCCCAGTTCTGCTCCAGGAACATTGCATGTCACATTACAAGGAAGTTAGATTCAAGTAAGTGCAGAGATATCTTTCTTGTGAGTAGGATATACAAATTTAGACCAGAGCTGAACTGTTTGTGACAGTAAAGAGACAGGCCACCCATCTAGTCTTTACCACTCAGGCTTTCCTTAAAACAAATACTGAATGAGTATTAGTATAGTTTAGAAAAGATGCCAAATTAGTAATCTGGTCTAGGGAGACAAGTAGCATTCTATTTCAGATGCTACTAACAGAAAACACTATCTAAAACTATCTGAAACACGGGGATCCCTGGGTGGCTCAGTGGTTTAGTGCCTGCCTTCGGTCCTAGAGCATGATCCTGGAGACCCAGGATTGAGTCCCACATCAGGCTCCCTGCATGGAGCCTGCTTTTCCCTCTGCCTGTGTCTCTGCCTGCCTGTCTCTCATGAATAAATAAAATCTTAAAAAAAAAAATAAAGCAATCTGAAACAGTAACAGAAAGGCACTAGCTTAAGAAAACTAGTAAGAGGCAGGGGTGGGGGAGGGGGGTTGTCAAAGTTAATTCTGATTTTTTTGGGTGCTTCTTGCCCATGAGATGGATTGGTGCTCAGGCTGGCCCCTCATTGTAGCAAAATGGTTGTAGACCTCCACAAGCTAGAAAGTCTCCTCACCTCTAATCACTGAATAAATTGGCCCACACTTGATCTAATTGGCAAAGCCTGGAAATGCCCTGCGGTAGTTGGATTTACAGTTCAGCTCTGATGTAATCACTGTGGCAAGGAAGACGTTAGTTATTCTCGGGCTAGGCCTGTCTGGGACAGCGCTGAGAGCCGTGCAGTCAAACCTACCAACCCGACAGCGAATACTACAAACAACTCTCGGTGAGGCCATGCCTTCTCTTAATTTCGTGTTCATGTGGGTCCCTTGTATGCGTTGTAAACTTCTCGGCAGAAGGCTTGTATTCTATTCACCTTTCTCTTCCTTCAAAGCACCTAGTTCACGGTGACCTTCACTTAATGGCTGTTGAACAATGTTAAACTCCAGTGAGGTGTAAACCAAGGCCAAAGGAGGATAAACACTAAAATCAAGAAGCAGCCAGGCGAAGACCACGAAGTTAATGGTAGAGAGCCAGCGTCAGAAATCACTCTAGTTGCTGTTCATTCATTCTTTTACTCATTAAACAAACGGGGAATGGGAAGAGGCAGTAGGCAGGCACCAGAGTACACAGGGCTCTGCAGATGGTATCAAGGGTTTTAAAGTTCTCCCCGTGGGTGGGTTTTACCCACCTCTTCAGGGAAATCTGAACCCCGGGCTTGGTCCAGTGAATTTTCCGAGCAGCTTGACTCAGCATCTTCTCTCATCCTTATCAGCACGTCGCCGGTGCCACCGCGCTTCGCTTCCATCTATTTTGCCCTTGGCATTTCATCTCGCCCGGCTATCTGATTTCCCCGACCCCTCGACTTTTTAAAAAACCGGGGATCTTTGGGAGTACTCTTCTTTCGCTCTCTTATTTCACCTTTCCCCAGGTCCCGCCGCTCCACCCTCTCGCGCCTGCAGCCCGTGACATTCAGGCGCCCTTCAAAGCCAAGGCATCAGCCAGGTTAGTGCTCGGAGGGCAGAACCCACGCGGCGAGGGCTCGGCCGGCGCGCACCTGAGATCGCAAGGGCGGCTTGGGCAGCGCCACGCTGAGGCTGGTCCGCCGCCGCTTTGGGGGGCGGTTTTCCTGGCGGCTGCTTCCCGTCGGCTACAAGGGCACCGCTAGGATTTTCCCGAAACGTCGCTGCCGGGAGCCCCGGCCACGTCTCCCCCGCCTCCGCCGCTCCCCGGCCGGGGTCCTCGTCCCAGGGGCGGAGCGGAGGAGGGCACGGCCGCGGGCGCGGCGCCGGAAGGCGTGCGGGGGGCCGGCGGGCGGCGGGAGCGGGCCGCGGGCCCGGGCGGAAGACGTGGGCGGAAGGCGGTGGGCCGGGTGGGCGCGGGGGGCGGGGCCGCGCGCGCCGGGGGCGGAGCTCCCGCGCCGGTCACGTGACAGGCCCGGCGGCGGCGGCGGCGGCGGCGGCAGCGGCGGCGGCGGCGGCCGCGGCGTCTTTAGCGGCGCCCAGTGCAGGATGGTGCTGGAGGCGGCGGCGGCGGCCGTGGTGGCGGCGGCGTCGTTGGCGGCAGCGGGAGGGGGTGCTGTGGCGGCAGCGGCGGCGGCGCCCGCGGGTGGTGTAAAATGGCGGATTTCGAGGAGTTGAGGGTAAGCGGGGGCGCGGGAGTGGAGAGTGGAGGCCGCGGGGGAGGGGAGGGGAGGGGAGGCGAGGCGAGGCGAGGCGAGGCGGGGGAGCCGCAGCGTCGCTCGGCCGCCAGCTTCTTGTTTCGCGGGGACCGGCTGGCGGAGTGCGAGCGGGGCGCCCGGCGGGCGGGGGAGGGGAGCCGGGCGGCGGAGGGCGGCTGGGCCGCGCGGGGGCGGCGGCGGGCCGGGCCCGGAGCGGCGGGTGGGCCGGGCCCGGGGGGCGGGGGTGGGGGGCACACCTGGCGCGGGGCGCGCGGGGCGGGCGGGGCGGGGGGCGCGGGGGCGCCGCCGCCGCCGCCGCCGGGAGGGTCTCGCGGGCGCCCGACGGCCTGGTGTCCGGGCTGCGGCGGGACGCGGGGTCCGCCCGTCCGCCTTGGGGGCCGCTCCGAAGTCCGCGTGGTACTCACTTGCCGGGAGACTGTTTTCGGCGACGCCGAGGGGCGTTCAGGAGTCCTCCGCCTCTGCTCTCGGGGCTGGTGCTGCCGTTCCGTGAGACCGCGGTTCGGCTCGACCTCACACTTGGTGTTTTCTTACTGCCCTGGTAAGACGCTCGCAGAGGCCGAGGGGCCGTGAGCTTGGCTTGTGAACTCGGCTCGCGCGGGGGGGAACCTTTTGCTTCCTGGCCTTAGGACAAGGTCACAACTTTATTGTTGGTATCTTTGTAGTCGGGGTTTGAAAACGGGTGTGCTGGGGGGTACAGAGGAAAAGATATCCCGCCCCCCTTCCCCGGGGCTGGTAACCTTCAGAGTCCTCAGCTGAAACTGAACTGTGATAAACGGACGGGATTGATTCGTTATTATTATTATTATTATTATTATTATTATTATTTATTATTTATGGATCGCTGAATTACTGGCGACAGAAATGGAATACTTCAGGACGGAAACCGTGATTTAAAAAAAAAAAAAAAAGCCGAAGTAGAGCTGAATGCGAACTTGAAATTAACTGCAGTCCTTTTGCATAATAGACTACGATGTAAGGGTTACTTTTTGGGAATAAGGAGGAGGAGGAATCCGGTCAAAGATTCAGTTTTGTATGTTTGTGGTCCCTCCCCCCCCCCCTCCGCGAGGGATGGAGTCGGAAGGATGTTGTCTGCTTACCTGGCTGGTACGATGGACATCAGCAAAAGAACCTATTGGTGTAACGATCTAAAGGGAGGGCGTGTTATAGTTTGCATAATACCTGCCATTTTCCCTTCTGTCGTTTCAAAACGAATTACTTAATTCCTAGTAAAAAGTACATGAATGCATTTTCTTTATATTAGTTTATAGTGCCTCTACATTAGTTTATACGGAGAACCATAGTAGCGGCCAAAGGGTATTCATGTTGGTAAGTGTAGGAGTTTTAACACCTGTGGAGCTTTTGAAACAACCAGGTCTGAGCCTCAGCTGTGTAAATGAATGCATTAGGTTGAGGATTGGTTAAGGAGACAAGTTGGAAGGTCAAAAAATTTTTTTACATGCAGTGTCCTAATTTTTGCGCAGTAACATATATATACAAGTGATCGTCTTCTAGGATTTTTTTTTGTTGATGAAAGTTTTTCCAAGACTTGCATTAGACTTTTATAAATGTTGTTTGTCAAAGCTTAATAAAAAGGGGAGGATTTATTTGCAAGTATAGGGCAGAAAGAGCAGTCAGTGCTGAAGTTCGAGTGGAGCCAGGATGGAAGCCAAAGATGCTTTTTTTCTCTTCGGGTTTACCTGTCCTTTCCCCCTTCTTGCTCCCCACTTTTATCCCCCCCCACCTCCTTTCCTCCTTTTCTCCCTCTCCATTTTCTTCCCTCTCCCCCACCTTGCCATCTACAATTTGTTTTGTAGATCAGCTTCATCATCTTTTTCAGCTGTCTTTGCTTCTTCCCACACTTGATGGAAGATGGCACCTCACTTAAGGTGCCTGGCAGAGTCTGGGGAGAATTTTCAGAGGACAAGAAGGGTGTGCAGATAGATGGTGGAAGAGTTATCCACACCAGTCTTTGCTTTAGTTGCTCAGCAGCATCTTCTACATTTAAAGATGAACTGTCTCCATGTCCTGTACCCATTTCAGTGGTGGTGGTGATGACGATGATGATAATAAATATCCATTATAATATCTCTGGTTATTACCTGCCTGGCTCTGGTCTAAGCACTTTACATACCTGTTTAATTCTTGCAATAATTGTAAT
Source organism: Canis lupus baileyi (assembly GCF_048164855.1). NCBI lineage: Eukaryota > Metazoa > Chordata > Mammalia > Carnivora > Canidae > Canis > Canis lupus. The sequence goes on along the minus strand of NC_132843.1, from coordinate 37,020,429 downwards.
AGAATTATTAGAAGAAATTGTCAGAAGAAACTGAGACCAGTTGAGTAGCCCAACATAGCTTGAGCTGGAAGACCTGGGATTTTTAACCTCAGATGTCAAGCTTTAGAGTCCACGCTCTTCAGAATCTGGGCTCTCCTGCTCTGTGCAATTTCCTTCAGGTCCACGTGGTGTTGCTAGCCATCAGCCTGCAATCTATGAACTAAATAGAATGACAGCCAGTGTCCTTCTTATGTGACATATAATACTGGAGGGGAAACAGGACAGCTGACTGAAAATCTAATTAGAAAAGAGGAAGAAACATGTAGGGCATTCTAAATGGTTGGTCTCTGCTTCAGAATATATTCTGTGGGGGTCAGAGAGTCCGGTAAATTAAAGGACCAGGGAAAACTGGCCAGCATTAGTTTGTTGGCTAACTTGGCAGTAGAGGAAATAGCTGACTTGGAAGTCACATATTTGGCTGCCCATACTATTGCTGCTGAGAGGATTTCCATTATCTTTATCCATTATCGTTTAGTGCTACTTACTAGGGGCATGTATAACCAGAGCAGGTCCTTTCTGGGGCTGGTGATGCCATCTCCTGTCCTCACTGTGTTTTGGTGACTCTTGTGCCTTTGCTTTGTAAGCTTAGGGTGGAGGTGGAGGTTATTTGATGAGGCAACTCCTGTGGAACCTTAAGAGGCTGCCAGATGATTTTAGTTTTTGAGACTGCTATGTAAGCCAATGCTAGAGGTCTTGTCCGGTCATAGCAGAATGTGGCAGCCTTACACACTGCTGCTTTCTTTTTAATAGAATACCAGCACGCATTTCTTCTAGCTCTTCCAAGAGAGAGGATCTGACTTGCTGAGCTTAGATGAGGGTCCACTTCTGTTCTAATCAACTATGGCCAGAAGGTTAGTGTCCTGTCACATAAATCTGATTCACGAGACGATTTTGATGGATTGGGGGAAAGGAAGGAGCAAGTTTTCTGTAAATAGAAACTGTGGGCTGAGTAGTCAAGGATGATTATATGTACACATCAAGTATTCGAAGCTTTCAAGGTGCTAGAGAAGAAATTATTCAATTCACTGGTTGCTTGTTTATAGCATTTATGTTGGTAGAAGTTTCAGAGCTAACTAGTTTGCAAATTAGCTAGTTGTGAATTAACCTGGGATAAGCTCATAAGATCTGGTGGTCTGGACTTCTGTCACTGCTACCCCCCTTTCTCTCTACAAAATAGTCTCTAGCAGAGCTAAGCACAGGGATAGAGCAGAAGCAGAATAGTCGGGGTTCTGAAGTCCCTCATCTCTTCTTCAACCAGAATGGTTTTTGAAAAACAAATTCTTTTTTATTTTTTTTATTTTAGAGAGAGCGATGAGGGAGGGGGGCAGGAGGGCCAGTGGAGGCTAAGAGGGGGAGAGAATCTCAAGCTGACTTCCCTGAGCTGAAATAAAAAATGAGATGCTTCTTTGATTGTATACTGTGGGTTGCTCGTGCAGTCTTTTGGTAGTCCTTACAAAGGTTCCTGCTACTATTCTGTACTTTTTATTTTTTACTTTTTATTTATTTATTCTGGTTAATCCACTCTCCTTATTTCACATCACTCAAGTGTGGAGATGGAGGGGGGGAATCTCTTGCAGTAACTTTCTTTTTTCCTTCCTTCCTTGGCTTTCTGTCCTGTATTCCTCATCCTTCCTTTTGTGCATTGAGTTTATGGCTGTCAGAAAAACGAGTAAATGTGTGCAGTCTTGGTGTGTATTTGGGCTGGTGAAAGAGTGAGTAATCATAACTTTCCTAATAGATACTTCTAAAGATATCTTTAAAGATATCTAAAGATATCTTTTCCTAATAGATAACAAGATGCAGAAGATCTTTGAGGCTAAGAGTCTTGAGTAATACAGAAGATTTTTCTGTCTAGAGGGCTTGAGTGTTGGGTTCTTTACACCTAGCAGGACTTGCCATTGTGGTGGCTTCAGGTGCTGTGAGGATATAGACGGAGAATAGAAAGTTAATGGGGGATTTGAGGTTAGAATCCCTCATCCCTCATCCCTCCCAACTATTGGGCAAGAAAATAGATTAATAGATATGATAGATGCAACTGAATCTACCGTGTGATTCAAAGCCATGAGTGGTATGCAACTAAAATTTCCAAGATGGCTTCACTTGAGTTCATGCCTATGAAAGCACATTCAAAAGTCAGTGTTGGGGATCCCTGGCTGGCTCAGCGGTTTAGCTTCTGCCTTTGGCCCAGGACGTGCTTCTGGAGTCCCGGGATCGAGTCCCACATCAGGCTCCCTGCATGGTGCCTGCTTCTCCCTCTGCCTGTGTCTCTGCCTCTCTCTCTCTCTGTGTCTCTCATGAATAAATAAATAAAATCTTTAAAAAAAAAAACAAAACTCAGTGTTTAATTTAAATAGATAATTTTTTTAAAAATATTTTATTTATTAGAGAGAGTGCGCACTGGTGCGTGTGCACAAGAGGAGAGGGGAGAGGGAGAAGCAGGTTACCTGCTGAGCCAGGAGCTTGATGTGGAGAGATCCCAGGACACTGGGATCATGATTTGAGTGGAAGGCAGATGCTTAACTGCCTAAGCCACCCAGGTGCCCCTAAGTAGATTATTTTATTTTTTTTAAATAGATAATTTTAAATTGTAAACCAAGATATTCTTGGCTATAGTAGATACTTTTGCATTTGTTTGGTCCTTAGGTCTGTGCCCTCCCTCCATGAATATCTTTTCTGATAAAGCCGACACTTTTCTAAATATAACATTCTTCAGATGTTTCTTTTCTCAGCATTTTGCCTTTGTTTTTCTGGATTGGATCTTAGCTAGTTTATTTTTAAATTTTTAAATTGAGATATAATTCACATACCATAAACTTCAGCCTTTTAAAGTGGTTTTGGTCTATTCACAAAGTTGTGCAAACATCACCACTATCTAATTCCGGAACATTTTATCACCCCCAAAAGAAATTCCATGCCCATTAAGCAGTCACTCTCTGTCTTCCTTTTCATCTAGCCCTCAACTTCCAGTAATCTACCTTCTGTCTCTATGGATTTGTCTGTTTTAGGTGTTCTGTGGAAATAGAATCATACACGTGGCCTTTTGTGTCTGTCTGCTTTCGTTTAACATAACCTTTTCAAGGCTCAAGTTCTGGCGTGTGTCAGTGCTTCATTCCTTTTAATGGTTGAATAATATTCTGTTGTATGGAGTATACCACATTTTGTTCATTCATGAGTTTATGTATATTTGGGTGGTTTCCACTTTTTGACAAGTATGAACATTCATTTGTATATAAGTTTTATGTGGACACGTTTTCAGTTATTTTTGGTAGTTACCTAGGAGTAGCATTGCTGGGTACCTGTGGTAAGTAAGTGTTTGAGGAACTGCCAAACTTTCCCCAAACTGCTACATCATTTTACATTACTTTTTTTTTTTTTTTTAAGATTTATTTATTTATTCATGATAGACATAGAGAGAGAGAGGCAGAGACACAGGAGGAGAAAGAAGCAGGCTCCATGCCGGGAGCCTGACGCGGGACTCGATCCCGGGACTCCAGGATTGCGCCCTGGGCCAAAGGCAGGCGCTAAACCACTGAGCCACCCAGGGATCCCCTCATTTTACATTCCTACCAGCAGTTATAAGAGTTCTAATTTCTCCACATCCTTACCTGCTTGGATGTGAAGTGGTATCTTATTGTGGTTTGATTTGCATTGCCCTAGTGACCAATGATACTGAGCATCTTTGCATGTGTTTATTAGTCTGTCTATCTTTCTTTCTTTTCTTTCTTTTCTGTGAGAGAGAGGGCATGGAGGGGAGACAGGCATATGGAGAGGGAGAGTCTCAAGCTGACTCTGCTGATTGTGGAGCTAGATGCGGGTCTTATGACCCACGAGATCATGATCTGAGCTGAAATTAAGACTCAAATGCTTAGGGATGCCTGAGTGGCTCAGTGGTTGAGCGTCTGTCTGCCTTTGTTTCAGGGTATGATCCTGGGGTCCTGGGATTGAGTTCCACATTGGGCTCCATGCAGGTAGCTTGCTTCTCCCTCTGGCTACATTTCTGCCTTTGTCTCTGTGTCTCTCGTGAATGAATGAATGAATGAATGAATAAATAAATAAATAAATAAATTTTTTAAAGAGTCAAACGCTTAACCAGCTGTGTCACCCAGGTGCCCCCATTTGTATATTTTCTTTAGAAAAATGTCTATTCAAACCTTTAGCCCATTTTTAAATTTTTTTTTTTTGTTGTAAGTTCAAGTTCTTTATAAGATACATGGTTTGCAAATATTTTACTCCTTTCAAGTTCTTTATAAGATACGTGGTTTGCAAATATTTTACTCCTTTTTATGGACTGTCTTTTTACTTTCTTCATAATGTACTTAGAAGCACAAAGGTTTTTAAATTTTGACAAAGTTTAATTTATCGTCTTTTCTTTTCTTTTGGTTTTGATAAGAAATCATTGCCTAATCCAGTGTCATAAAGATTTATGCCTGTTTTCTTTCGTTTTTTATTTTTATTTTTATTTTTTTTAATTTTTATTTATTTATGATAGTCACAGAGAGAGAGAGAGAGGCAGACACACAGGCAGAGGGAGAAGCAGGCTCCATGCACCGGGAGCCCGACGTGGGATTCGATCCCGGGTCTCCAGGATCGCGCCCTGGGCCAAAGGCAGGCGCCAAACCGCTGCGCCACCCAGGGATCCCTCTTTCTTTTTTTAAAAAAAGACTTTATTCATGAAAGACAGAGAGGCAGAGACATAGGCAGAGGGAGAAGCAGGCTCCATGCAGGGAGCTTGATGTGGGACTCGATCCCAGGACTCCAGGATCACGCCTTGGGCTGAAGGCAGGTGCTAAACTGCTGAGCCACCCAGGGATCCCCGTATGCCTGTTTTCAATAAGGATTTATATGTATAGTTTTAGTTTTTACATTCAGGTTGATCCATTTTGGGTTAATTTTTGTTTATGGCATGAGGTGTAGGGATCAGACTTCTTTTGCATGTGGATATCTACTTTCCCACATTATTTGTTGAAGAATGATTTTTTTCTCCCTTGAGTTATCTTGACAGTCTATTTTTATTCAGATATCTGAATTTAAGAAATTGCACAGTTGAAATAAAAGTGATATGTTGATATCATAGTCCAGACTATTTTGTGAATGTTTACTTTGAACCCCCGGTAATGTGGCTTTTCTTTCTAGACTTTTTTGGAAGAGTAGTTTGAAACAAATAAAAATTTTTGTGATTTTGCAGAGCAGTATGAACTTAACAGACATTCAGGGTTTTCCATTTGATTATTCGTATAGGTCAGGAAAAGCTTTTTTTTTTAAAAAATATTTTATTTATTTATTCATTAGAGACAACAGAGAGAGAGAGAGAGGCAGAGACGCAGGCAGAGGGAGAAAGAAGCAGGCTCCTTGCAGGGAGCCAGATGTGGGACTCAATCCCCAGACCTGGGATCACGCCCTGAACTAAAAGCAGATGCTCAACCACTGAGCCACCCAAGCATCTCAGGAGAAGCTATTCTTGATTTTGTTGCAGAAGATGGTGGTTCATTCATTCGTTTGTTTTTTCTTTTCTTCCTTTTTTTTTTTTTGACATTAACTTTAGGGATGCATGGTTATTGATTGTATGAGCTTGGCCACTTTTCTTTAAACTGGAAAATGTTTTTTTTTATTAAGAGGCTTTGTGTACATGTGTACAAATGGGGGCAGAAAGGGGGAGAGAGAATCCCAAGCAGGCTGCATACTCCATGCTCAGCGCAGAGCCTGACATGGACCTGAATCCCACGACCCTGAGATCATGACCTTAGCCAAAATCAAGAGTCAGACACTTAACTGACTGAGCCACCCAGGCACCCTAACCTAGAAAACGGTTTTATTTTATTTTATTTTTTGAGATTTTATTTATTTTGAGAGAAAGAGTGCACATATGACTATGAGTGGGAGGAGAGGGGCAGAGGCAGAGGGAGAGAGAATCCCAAGCAGAGTCCATGCTGAGAGTGGAGCCCCATGCTGAGCTTGATCTCAGGATTCTGAGATCATGATCTGAGCTGAAATGAAGAGTGGGAAGCTTAATTGACTGAGCCATCCAGACACTCCTGAAAAGTAGCTTTAATAACAATTTTTATTCTTATTTCCATTCCTCATTGCAGGAAAATGAAAGCAATACTTGTGCAGATAGTGCAGGAAAATTCAGAAGGAAAAGTAAAGCCCTTTCTTTCCCAGTAGATTCCACTCCTTATATAACTAACTGCTTTTTTTTTTAATCTTTTTTTTTTTTTTTAAGATTTATTTATTTATTTATTTATTTATTCAGAGAGAGCAAGAGAGAGGCAGAGACACAGGCAGAGGGAGAAGCAGGCTCCATGCAGGAAGCCTGACCTGGGACTCGATCCCGGGACTCCAGGATCACACCCTGGGCTTCAGGCGGCGCTAAACCGCTGCGCCACCGGGGCTGCCCTAACTGCTTTTAACCATGTTTGGGTTTTTTTGTTTTTGTTTTTATTTTTTTTCCTTTAGGTTCATTCCCAAACTCAAAAACACCACATATTTTTCTGTATCTTGATTTTTTTTTATTCCAATTCTGAACAGTGTATGTTGCTTGACTCTAGTAGATAAGTTTAGATCATTGTTTTCCACATTATCTGGCATATTGATTTCTACTAGTTATATTATTTTTTTTTAAGTTTTAATTTAAATTCCAGTTAACGTGCAGTGTAATAAAAGTTCCAGGTGTACAAAGTAGTGATTCATCCCTTCTGTACATCAGGTACTGCTCATCACAAGTGTCTGCCTTAATTCCTACCTCACCCATCCCACATCCGTCTCTCCTCTAGTAACCATCAGTTCTCTATAGTTAAAATCTGTTTCTTGGTTTGCCTCAGTTTCTCTTCTTTCCCCTTTGTTTTGTTTCTTAAATTCTACATATGAATTAAATCATATGGTATTTGTCTTTCTCCTAATTATTTCACTTAGCATATACTCTCTAGCTTTATCCCTGTCATTGCAAATGGCAAGATTTCATTCTTCTGGCTGAGTAATGTTCCATTTTGTATGTATGCGCATGTACATATATATGTGTATGTACGTATATGTGTGTGTACGTATATATACACAGACACACCACATCTATATTCATCTATTGATGGACACTTGGGCTGCTTCCATAATTTGGCTGTTGTAAATAATGCTGTTCTAAGTACTGGGGTTCGTGTGTCCCTTTGGATTAATATTTTTTTATTCCTTGAGTAAAAACCTAGTAGTGCAATTGCTGAATCATAGATTAGTTCTATTTTTAACTTTTTGAGGAACCTCCATACTGTTTTACAGAGTAGCTGCACCAGTTTGCATTCCCCAACAGTGCAAGAAGGTCCCCCTTGCGCCATGTACTTGCCAACAGTTGTTTTCTGTGTTGATTTTTGCTATCCTGAGAGGTGTGAGGTGATATCTCATTGTAGTTGTGATTTGCATTTTCCTGATGACGAGTGATGTTGAGCCTCTTTTTATGTGTCTGTTGGCCACCTGTGTCTTACCAGTTCACTTTTGTTCCTAATTCTCCCGTTAATTATTAACGTTTTGTACTAGTTAAACTTCTGTTACTTAACCCATCAGTTTTAGATGGTATCTTTTCAGTTGCCAGCATCTCAGGATTTAGCACTCATCCATTTCCCTTTGTTTCTCCTAGCTCTATCCTTCCTCTTCTTCCAGCCTTCATTTTCTACTGCATTGTCAGAATCTGATCTGCTATACAGAATCTGATCTGCTATACAGCTATTATTATTTTTATTTATATTTATATATTTGAGACTTTCTGGGTGAATGTTGGACTTCTAGATTGACATGTATTTATCTGAAGATTTCCTTGATTTTGTCTTTGAACTCTTCTGTAGGATTTATTTCCGTGATTATATTTTTAGTTTATAGAAGCTTTTTCTTTTAAGAGAAATTTGTCCTCAATTTATGGGGAAAAATGCCTCAAATTATCTGATAATGCTAATTTCTTTGAAAAGATCTCTTGAGACAATTTTCTTATTGGAATCATGGTTTGTATTTGGGAATACCATGCTAATTTTTAAAAAATGGTTGTTATTTAATACAAAAGATTATAACAGGTAAGGAAGGTATAGGTAAATAAACATGCATGTAGCCATCATATAAGTTAAGAAACAGCTCATTTCATTAGGTCAGCAGGGTATTCTTTCCTGATTTTATCCACATTATATAGATATATGAATTTTAAATTATATCTATATGTGTAAATTTTTAATATGTTTAAAATTTTTATACAACTGGAATGATGCTGTATTTGGGGATTTTTTTTTATTATCATTTTTAATTTTCCATGTATAAATACCGTCTGCCCATTCTCTTGTTGGAAATTTGTGTAGTTTCCTTTTTTTCCCCCCCATTACAGGTCCTCAAATTCCTTATTCAACCTTCCAAAACCCAAAATGTTTTGAAAATGCAAAAAAGAAAAATTCTATAAATTTAACCTGCACTGATTTGACACTGTGATTTTGATTGATCTCATTTAGTGTAAATATTTGTTGTTTTTTTTAAATTATTTATTTATGATAGTCATACAGAGAGAGAGAGAGAGAGGCAGAGACATAGGCAGAGGGAGAAGCAGGCTCCATGCAGCGGGAGCCCGACGTGGGATTCGATCCCGGATCTCCAGGATCGCGCCCTGGGCCAAAGGCAGGCGCCAAACCGCTGCGCCACCCAGGGATCCCTAGTGTAAATATTTGTATGTTTCATTGTAGAAATTCCAGGAGTAGAATTGTTGGGATTTAAGGATATGTTCATCTTCAACAGTACTAGATGATGCCATCTTATTTCCCAAAGAGGATTGTATCAGTATTTGCTCTCTCCAGCAATGTAGAAGTTTTCATTGCTTATTAGCTTTCTTACTAACCCTTTTATCAAATTAAAAGTTTTGCCAGTGAGTAAAAATTTCTCCTGTTGGTTTTTAATTTTTCCCTTTGATAATGAAAGTGAGCATCTTTTATTACGCTTATTAACATTTTCTTAACTCTTCTGAGATACTATTACCTAGTTTATGTCTTTTGTCCGTGTTTGCATTGGGTTTAAAATTTTTTTTCTTACTGGTTTGTAATAATTCTACAGTTGGATCTGTGTATGCTTTCTGGATTCTGATCTCTTAATCTGTGCTAACAGCACCATCATGTTGTCTTAATTACTCCAACTCTATAATAACTTTCACAAAAACAAACTTCTATTGATAAGGACTTTCATGTAGGAAATACATAGATCATGAGAGTACAGCTGGATGAATTTTTCAGTATAACCAAATGTGGATAAAGAAATAGAACATTATCAGCACCCTAGAGACTTCCCTTGAGTTACCTCCCAGTGACTAACCTCTGTCTCCTCAAAGATACTACTGGCTTGATGTTAGTCTTAGATTAGTTTTGTCTGTTTTTTCAACTTTATAAAATAGATCTATATATCTTGTATATTTATGTGTATATATTTGTGTATATATTTTTCATGTCTGACTTTTCTCCTCAGTTTTGTTTGCAAGATTCATTTGTATGTAGTTGTAGTTCATTCATTCCCTTCCACTAGCAAAATAATAATTCCAGTTGCTTCACATTCATTCTTGTTCACTTTTAATTTTACATATTTTAGTGAATGTTTAGTGGTTTTAATTTGCATTCTCCTAATGAATAATGATGTTAAGCCTCTTTTAATATATTTATTGGCCATTTGGATATCTTTTGTGACATGGCTTGCCAGTTTTTTTACCCATTTTTATACTGAGCCAGCTATCTTTTTTATACAGATTTGTAGGAATTCATTGCATGTCCCAGATAACAACTCTTGCAGGTTATATTTTACAAATAATCTCGTTTCCCCAGCCCTATATGTCTTTTCAAAGATCTTGACTTCTCAACCTATCCATTGTCCTTTCCCCATTGACAGATATTTCTAGGGCAAAAGAAGCATCAAATGTTGGACTCCCATTTTCTACACTTTCCTTCTTTTCATAGTGTTGGCCTCTCACGTCCTTGCTGACTTCATAGTGTTTCATGTCTTTAAATGGATGTTTTTCATATTATGTTCAGTTTTTAAATTTTCATAGGGAAGGTTAGTCTCCGTCTGCTCAATCTTTGAAGGACAAGAAGGAGGCCAAGTTCTGCCTTACAGTTCTTTAGGGAACTTCTTGGCTATTTGATCCATTGAAAATTTTTTAAATCTTTTTTTTTTTAAGTTATGTACACATACAAACACGCATGATCTATTGGGATTTTGATGGGCAATGCATTGGATCTGTAAATCAGTTTGGAGAGAATTAGGTTTTCTTAACCATGAATATTGTAATCGCCATTTATTTGTTAGGTCTTTTACAATGTCTTTCATAAAGTTTTATAATTTTCTTCAACTAAACTATTGCAAATATTTTGTTAGATTTATTTTTAGGTACTTTATTTTTATATCAAGTCATAAATGGTAACTTTTCGTAATTCTGTTTTCTACTTTGCTGGTGTATAGAAGTACAGTTTTGACTTTGTGTAACAACCTTGCTATACTCCTAATTGTGGTAAATTATCTATAGAATTCTTTGGATTTTCTGTGTAGACAGATCTATCTGTGAATAATGACCTCTTTGTTTCCTCCTTTCCAATTCTTATGCCTTTTTTTTTTCTTTCTTTTTCTTGTCTTAATGTGCTGGCTAGGATCTCCAGTACAATGTTGAATAGAAGCGGTGATGGGGGCATCCTGATCTTGTTCCTGATTTTAAAGGGAATGCTTTCAAAGTTTCACAGTTAAGTATAATGCTTGCTGTAGGTTTATTGTAGATAATCTTTTCAGGTTAAGGATGTTCCTTTCTATTACTAGTTTGCTAATTTAAAAAAGCCATGAATGGATGTTGAGTTTTATCAAAAGCCTCTTGTGTTTTTTGAGAAGATATTTTTCTTTTGTAATCTGTTTTTGAGAAGATATTTTTCTTTTGTAACCTGTTAACAGGTTTATGCTATGTATTTCAAGCATAAAGTCAATCCTGATTTGTCTCTCTTTTTCATTATTGGACTCAAATTGAAGATAGTTAACTTAAGATTTTTGCTTCTAATAATTAATAATATTGACCTGTAAAAATATACGCTTCTTTCTCTGGAAGAAATTATGTAAAATTAGAATGATAGAATTCCCTATAAAATTGTTCCTGTTTTTTTTTTTTTCTGTGTGTGTGTGTGTGAGAGAGAGACACTTCTTTTTTTGTGTGTGTGTGAGACACTTCTTAACTACTGATTGAATTGCTTTGTTGATAGGATTGTTCATATTTTCAACTTTCAAGACAGTTTCGGTAGGTTATAATCGTATAAGAAGTTGCCCATTTCATTCATGGTCTTGAAATGATATTAAGTTGTTAATCTCTAATTTTGTGTAGTACCTTTTATCTTTTAATGTTAATGTTCCTTTTATCTTTTTTCTTTTAATGCTTTTTCTTTTGATCAATACTAAAAACTAAAAGCTTGCTAATTTTTAAAGACTTTTCAAAGAATCAAGGTTTTTTTATGCTTTTCAATGTATCTTTCCCCCATTTTATTAATTTCTGCTCTTTATTTGTATACTTTATACTTTTTTGGTGTTTATTTTTATTCTTTCTCTAAGTTGGATGCCTTGCTTTTTAATTTTCAGTGTTTAACATAGGTCTCCATTGTTTTCCCTGCATCACACAAGTTTTGATATGCAATGTTTTCATTATTTTTCACTGTGAATTCCTTAATTTATGAGTTATTTAAAAGTTTTTATTTCCAAATATATGAGAGTTTCTTTAGTTATTGGTTTTTAACTGTGTTGTGGTTAGGAAGCAAGTTCTGTGTGATTCTAATATTTTGAAATCTGCTAAGACTGTGGTCAGTTTTTATTTTTTTGTACTTGAAAGAGAATGTGTATTTTCCAGTTGTGAGCACAGTTTTACATATGTCTGGTAGTTAGGCTTGTTAATTCTATTCAAATCTTCCATATCTTTTTAGAGAGAAGTATGCTAATCTTTTAGAAGAATGTTTTTTCCCTAGTTTATGTAGTTATACTGATTTTTTAAAATATATTTTAAATTAAAAAATATATATTTTAAATTATTGCTAATACATGAAAATTAAAGATTATATTTTTCTGTTGAATTGGAGCTTTTACTTTACTCTCTGTCGTTACTCCTTGTGTCTTTGAATGTTCTTTGTATTACTGTTTCATATTATACCTATACTGTTTTCTTTTGGTCCACGAATCTTGCCTGATTTTTAAAATTCTCCCTACTCCTACATTTTTGTTTTCTTTTGTTTTAGTTTTCTCTCGTGAATATCATGCTGTTGGATTAAAAAATAATCTGCTTTAGTAATCTTGGTCTTTGTAATTTTAAACTTATTAAGATAATTGTCAGTTTACTCACAGTTGTAAAAAATATTACAGACATTTCATGTACTCTTTACCAAGTTTCTCACAGTGGTAGCATCTTGGAAAACCAAAGAACAACATCACAACAATATTAGAAGGATATTGACATTGACCCCAACAAGAAATAGACCGTTTCCATCACTATAAGGATACCTCTGTCTTTTTTATTGCTATGCCCACTTCCTTCCCATCCCCTTAATACCTTAGACCCAGTCATCTGTTTTTCATTTCCGTGGTTTTATTTTTTCTAAGAATATTATATAAATGGAATCATACAGTATGTTACCTCTTGGGTTTTTTTTTTCCCCCCGATCAGCATCATTCTCTGGAGATTGATTCATGTTTTATGTATCAATAGTTCATCTCTTTATTGCTGAGTATTTCATGGTTTGGATTAGTTTAACCATTTACCTGTTGAAAGACATCCATGTTGGTTAGAGTTTTGGGCTGTTAAGAATAAAAGTGCTTTGAGATTTCTGCAGAGGCTTTTTTGTGAACGTAAGTTTTCATTTCTCTGGGATAAAAATACCCAGGAGTGCAATTCCTTGGTTGTATAGTTATTATAAATATATAGTTTTTAAAGAACTTGCCAAACTGTTTTCCAGAGTGGCTGTACCATTTTACATCCTTACCAGCAATGTATGGAGTGATCCAGTTTCTCTGCATCCTCGCCAGCATTTGGTGTTATCACTGTTTTTCATTTTAGTCATTCTGGTATGTATCTAGTGATACCTCAGTGAGGTTTTAATTTGCACTTCCCTGGTGGCTAATGATAATGTGTTTCATGTGCTTATTTTTTGTCTAACCTTATTGGTGAAATCTGTCTTTATGCCTTTTGCCTTTTTTAAAATTGGATTTTTTTTTCTGTTGGATTTTGAGAGTTCTAGAGATATACTAGGTACTTGTCCTTTGTTGGTATGTGGTTTGCAAATACTGTTGGCAAGCCTGTTGATTGGTTTTTCATCTTTAATGGGGTCTTGCAGAGCACAAGTTTTTAATTTTGGTGAAGTGTAGTGTATATATTTTTTTCTTCTGTCGATTTTTCTTTGAATGTCAAGTCTAAGAACTCTTAGCCTAGCGCTAGTTCATGAAGATTTTCTTCTGTTCTTCTTTTCTGTTCCCGAAAAGTTTTAAAGCTTTATTCTAACATTTAAGTCCGTGATCCATTTGGAGTTAATTTTTGTATAAAAAGTAAGTTGTAGTTGGATGTATAGTTTGCTTCAGCACCATTTGTTGAAAGGCAATCTTTCCTCCATTGAGTTTTTTTTGACCTTTGTCAAAAACTATTTGGGCATATTGTGTACGTCTGTTTTTGGGTTCTATGTTCCATAGACCTGTTTGTTACCTCTTCTAATACTACATACCACACAGTCTGGGTTACAGAGCTAAGTTGTTGAAATTGAATAGACTGATTTCTATTTTTTTCATATTGTTTTAGCTCTTCTAGTTCCATTGCCTTTCCATATAAATTTTAGAATAATCTCATCTATAAGAAAGTCTTGGTGGGATAAATGTGTGTCAGTTTAGTGAAAATTGGTGTAGTTACTTTGTTGAGTCTTAAAAGCCATGGAGAATCCATTCATTTAGATTTTCTTAGACTTTTTTCATTAATATTTTGTAGTTTTGAGTATACAAGTCTTGTATTTTGTTAAATATTTAAACAAGTATTTTCTTTTTTTTTGGAGTGAATGTAGTGTTTTTAACTTCTTTCCATATGTTCTTTGTCAGTATATAGAGATATGATTGACATTTGTGTGTTGCTCTTGCCTTCTGCAACCTTGCTGAACTCAGTCATTGGTTGTAAGAGTTGTTTTATAGATTCTTGGGATCTGCAAATATAGGCGATTTTTAAATTTTTTTTCTTTTCAGCTTGTGTGCCTTTTATTGCCTCTTCTTGTCTTTTCCTTTTCCAGAACTTACAGACCTATTCTGACTAATAGGGTGCGAATTGACATTCTTGCCTCATTCCCGCTTAGAATGATACATTGTCTTTCACCACTGAGTATAATGTTAGCTCTAGATTTTTTTGTAGGTGATTTCTATCAAGTTGAGGAATTCTCCATTCCTGCCTCTTGAGAATTTTTATTATGAGTGGGTATTGAATTTGTCAAATGCTTTCTCTGCATTGACTGCTATGATCATGTGGTTTTCTTTTTTTAGCTCTTAGTAAGGATATACTACAAAAAAAATATACTACATTGATTTTTGATTTCACACATTGAACCAGCCTTGTAATCCTGAAGTAAAACCTCACTTGGTCATGGTATATAATTCTATTTATTTATTTTTATTTATTAAAGATTTTATTTATTCATGAGAGACACAGAGAAAGAGAGGCAGAGACACAGGCAGAGGTCGAAGCAGGCTCCATACAGGGAGCCCAATGTGGGACTCGATCCCAGGACTCCCTCCCGGGACTCCACGATCACACCCTGGGCTGAAGGCAGGTGCCAAACCACTGAGCCACCAGGGATCCCCTATAATTCTTTTTATATATTACTAAATTCTATTTGCTAACATTTGTTAAGCATTTTAACATTTATATGTGTGATGGATATTGGTTTATAGTTTTATTTTTCGTACTATTTTTATTTAGTTTTGGCATCAGGGTAATACTGGTTATAATTTATAGAATGAATTTGGAAATATTCTGTTTTCTGGAAGAAATTAGATTGGTGTTAATTCTTCTGTAAATGTTGGGTAGAATTCTCCAGTAAAACCATTTAGGCCTGATTATTTTGGGGGAGTTTTACTTTGTAATTTAATTTTTTTGAAGATTTTATTTATTTATTAGAAAGTACTAGCAGTGGTGGGGAGGACAGACAGGGAGAGAGAGCCTTAAGCCGACTCCATGTTGAGCATGGAGCCTCTTGCTGGGCTGAACCTTGCAACCCTGAGATCATGACCTGAGCCAGAATCAGGAGTTGGGTGCTTAACTAACTGAGCCACCCAGGCACTCCTGTTTTGGGGAGTTTTAAAATTATAAATTAGATTTCCTGAGGGGTTTTTATGTACTTCATTTTTATTTGTTGGGATTATTGATATATTTACATTTATTCTTCTTCGTTTTGTGCTTTCCTACTTTTTCTGTGTTTTGTCTCTCCATGTTACCACCTTTTGGGCTGATTTTTTTCCCTGCCCATTTACTTGTGTGAAATTACTTTTTTTTTTTGGTTCTCTTGTACACCCTTGGAGTTATCTTGGATTTTCTTTTGAAATTTTGGTACATGTGTGTAAGTCTAAAGCTATCTATTCCTTCAATTACAGGATACTTTAAACTGCTCCGTACTCGACCAACTTAAATGCATGCCATTGCCCTGCAGTTTTGTTTGGTCATTTCTTAGCCTTACAAATGTGATATCCTAATTTTATCTAGTAGATGTTTAAGCTAATCACCTCCCTCCCCAGGCTGTCATTTCCTTTGGTCATCATTCTGCTTAGATTCCTCTAGATTCCTCTGGTACAGCTGTAACGGGCTTTTTATTTTTCTTTCCTTGTGCTAGACATGCTTGCTTTCTCAAATGTTTTCCACCTGCTGCCTCCAAGGCCTTCGAACGCTTTTCTGCAGATATTGATTGGGTGGCTTCTCACTCCTTCAGTTATTCAGTTACCTCTGGAGGTAAACCTTCCCTCTTTAAGATTGCAAATCCTTTACCTCTTCACTCTCTGTTTCCTTTTCTCCCATTATTTTTGACCTTTGTTATTGCCACCTGCCATGTTATATATTTTATTCTTTATGGTAAGTGCCACCTGCCATGTTATATATTTTATTCTTTATGGTAAGTTTTAATTTGTCCAGCCCCTCAGTTATTCTTTGAAGTTTTATTATATTTATAAAATTGAGGGATAGTGACATCTTTTCAATATTTATTTTATCTAGTAAAATAATATAGTCCTTACTTTAGTCAATGTTTCTTTTATGTCTTGTTTTTATGTAGCTATTACAAAATTTTTAAATTTATGCCTTTGCACTTTATATTTTGTTACTTAGGCTTTTTTAAAATAATGTTATTTTTCTTATCAGTAACTTGAAAATCTATATAGATAACTCCATGAATTTTCTTATTAGGTCTTATTTTTCAGTGGATGCTTTTATATTTTCAGTATAGACAGTTCTGTCATTTGTAAATTATAAATATTTTTAAAATCTGTATTAGGCACTCTAGAATAATTTTGAATGAGAAAACATCTTTCATAGGTTTTTATGATCAAATGTTTCATCTTCAAGGAAGATATTTGTTCTTGATTTCTGATAGCTACCTTTTATCATGTTAACAGTTTCATTCTGTTTCTTTTTATTGAGAGATTTTATAAGTAATGGATAGGACTTCTTCAAATGCCCTTTTGTCATTTATGCAGATAATCATATGGCTTGTTTTGAGCAAATCTTTTTGTATTGCTTTCCTTACTTTTTAACAGTTTTCAGAATAAGGAGAGTTGGTTTCTCAACATCCTGTAACAGAGATCAGTGAGTTTTTTTTTAAGTATTGTTATTATGAACAAGTGATTTTTAATACATTTGATGTGTTTGAATTGATGCAGTTATTTTCTTTGATGGTTAGATTTTCCTGTCTTGGGCTACTGGGTGGTTTTCTGTTTCCTTCTGACAAGATTCCAGTAGTCTTTGATAATTCCTTTGCTTTCTGGTATTATAAAATATTCTTGTGCATTTTTTATCCCAGACTTGCAATTAGCCATTTCCTCAAGGAGCCTGGGTTCTCTCTCTCTCTCTCTTTTTTTTTTTTTTGGAGCCTGGTTCTTTTTGTGGGAAATGGTATTTAGACCACAATCTGTTTTTTTCCCTGCATTCAAACAACCAGCAATTTTTGCTTGATTAAATCTAAAATACTTTCAGATTTATGGAAAAGTTGGGAAGATAGTACACAGAGTCGTATATAACCCACAACTAGTTTCCCCCATTGAAGCAAACTCTTTATAGTGGAAACATTCTTGCAAAGGTAGAGAATTCCCCATGTACCCTGAGCTTCAGCAGAGATCACCTCTTATCTTTGTACTCTTACTCTTTTTTCATGTCTCCACTCATTCCTGGCAATGACTTTTTTTTTTCCAGGTTTCAGGTAATATTTTTTATTATTTTCTTAATTGAGGTATTATTGACATATAATGTATTAGTTTCAGATGTACAATATTTGTATGCATTGCAGGATGATTACCACAATAAATCTAGTAAATATCCATCACCTTACAGTTACCAAAAATATTTCTCTTGTGATGAGAACTTTGAAGATCTCAGCAACTTTCAGATATACAATATGCTGTTTTTTTGTTTTGTTTTGTTTTTTTGTTTTTAAGTAGGTTCCACGCCCAGCGTGGAGCCCAGTGCGGGGTTTGAACTCATGACCCTGAGATCAAGACCTGAACTGAGATCAAGAGTCGGACGCTTAACTGACTGAGCCACCCAGGTGCCCCACAATATACTATTATTAACTGTATTCATCATGCTGAACATTACATCCCCTTTATTTATTTTATAACTGAAAGTTTGTACCTTTTGAAGCCCTTCACCTGTCCCCTTGAACCACCAGTCTGTTCTCTGTACCTATGAGCTTGGTTTTCTTTTTTTTTTTTTTTTTTGCTTTTAGATTCCACATATAAGTGAGATCCTGTAGTATTTGCCTTTCTCTGCCTGACTTATTTTGCCTAGCATAATGCCCTCAGGGTTCATCCATGTTGTCACAAATGACAAGATTTCATTTTTTTATATGGATGAGTAATATTGTATATATGCGTAGAAGTTGCTTTATGTATAAAGCTGTGAGGGCTGCGTGTTGATATATAGCTGCTTTATTCATTTATCCGTTTATGGACACTTAGGTAGTTTCCATATCTTGGCTATTATATTTGAGTAATGATGCAGTGAACTTGGCAGTGGTGCACATATCGTTTTGAGTTATAAAGTGTTTAGTTTTTTTCAGGTAAATAACCACAAGTGGAATTGGTGGATTCTTTGGTAGTTCTATTTTTAATTTTTTGAGGAACCTGCATCCGGTTGCCATAGTGGCTGTACCCATTTACCCTACCACTAATAGCACACAAGAGTTTTCCCTCTTCTCTACAATCTCAGTAACTTTGTTGTCTATTTTGATCGTAGCTACTCTGACAGGTGTGAGGTGATATCTCATTGTGGTTTTGATTTGCAGTTCCCTGATAATTAGTGATATTGAGCATTATTTCATGACTCTTTTAGCCACATGTATATGTCTTTATTTGAAAAGTGTCTATTCAAATTGTTTGCCCACTTTAAGTTTTTATTTAAATTCCAGTAAGTTAACATATAGTGTAAATTTAAGGTGTACAGTTTAGTGATTCAGCGATTCCATATAACACCCAGTGCTCATCACAAGTGCACTCCTTCATCTCCATCACCATTTTAAAATCATCCTTCCACCTCCCTTTTGATAACTATCAGTTTGTTCTCTGTAGTTAAGAGTCTTTCTTGGTTTGCCCCTCTCTTTTTCCCCCTTTGCTTGCTTGTTTGTGTCTTATATTCCACATATGCGTGAAATCATATGGTATTTGTCTTTCTCTGACTGACTTATTACACTTTAGAGTACTCTGGAGCTAGAACCATCTGAGTCATTGCAAATCTGCCCAATTTTTAATTGGACTTTTTTTTGGTTGTTGATTTTTCTAAGTTCTTGATATGTTTTGGATATTCTCACCTTATCCAGATACATGATTTGCAGATATTTTCTTTCATTGCATAGGTTATCTTTTCATTTTGTTGATGGTTTCCTTTGCTTTGTGGAAGCTTTTCGATTTGATGTGGTCCCACTTGGTGTTTTTGTTGTTGCTTTTGCTTGTGGTATCAGATTCAAAATGACATTGCCAAGGCCTATGTCAAGGAGCTTACTGGCCTTGTTTTCTTCTAGGAGTTTTATGATTACAGGTCTTATGTTCAGATCTTTGTGTAGTGTAAGATAATAGTCCAATTTCGTTCTTTAGCATGTAGCAGGTAGCTGTCCAATTTTCCCAGCATCATTTATTGAAGAGACAGTCTTTTCTCCATTGTATAATCTTGGCTCCTTTGTCATGAATTAATTGACCATATATGATAGGGTTTATTTCTGGGCTCTCTAATCTGTCCCATTGATTTATATGTGTTTTCATACAAATGCCTTACTCTTTTGTTTGTTTTTTTTTTTTTTTTATAAATTTTTTTTTAAATTTTTATTTATTTACGATAGTCACAGAGAGAGAGAGAGAGAGGCAGAGACATAGGCAGAGGGAGAAGCAGGCTCCATGCACCGGGAGCCCGATGTGGGATTCGATCCTGGGTCTCCAGAATCGCGCCCTGGGCCAAAGGCAGGCGCCAAACCTCTGCGCCACCCAGGGATCCCTGTTTGTTTTTTTAAAAGATTTTATTTATTTTTTCATGAGAGGCAGAGAGATTGGCAGAGACACACAGGCAGAGGGAGAAGCAGGCTCCATGCAGGGAGCCTGATGTGGGACTTGATCCCGGGTCTCCAGGATCAGGCCCTGGGCCAGAGGCAGGCGCTAAACCGCTGAGCCACCCAGGGATCCTGTAGCTGTGTAATATAGTTTGAAAACAGGGAGCCTGGTGCCTACAGCTTTGTTCTACTTTCTTGGAGATTGCTTTGACTATTTGGAGTGTCCTCAAATGATTTTAAAGGAAATTCCATACATTGTATGATTTTTATCTGTAAGTATTTTAGCATGCAACTTTAAGCATAGAAATCATCTTAACCAAGTGTTGTACATGGTTTATTTTAAGCTGTTTTTATTTTCCTAAGTTAAACTATATTTGGGTACATTGAGGGCTTTTGTGTTTGTACTCACTGGAAATGTTGATGAATTACAAAAAGATTTCTGTGGTCCATATTGGGAAATAAGAAGGAATTGGTGGTATACCAGGCTCCTTGTTTCATTTGACTTTTACTTAAATTTTTGTTTTAATAAGTCTGACTCTCTGCCGAGGTTTGGCACACAATAACTTGCATGTTTAAAAAATTTGTGTTCAGATGTTTTATCATGTTTGTCTTCTAACATGTATTTAACTTTCTTGTTTTGAACAGTTTAAGAAACAATTCCATCTTTTCTTTGAAGGTTTAGTAGAATTTATTTATTCATCAAGCTGTTTGGGTGTAGATCTTTTGGAAGTGGAGTGGGCACGGATAATCAGGTGGAGTAATTTATGTTTTTCTAGCAAATAACTTTAAGTTAGAGTATAGTTGCACACGTTATTCTCTTTAAAGAAATTTGCTGCTGTCTTTCATGTTCTTTTTTGCATTCTCAAGACTATTTTCTTTCCTTTTTTTGGACTTCATGTTAAATATTTTTCTGCATTTTGCTTTCTAATTTATGATTGGTTTGTTTTTATCCTTTAATTCTTTACTCATTTTGAGGGTGTGTGTTTGCTACTTTTTTGCTTTTTGAAATACTTAATTGTAAATTTTGTATAATAATAGAAGCATTTATGGAGATGCTCTCCCTAGTTTTGGCTTATTTTACAGATTTTGAAATGTAGTATTCTCTTTATTGTTTCTTTTGATGGTTTTCAATTTCGATTCCTTCAGCTTAAGAGTTAGTTTAATCAATGTGTTGGGAGGAAGAGATCCACATACAATCTCTCAAGTAAAAGGGATTTAATTATAGGAAAAATGTGAATTCACAGGAATACAGTGCTAGGAACTAAGGCCTCCTATGACCTCTGAAATGGGCAATAGTTAGGAATTGGGAGTATCGGGCATCCCGGGTGGCTCAGTGGTTTAGCGCTGCCTTCAGCCCAGGGCATGATCCTGGAGACCCGGGATCGAATCCCGCATCGGGTTCCCCGCATGGAGCCTGCTTCTCCCTCTGCCTGTGTCTCTGCCACTCTCTCTGTCTTTTATGAATAAATAAATAAAATATTAAAAAAAAAAAGGAATTGGGAGTATCTAATTTGTTACATAGTTTCTCTTACAGGTTGGTCAGTCCTTTGATGTATTGATTATATATCTGGTGGTTTTTCTTTATGCATTACTATGTATAAGTGAAGAGGTGAGTTGCTTTAATATTGTAGTTGGGATAGGCAGTGATAATAATGTGACTTATCAGTTTCCTTCAGCAGTTCCTTTCCCTACCCCATATTCTACATCCTAATGGATGGAGTATCTATCTACAAAGTTTGTGTTGATCTTTATCATGACTTCCAACCTATTAGAGCTTCCCCAAATTCCAGACTGCCTGTGAAGTTTCTATCTCATGCCTAAGATGAAGAGCAATCTCAAGGAAATCTTTTTACTCGTTGGTTATTGCGTGTAACTATCATATTTATTTTATTTTTTTTAAGATTTTATTTATGAAAGAGAGGCAGAGACACAGGCAGAGGGGGAGGGAGAAGCAGACTTCCCATGGCGAGTCTGATGTGGGACGTGATCCCAGGACCCCAGGATCATGACCTGAGCTGAAGGCAGATGCTCAACCACTGAGCCACCCAGCATCCCTCATACTTACTTTCTTAATGAGATTTTCTAAATATAGCACCTTTAGTTTGCCTTCATTCCTTGTGTGATGTTCCAATTATATGACCCAGCTTTAATTTTTTAAATAATATTGTTACTTGAATTTGATAAGTTGATTTAAAGACCTAGTCTTAATTTGTATCTTTTGTTTAGAGATCCAAATTGTTCACATATCTTTTTAAAGATCAGTCCTGCCAACATTTCTCTCTAGTTCATAGAATTTCCTTAAAATCATTTACCAAGCATTTATTGAGTAATTCTTTTGCATAGAGCATAAAGCAGTTGTCACCAAAGTATTAGAAGACAGACTTTGGGAGGCAAGATGGACTGGATAAAGTACACTTGGAAAATATTATACAAAAATTATATTAAAGCTGTAGACATTCGAGGTTGGGAAAACAGTAGCTGAAATCTGTTCTTAGTGGTCTTTATAGCAGGCGCACC